>NW_024070203.1:92574876-92636431 GCF_014754425.2 Oryx dammah | reverse complement strand
CGGGCCGGGTGTGGTGACTGGTCCTGGACGGGCCGGGTGTGGTGACTAGGTCCCCGTGAGGATGCAGAGCCCCTGGCATTGTGTTGTGCCGCCGACGGGGACACAGCACGGTTCCCACACTTGCCTGTTTGTACCGCAGAAATGAAAATTAAATTCACATAAAAACTGGTACACAGTTGTTTGTAGCAGTTTTATTCCTAATAGCCAAAAGCTGGAAAGAACCCAGCTGTCTTTCAGTGGATGAGTAAATAAACAATAAACAATCTGTGGTACAGTCTCTACAGTGGAATACGGTTCATTATAATAAGGGACAGACTATTGGTACGTGTACACCTTAGATGCATTTCAAAGACATACTGAGTGAGATGAGAGCCAGCTTCAAAATACACCCTTAGGATTCCATGTGTGTGGCACAGGGGACTCTGGGGGATGGCAGAGCTGTCCTGTATCCCACTCGTGGTAGTGGCTACACACACTGACATTCACAGAATTACACACCAAAGGGAGAGAGTTACTTTTACTGTATGACAATTAAAAGGGAAAAGCTGGTCCTGGAGTTTCTATGCCCATGATTTCACTTATCTATCTAACAGAAAGGCAGTGTTAAAAGTCCCGAGAAGTCGGCTCACCTCCTTTCAGAGCCTTGTGCTCCGGAGCTGGACAGCCGTGGTCGGTGTGGCGTCCTTCCTGGTTAGTGGAGAGCTGCAGGCGCGGGAGGAGTGGACGCTGCCGTGTTGAGGGTGTGTAATGCTTTCTTTAGTGGCTCTTCTGGTTTATTTTCCTACAGTCATTCTGCAGAGTACATGAAACTTGCCTTTTAACCAGGTTAAAGCTTTGTTCAGTTAGTGAAGTGTCCCCGACTGTACTTGGTGGATTCATCTCGGGGCGCCATGACTGGCGTGCAGGTCACAGCAGGGTGTCTCCCACGGTCATGTCTGATCTTGCTTCCTTGCTCTTGCCGTTGCTTACCCGTTGTCCCATTTCCTCTGTGTTCCTCTCACCGATTGCAGTGAGGAAATGTGATTTGTGTGTGTGGGAATGTACATGTATATGGGTTACTTTATGGAAAAAAATTAGAAAATCAGATGAGAACAGGGTTTTCATATTTCCATAAGTCTTCTGTTTGTGGCTTTCATCCAGTGGGAAGTAAGGCCAAGTACCCAGTGAACAGGTGGCTCAGTGGGAAAGAATCCACCTGCAGTGCAGAAGACGTGGGTTTGACCCCTGGGTCGGGAAGACCCCCTGGAGGAGGGCATGGCAACCCACTCGAGTTATTCTAGTCTGGAGAATCCCATGGACAGAGGAGCCTGGTGGGCTGTGGAGTTGCAAAGAGTGGGACGCGGCTGAGCTACTAAGCCTGCCTATTGAAAGTCCCCTGGCATTTAGGGGTCGTAACAGTGAACCACACGAATGTTCCCTCCTTCATAGAGCTTACATTGTCGTGCACTGTGGAGTGAGGAGGAGCAGTGTTATATTTTGAGGAATAAATCCTGACTCATTTTAAACATCTTGAATTTCTGTCAGATTATAAAGCTTGTTGAATCCATTCACATTTTTGCCGGATAGATAACAATTATTTTTTCAATTCTACTTGTATTCTTTACATTTGTATCAGGAAATTGTAGTGGCTTTGGTATTCTAAGATTAATGAAGGGTGTGAGAGTTGTAATAAACACATAGCATCAGTGAATAAGACTCAATTAACAGACTGTATGTGCCACTGTGTTTGTTGTTGTTGTCCGACTCTTTGCCACCCCATGGACTGCAGCATCCAGGCCTCCCTGTCCATCACCAACTCCTGGAGCTTACTCAAACTCATGACCGTCGAGTCGGTGATACCATCCAACCATCTCTTCCTCTGTCGTCCCCTTCTACTCCTGCCCACAATCTTTCTCAGCACCAGAGTCTTTTCAAATGAGTCAGCTCTTTGCATCAGGTGGCCAAAGTGTTGGAGCTTTAGCATCAGTCCTTTCAGTGACTATTCAGGGTTGATTTCCTTTAGGATTGACTGGTTTGGCCTTCTTGCAAAAGTTTTTGTCTTGGGCAATAAATCTACAGTTAACTTGGCTCAAAAGCATTCCTGTGATTTATGGAAGATGATATAATGCTTACAAACAAGTGGTGCCAAGTATTTAAGAAAACATTTGGTGAAATGTGTGTCTTATTGTTAAGCCTGGCTTTCTCTCTTCTTTCCCCTCTCCCCAGGAGAAATCTCAATTACTTCTCCAACGCTTACGCGGCTGCGGTGAGCGCTGTGGATCCTGATGCAGGGAATGGGGAGCTGTGCATTAAGGTTCCGTCAGAGCTGTGGAAACATGTCGATGGTAAAGTGTCCAGAACATTTGACGGTACAGTTAGATCATGCTGGATTCAGTAACTAAGAGCTTTTCATGAAAGTTTATGGTATTTAAGTTACAATCAGCTGAGATACACAGGAGTTGGAAGCTTTCTTTTCTTAAAGATAACTGGCTAAGTGCTGTGACAAAAAGCAACTCATTTCAATGTAGTTTTTAAAGTGAAAGTTATTTTAAAAAAACAAATGGAAGAGAACCCATATGATATTAAGTCAGTTTAGAATTACAGAGTTTTGTAAGAGGAAGGATCCTAAAAAATCATCTTAGTCAGTTTCTTCCTTTCGCAGAAGAGCAATCTGAAGTCTAAAGAGAGTAAGTGACCTGCTAAATGTGACTGATAAGGAGAGGAGCCAAGGCTAGAACCTGGGGTTTCTAGCACCCACTCTGCACACTTTTATTATTTTTAATTCTTTCTTTTCCTGTATAAAGTTACAGCTGTTTTAATTATTATACATTTCTGCCTACCTTTATTTTGTTGTATAAAATTAATCAAAATAAGGAAGTAAAGTACTTTGTTTTGTTTTTGCTTTTTTTGGATAGTTTGTGTGTGTGTGGTAGAGGAGTTTATTTTTTAGAGATATTGCCTAATTTAGGGGAAAGGCATGGAAGGTCGTCATTGTATTTTCAGGGATTTGAAAAAGTCCATATTGTTGTCATGGTCTGGGGGAAATTAAACATTTTTTTTAATCTTGTGAATGATGGCTATGTGTGTGTGTGTGTTCAGTTGTGTCTGACTTTTTACAACCCATGGACGGAGGCCCACCAGGCTCCTCTGTCCATGGGACTTTCAAAGCAAGAGTACTGGAGTGAGTTGCCTGTTTCCTCCTCCAGGGGATCTTCCAGACCCAAGGACTGAACCCGAGTCTTCTGCGTCTCCTGCCCTGGCAGGCAGATTCTTTACCGCTGAGCCACCTAGGAAGCCCAGTCTTGGGAGTGCAGTGCAGATCTATTGCCTAGAAGTAAAGCAGAATGAATAATGCTGCATGATGTCAGTTCTTGGGTGACCCTTCCCACCTCCTCCACGCCCTGCTCCTACTCCTCAGAGTCACAAGCAGGATTTGTGGGAGCGTAGTAAGTGAACAGACTTGAAAAGTCAGTTTTGAATGGGGTCTGGAAGACTGTAAGTGTCCTAGGTGGTAGTTTTGAACTTTTTTCTTTTGGCGGTATAGCACTGTCAGAAATGTTGAGAGGAGAATATGGTATGATCTGTTTTGAGAGCCCACAGCTAGTAGCAACTAGAATGGAGTGGAGATAAGGACACCAATCCCTGGGGGCTCAGCTGGTGAAGAACCCGCCTGCAATGTGGGAGACCTGGCTTCAGTCCCTGGGTTGGAAAGATCCCCTGGAGCAGGGAAAGGCCACCTACTCCAGGATTCTGCCCTGGAGAATTCCGTGGACTGTAGTCCCTGGGGTTGCACAGAGTTGGACAGGCCTGAGCGCCTTCCCGCTTGCACTGAGGACACCAGGAGAAGCAGGTTGCCGAGCTCCTGTAGGCAGAGAGATGGTAACCGCCTGCACTGGGTTAGACAGTGTGGTGTTTCTAGGTCACACTCAGCCTTTGGTTCCCACTTCATGTTCCGTATTAGTCTTTACCCCTATTACGTCGACCACTGTTACCTGATATGTACTTATATGTCTGTGTCTGTGCTTATTTGTTGCAGAGTTAAAGGTCCTAAAGATACACATCAATTTTTCTTTGGATCAGCCAAAAGGAGGTCTGCATTTCGTGGTACCCAGTGTAGAGGGAAGCATGGCAGAGAGAGGTGCTCATGTGTTCTCTTGTGGGTATCAGAACTCCACAAGGTAGAGTGCGTGTTCTTAGGCATCACCGCTGACTGCATGTTCTCAGCTGTGTTTCTCTCTGTATGTGTGTACATGCAGTACGGGTGCTCCTTGCCAGACGTGGGGTGCGGGCCTGGGCCCAGCCGCGCCCCCTGCTGGACCCTGCCCCGGGCTCCTCCTCAGCCCTGGGCGGCAGCCGCTCTCCCTGCTGGGTCCTACCCCTGGGCCCAGCCCTGCTCCCCTGCTGGGTCCTGCCCCGGGCTCCTCCTCAGCCCTGGGCCCAGCCCTGCTCCCCTGCTGGGTCCTGCCCCTGGGCCCAGCCGTGCCCCCTGCTGGATCTGCCCCCTGGCTCCTCCCTCTCACTGTCCTCCCCGGGCTCCTCTTCAGGCTGCTCTTCTGAAGCCTTCGCTGTTCTTTTACTCTTTAAACTTTTGTGTTGAAGTAAAAACAGCATACGGAAAATTAGTGAATTGTAAATAGAAAGCTTGGTACCTTTTCAAAGTGAACAGATTCCTGTAATTCACACGTCGAGAAAAAGAACGGCAGCATTATCAGCGTTGCAGGGTCACCGTGTCTACCCACTTCCACTCACTACTTCTCCTGATAGCCTGAGGAGTAACCTCCATCCTGAGCTCCAAAGTGCCATAGATTAGCTGCAGCTAGTTTTGAACTTTATTAAGGGAAGCATATGTATCGTGCTCTGTCTATCTGCCTTTCTTGGAGAGCTGTGGTGGTGAGATGTACCTGTATTGTTCCATGTCACTGCAGTTCAGTCTCGTAGCTCTGTAGTTAACCACGTGACTGAAGTATTCTCTTTGTTTTCTCTTCAGACTATTAACTCCTCCAAGCCAAGGATATTGTCTTATCCTTCTTTGTATTTCAGTACCAAGTATAGACCCTGGTACACAGTAAAACCTGATCTGAGTAGAACATTGACTAGAAATTTAATGTCTGGCTTTATCAGCGCTGTTTGAATTTATACAGTGCATCACATATTCCAGAGAAGCAGTTTCCTGATGTATGGAATGGATTCTGAATATTGTATTTTTTAAAACTTTATTGTAAGCATTTTTCGTTCCTAAAAATGAATGCTACATAAAAACTGAATATACAAGTAAAAATTATTTTTAATTAAAAAATCAGAAACTCAGACTTGGTTACTTCTTTTCAGGGTTTAAACTGGAGGTACCACATGATATATTTTATTAATATTGCCAAGTAATGTTTGGAGACAGGGCTGTATCGTTAATCACATTTTTTCAGGTTGCTCAGTAGAAAGCATTAGTGTGCAGAGATCTAAAAGAAAGTTTTTGGAAGGAATTCTGTAAATGTTAAAATAACTTCTATGTGGGAGGAACAGTGTAGTTTCCATTTTCAACATTTTCTGTTGATCTTTTTTCTAGATTTTGGTTCCCATGTGTCGATTCATACTCTGAGTTATGTACGTGGAAATTAGAGTTTACAGTGGATGCTGCCATGGTGGCGGTTTCTAACGGAGATTTGGTGGAGACCGTGTATACCCATGACATGAGGAAGAAGACCTTCCACTACACGCTTACCATCCCAACATCTGCATCGAACATCTCCTTGGCCATTGGACCTTTTGAAATCCTCGTAGATCCATATATGCACGAGGTAAACTGTGGCTTCTTGCTCCCTCCTCTCCTACTCTTTCAAGCCTGATTGGGAGAATATGAATAAAATACCAAGTTTTTCTTAATTCTTTTTTCAGCTATGAGAACTCTCACTAGAGAGAAGGTTTTTTAATTTGAAATGTGTAATGATATAAACTCTTTAAATTTTCGTATTTTTTTCGTCAGAGGGCTTAGTGTTCCAAAAGAGCTTCAAGTAACTTAGTTAGAGTATTGGTCGATTTCTATAACTGATTCTGTTATAGAACTACTTTGAGTTTATGAATGTTCTAGTTCCCTCTCCAGAACCTGAAATATTGCAGTTTCAGAATTAAAAAGCAAGATTTATTCTAAGTTCAGCATATGTAGAGGGAAAAGAAAGGTTAAGGCAAGCAGGATTGGACCCCGAGTCAGTGAGCTCACTGAGGTTTCCTCCAGTTCCCTCCGCATGTCTGATCGTAAATCAGGGACCAGTTGATAAGCCCTGTCGTGCTGTTAGGCCTCCTTAAGCATCACGTTTCTCTTGCATATAAAGTGATTCATTGGTTATTGACCCTCATAGTCTCTGTGTAGGTTTAAAGTAACATTTGAATGAATCCCTTAATTGACAAGGTTTATAAAATCACTCATGGAAAATTATTCAAGATACTTATGAATGGTTTGCTTTTGCTGTCTTAACAATGACTCTTAAACATGTATTCACTGATAAGATGCAGTGAATTTTACTATTTTTTGGTAAATGATCAACTTTAAAATAAAAATTTGATTAGTACCTGGTTCGTATTTTGGAAGGATTTTTGGTTTCTGACTGAGCCATCGGATGGGAGAAACGTAAATGTCAGTCAAGAAATATTTTTCTTTAATACTTATAGCCTGTGACTTAGTCTTTTTCTCTCAAAGTTTCTCTTGTATTACCAGTAGGTTTGCTATCATGTAGTTTTGTTTAAAAGTGAGCCTTTTATTGGTGAATAGTATTTTCTTTTTTGTTCGTGTACCAGTAAGAGTGCTCATCGCAGTGCAGTTGGGCCCTGAGCACTAGTGATCCACACTTGCTCACCCTCCACTTATGGCAGTCTCTAATCTGTTCTTTCATAATGTTGCTATAAGAGTAGTTTTTTATTGTATGTTAAAAGCTTTCCTTGCCTCCACATCCTGCAGTCATCAGATCTCTTTAGCATGGCTTTCAAGAGCATCTAGAATTTGACCCTAATAGTCCTTTCTAGGGAGAAGGCAATGGCATCTCACTCCAGTACTCTTGCCTGAAGAATCCCATGGACAGAGGAGCCTGGTAGGCTGCAGTCCATGGGGTCGCTAAGAGTTGGATATGACTGAGCGACTTCACTTTGACTTTTCACTTTCATGCATTGGAGAAGGAAATGGTAACCCACTCCAATGTTCTTGCCTGGAGAATCCCAGGGACGGGGGAGCCTGGTGGGCTGCTGTCTATGGGGTTGCACAGAGTCGGACACGACTGAAGTGACTTAGCAGCAGCAGCAGCAGCAGCAGTCCTTTCTAGCTTTTTCCTAATTTCTTTTCTATTTATGTTTGGTCAACATAGTTTACTTATATTTTTTCCAACCAAACCGTATTTTTTCCTGTCTTTGACTCCATTTGCAATGTCCTCTTTTTCTGTCTCTACCTGTCAAACTTTTGTCCAGTTCAGAAAGATTAGCTCAGATTTAGTCTTCTTCATAAAACCTTTCTGGATCATTTTGGTCAGAGTGCTCAGTTGCTCAGTCTTTTCCAATTGTTTGCAACCCCATGGTCTGTAGCCCACCAGGCTCCTCTGTCCATGGGAGTCACTTGGTGAGAATTCTGGAGTGGGTTGCCATGCCCTCCTCCAGGGGATCTTTCTGATCCAGGGATCAAACCCCCGTCTCCTGCATTGGCAGGCATTCTTTACCACTGAGCCACCTGGGGAGCCCGCTGCTCAGCGTGATGATGTCATTTTTGATGTTATTCTTATGGCACAGAGTCGTAATAAGGGACAGTGAGACGGTATGTGATGTATGAGTGTTTGTGTCCAGAGTGGGACGCAGTGGGAGAGAGTCCGAATGGCTGTTTCTGTGGCCTGCATCCCTTCTCTCCTCACTGCCAGTCAGCCTTCCCCGAAGCCTTCAGGTTGTTCTGTGTGTGCTGGAGACAGTCAGCTTCTGATTACAGACGATGGTACCGTGACGGGCAGCATTCCCTAGGTCAGATTTATGAGTAAAAGGCGGGTTTATAGGAAGTCTCGGAAGTTTAGATTATTTTTGTTTTGTATGCATATGTAGAAGAAACTTTTAATTTGTAACCAAAGTTATATTTTCATTGGATCTAACCTAAGCATTTCATAGACATAAAATCTATCATGAATTTAATTCTGATGCATTGAATGTTTCATAAACATAATAATAGTAGTCACTAATTTCCTACCAGTGTTTTATCTCAGTGCCATGGATTTGTTGTAAAAATGAGGGAGGGGGAGGGACTTAATGTGGCTTCATTTATAATTGAGATATTTAGGAAATTTAAGATGTAAGTTAACTCTTATTTAATGATCTTCCCTGCTTTTTGTTTTCAGGTTACTCATTTTTGTTTACCTCAACTTCTGCCATTGCTTAAACATACCACATCATATCTTCATGAAGTTTTTGAATTTTATGAAGAAATTCTTACATGTCGATACCCATATTCCTGTTTTAAGACGGTATTCATTGATGAAGCTTATGTTGAAGTGGCTGCTTATGCTTCCATGAGCATTTTTAGGTCTGTATCCAAATTTGAAATGACTAAATTAGGTTCATGATGGGAAGGTTATTTATTTTGTGATCATTTTTAAGATGCATTTTGAACTTTTTCCCTTCAATTTAGCTATGACTGGCTTTGTAGAAATTCTGTGTTTTTTAAATTTTTAAATGTAGAAAATAAAGAAATTGAAATAAAGAAAATTTCAAAATAGCCCAAAAGAGTCAATATCTTTATCCAGAATTATCTACTGCTAATAGTTTATGTGTTTGTTTTAGTCTCTCTTCTGCTTATGCACTTAAATATACAAAGGACTATATGGATATTTAGGGGAGTTTTTGTCCTAGCACCATATAAAAATTTACTAATATCATCAGAAATTTGTACGTGAAAAAAAACTGAGGAGGAAAAAACTTTATTTTCTTTTTTTCTCTTACCCACTTTATCTCCCTCCCTTATTTTATTCCTTGAAAAGTTCCCAATTTGGAAGTTTTATGTCTCAGGATCAGTAATTTTTTTGTGTGTGTCCATTTTCTCTTCTGTAAAATGGACATAATAGTAGTGTTCCTGCATTCTTCAGAGTGGTTAGAAGATCTGATGGGTCAGTGTATTTGAAAGTAAATATTATAGGACAAAAAGTTAATAGTATTATTAGGAAAAGATTTTTGAAATTAGAAGACCCCCCTCAGAAAATGACTAGTCTCTGATGAACATATCAATTTCTGATTGCTGCTACAACTGCCTAGCCCCCCAAAAGAATATCTATATTTTTCACGGAAATTGGTGGGAAACATTACAGCCCTTACTTTAAACAAAAGTTACTAAAACATGGATTTCAGCTAAAATTTGAAAAGCTGTAAAAGCTGTTGGGGAGAGTATTCTGTTTTTTCTCTATCTTAGTTGAATCCCATCATTTTAAAAGTGTGATTATTGTATTTTGATTGAATAGGTATTTATTTCTTGGTTATAACCAGCTGTCTGCTCTTTGAAATTCCAGCACGAATCTGCTGCACAGTGCTATGATTATAGATGAGACACCTTTGACCAGAAGGTGTTTAGCCCAGTCTTTGGCCCAGCAGTTTTTTGGATGTTTCATATCCAGAATGTCTTGGTGAGTAATTTCAAAGTTTACAACTCCTGAGAAGAATAAGAAAAGTTTATTTTTATTTTCTTTTCCTGCAGTGTAAGTTGAACTTCGTTCTAACTGCAGATAATTAACAGACACTATTCTGTATATGTTTAAAGAAAAATAATGAGTATAAATTTTATCCTAAATTTTTTGCCATTTCCTCAATATGTCAGTATAATCAGTTCTGTAATTTTCAATAAGGTAAGAATTTTGATAGTAGCAGTTCCTTAAAGAATGGAATAAATACTGTGGATACAAGGACTTGAGTGTGCAGAGAACTGTGGTTAGGATTCTGGTGCCAGCTTTCAGTGCACTTGCTGTTACTTAAGGTGAAGCAGTGATCCTCCTCAGTGCTGATAGTGCTGTAGGGGTTTCCTGTTAGTGCCTGGTTTTGAACTAATTTACTTGAAAAATGTGAGAAATAAAATACTTTTTGTTTTCTTTCTGATTAACCTGAGGTAAATTTGAAGAAACAGACAAAATTTCCTTAAGATTATAACCTACGACTATAACATATATTGATAGTATGTAAGTCTTGATTTCTTTTTGTTTTTTCTTTCTGGAGGGTGAAGGACAGAGGGTAAGGCCTCTTAAGTGATAATTTCCTAAGACACGTAGTTTCACTGAAGAATAGTCTCTGGAACATGTAGAGAGAATGTTTGAATGAATGAATAGATAAACATGAATATATGCCTGAATGAATGGTATCATTGTCTTTCCTCTTAAGAAACTAAGAAATAAGTGATTAAACTTCAGGTCTCAGGGTGCTGCTGTAATCATGCACGGGGCTGGCAGGGCTAGAGTGTGGGCGTTGCAGAGCTGAGCCGTGTGGTCCTGGCTGTGTGCCCGTGGCTCCTCAGAAGCAGGCAGTGTGGGTGGGCCTAGGGGAGGAGCTCTGCCAGAGGGAGCCCAGAGCAGGAGCCCCAAGACTCGAAAGGGGCGGCCAGAGGGAGTGGGCACCAAACAGTTTCAGGACTTCTACCTTCTTTAAACAGGTAGAGAAGTACTTGCTATGCTTGCTCTGTTACCCTCTTTGGCCTCATCTGAAGAATTCTTATTATTAAAATAATAAAACTTATATTTTATTTATATTAAAATAAATAATATATTGTTATTTGGCTTTTTGCTTAGGTCTGATGAATGGGTATTGAAAGGAATTTCCGGTTATATTTATGGTCTCTGGATGAAAAAAACTTTTGGTGTTAATGAATACCGCCACTGGATTAAAGAGGTAAGAGCAGCTGGATCTATTTATCTACGTAGAAGTCAATGAGACGTGCTCATGTTCTCCAGATTTTCCTTTATTTTTAGTAACTATAAAATAGTTACTGTTAACTGAAAGCCCCTGATTTTTTCCGAAAAAAGAATCATTTTATAGAGACTTATCTGTTTTATCTAGTTTCTGTTGCCATTGTTGGCCTCCAAAGACTTTTGCTAAGAATGAGAATATTTAAGCTCCTTAAACATCAATTCAGCTATTAGATATATTCCTGCTCCTCACAGTAATTATTTTTAATGTAATCCTGTGGCATTAATTTCTCAGGGCTTCCTAAGTGGTGCTAGGGGTGAAGAATCCTCTTGCCAGTGCAGGAGACCCAAGCGATGCAGGTTCAGTCCCTGGGGCGTCAGGAAGATCCCCTGAAGTAGAAAATGGCAACCCACTCCAGCATCCTTGCCTGGAAGATTCCATGGACAGAGGAGCCGTGCTTTCTGAATTTGTTTAGACTTAGAAGCCAGATTCTGGAGCCAGTTTTCTGTTCACTTTGCTTTTATTCACTCCCAAGCTTTATGACGTGGGCTGCTTTGCCAAGCCTCTTGTATCGGGAGAGTGAGTAGTGGCAGCATCTGCACTTCAGGCGGGCACTGGAGGCGTCCTGTACGCAGTGTGCACAGCACCTGGGTCGCAGGAAGTGCACACTGTGTGTGGCCCAGTCCTGCAAAACATTGACGTTCTGTCATTTTCCCATCTATTCCCATTATTTAAAGATTTTGGCCAAACAGAAAAAAACCGATTGTATTTTGCCCAGCCCATTCTGTTCACATGTGGTTTATTATCCTCTTTATCTCCTCCCTTCTCGGTTGGAAAAAGTTTAGCCTTTAATAGCCTCGTTAGATGGGCCCTTTTTATTCTCCCTCTTTTCTCATTTTATATACCTTGGTCATCTAAACCTAATGTCAAGTAAGTTAAAAACTAATTGTAAAAAATTTCAAACACTGAGAATTAGGAAACAATCCATATATCTACAACTGGACAAGTCTGTTTTTGAGTTCAAAACCTATTAACCAACGGGGAAATGTGATATACAGCATTTATGGTATTCCAGATACTGTTACAAACATTTTATAAATAATCACCGTCTTAAACTCCTAACTACTCTGTCATTATTTGTGTTTGACAGAGAAGGAAACAGACACAGCGGAGCTGCTTGGCTAAGGCTGCACAGCCCGTGAGCCACGCCGGGCTCCAGACCGGGCCTTGGCTGCTCCACTGGTGTTTGCCCCTTCTCTGTCCTGCTTGAGTGCTCTCTGAACCAGTGGCAGAGTTGCAGCACAGTTACGGTGTCTCTTTTTTCCACTGAAACTTTTTTTTTTTTTCATTTTGACCTGTGTCATGTTAGAGAAGGTAGAGTTTTAAAATAATAGATTCCTGGGATAATTTTATCCTTATTTGTTTTTACTTGCTTAAATCCTCCACCAGAAGCAAAATACAGAGAAGGAAAGGAGAAACTTGGAGAACAGGTCAGAGAGGTTGGGAAGAGCCACTAGGAAACGTGGCTGGGTTGCCGGCCGCCCCGCAGTCCCACAGGAGAGACGGCTGTGTGGCTCCGTCTCAGCCAGCTGTGCAGTCTGCTTCGTTTATGAGAACACAACTACTCTCCAGATATAGTTCATTTACTTTCGGAAATTACGTTCTGATTCCAGGAAATTAGAAATCACAGTTTAGGTCTCAAGTTTAATATGGAAAATAATTTTCATTGGCCTCTGTTTTTACATCCTTAGGAGCTGGACAAAATAGTGGCGTATGAACTAAAAACTGGTGGAGTTTTATTACATCCCATATTTGGTGGAGGAAAAGAGAAGGATAAGTATGTTTATTGTTCAGAGATGATATTGCAAACCTTGCTTTGTGAGATGAATCTTAGAATCACTTGTGTGTAATGAGGCCCATACAGGCCACAGAAGTAGTCTATCCTGAGACCACAGGTCCTGGTGACTCTCTGATCCCTCCTTTCGTTACTGCTGCATGTGGCGGCTGTAGATGGGTTTAAACATTAAAAAAACCTTTACATTAAAAAAAGAACTTTAAAAAACAGTGGTTTTTTCTTTTTCATGTTAATTTCCTAATGCTAATATTAATACATCATGCTGTTGTCATAGAAATTTAAAAAAAATGGAACAAGTATTTTGCTTATGTATCACTGAGTAATTTTTTAAGTCTAAGTAGATGGTTTCATCATCAACACAGCCTACCTATACCTGTTTATGTAAATGGCCAACTATGTAGACACTTATTTACTCTTCCCTTTTATTTCCTTCTCTTTTTTCTGTTTCTTAAGTCACTGTAAAGGAAATGGCCATTCATAGCAACGTAATGGTGCCAGCAGGAATTCTTATTTGTCCTAGGATCCATAAAGTCACTAACGGAATATGAACTGAACTGGATGGGAAGTTTTTTCTGTGTTTTAACTATTAACTGAAATTTTATGTTTCCTTTAATTATAAACGTAGGTAACAGACAGTGCTGTGACTTTGCCAATGTAGAAATCATGAATGTCTTCCTATCACATTTTAATTGTTAGCAGATATCTTGAGACATGTTTTACACTCGTTACGGTAGAACTGCAACAGTAGACCACTGCTAGAGCTTGTTAGTAGTGAACTAGCACTTAGGTTGGTGATGTCATAGTTTTAAAAAATATTTTGATAGCTGTATTTCATTATAATTGATTTTCTTTGTAAACTTGTATATTTTCTGTGCATTTAAAAGCAGTTTTTCTCTTGTGGTCTGTAGGATTAATGAGGCTACGGAAGTGTCTAAAAGTACCACAAAGGTTAAGACACTGGAATTTGTTTGCCAGTAGTCTTCTTTCGTTGAAGCATGAGACAAGGTTAAGGTCACTGAGACAAGGTTAAGTCAGTGGGAAGGCATAGGAGTTTGGAGTTAAAGAAACTTGGATTTTTATAGTTACTGATTTTTGTGAGCTAAGAAAATTGTATAGCCTTTCTAAGTGTGTATATTTTAATGTGTCAAACAGTGATGTTCTGCCTTAATCATAAGGGTTACTTGAGATAAAGCTTTAAACATAGCAGGCACTCATCAAATATTAGTTCCTTTCACTTTGTTCTCTTGACCGCCTGCTATTTGGCAGTTTCCTGGCTATAATTAGAGCCTTCCCATTGTGTGCAAATATTATTTACACTGAATGTTTTTACGTTGTTTTGCCCATTTATTTAGTTCTGTCTATATGTTTGATTTTCAAAATTCGTGTGTAAAAGTAGCAGATGAATGCGTGCTCTTTGAGGAGATTCAGACAGCACAGTTTAGAAGCTTGTGGAATCAGAAGGAAAGATCTTGTTTAGCCCTCTTTTACCACGTCTGACTCCTTCCACTTCCTCTCCTTGGTGATAACTGGGATTATACATGTGGTCTGTTGTCTTCCAGACCTCTTTTTTTTTTTTTTGGCTTTTATGTGTATATGGCAGTCACAAAATATAATTTAATTATGCGCATTACTATATACTTTTCTTTTTTAGAAACTTAATCGTATCTGTGTTTTGGCAAGCAGTCCTCGGGGCTGTACATTAGTTTTTGTTGTTGCTCAGTTGCTTAGTTGTGTCTGACTCTTTGCGATCCCACGTACTACACACCAGGCGCCATGGGGTTCTCCAAGGCAGGAATCCTGGAGTGGGTTGCTGTTTCCTTCTCCAGGGGCTCTTCGGGACCAGGGATTGACCCCACTCTTCCTGCACTGGCAGGCGGGCTTTTCACCGCTGAGCCCCCTGGGAAGCCATGCGTGCGTTTCCTTTGCTCCGTTTGCATGCTGTGTATACTGTTAGATTATACCTTGGAGTTTATGTAACCTTTTTCATATTGCTGGCCATAAGCTCAGAAGTAATAAGTGAGGTTTAAAGCTAATTTTTCAAATATCAGTTTAACAAATATTTTAAATTTCAATATGCTGTATTTTTTAAGGAAGTGTAATGACTCCCTGGTGGCTCAGATGGTACAGCGTCTGCCTGCAACGCAGGAGACCCGGGTTCACTCCCTGGGTCGGGAAGATCCCCTGGAGAAGGAAATGGCAGCCCGCTCCATTACTCTTGCCTGGAGAATCCCATGGATGGAAGAGCCTGGTGGGCTACAGTCCGTGGGGTCGCAAAGCGTCGGACACAACTAAGCGACTTCACTTTCACTTCTTTCACTTTCAGTGACTATTCTTACATACTGATTGTGAGACAATAATTTGGTAACAGTAATTTTGAAGGGTAATTTGTTGGTACCAATCGAAATTCTAAAATGGGTAATTCTTAGATTCAGCTGTTTGATTTCTGTTATCATATAGGAATTATTCTTCTAGATATTTGCCATAGAAAAGTACCTGCATATGTGTTAAAAGGTCGTCACTGTAGCAGTATTTGAAATAGTAACAAAGTGTAAACACTTCAGAATTTCATGTGTGTCATAAACCTTCTGCTGACTGTTCCTCTCTTTTACTGATAACTGCCTTCATCATGTCAGAACTTTTCATTTTTACATGGTCAGTCTGGTCTTTATGTCCTGTGGATTTTACATTTTTCCTTATGAAGATTTTTCCCATCGCAAGATTATGAAAAGAAAATTTTTCCTTTATTTTTTTCTAGTACTTTTATCATTGTTTTTGTTTTAGATATGTGATCCATCTTGACTGGGTTTTGTGTATGCTTTAACCTGGGGATATTGATTGAAGTTGCATTGTATGAATTAATTTGGAGAGCATTGAATTATTTACACTAGGTGTCTTCCTGCCTAGGAGATGTTTCCATTTATTCAAATTTTTCTTTATGTCCTTTCATAAAACTTGAAAATTTATTTATAGTTAAGTTTATTTTTAGATGTTTCCTAGTCTTCATTGGTCTCATACTAAGGAAATTTCTCAGACATTCCCATGAAGTTTTTGACTTAGTGTCCTGATGGAGCCATGGGATTCATTCTCTGTTCCATTCAGATCTGTCACACTGAGAAATCTGTTCTCTTAGCCCAGCGTCCCATCTGCACTTCTCCGTGAAGCACCCGCACACGCTCTCCTGGGAGTACTACACCATGTTCCAGTGTAAGGCTCACCTGGTGATGAGGCTGATTGAGAACAGGATCAGCATGGAGTTTATGCTGCAGGTGAGTGTCAAAGAGCTGGGTAATTGTGAAGAAGGCTCTGTTCCGTATGCATGGAATCTGAATACTGTTCTGTAGAATAGGAGTCAGGGCATCTGGCTTTATAGCTGGAATTCAGTTACTAATTAGCTGTTTCTCCAGTAAGTAAACGGTTCTTTTTTTTTTTTTAATTTACTGATTGAAGGATAATTGCTTTACAGATTTTGCTGTTTTCTGTCAAACCTGCACATGAATCAGCCATAGGTACACATACACCCCTCCCTCTTGCACCTCCCTCCCTCCCCCTCCCCATCCCACCCCTCTGGGTGATACAGAGCCCCTGATTGAGTTTCCTGAGCCACACAGCAAGTTCCCGTTGCCTGTCTGTTTTGCGTATGGCACTGTAAGTTTCCATGTTACTCTCTCCATGCATCTCACCCTCTCCTCCCCTCTCCCATGTCCATAAGTCTATTCTCTGTGTCTCTTTCTCATTGGTGCCCTGTAAATAAATTCTCCAGTACTATATTCCAAGACTCCGTATATATGTCTTAGAATACAGTCTTTCTCTTTCTGACTCACTTCACTCTGTATAATAGGTTCTAGGCTCATCCACCTCACTAGAACACACTCAAATGTGTTCCTCTTTATGGCTGAGTAATATTCCGTTGTATGTATGTACCACAACTTCTTCATCCATCCATCTGTCGATGGACATCGGGGCTGCTTCCACGTTCTAGCTCTTGTAAATAGTGCTGCAGTGAACAATGGGATACACGTGTCTCTTTCAGTTTTGGTTTCCTCGGGGTGTACGCCTAGGAGTGGGATTGCTGGGTCGTATGGTGGTTTTATTCCTAGTTTTTTAAGGAATCTCCATACTGTCTTCCATAGTGGCTGCATCAGTTTACATTCCCACCAACTGTGCAAGGGTGTTCCCTTTCCTCCACACCCTTTCCAGCATTTATTGTTTGTAGACTTTTTGATGAGGGCCATTCTGACTGGAATGAGGTGATACCTCATTATAGTTTTGATTTGCATTTCTCTAATAATGAGCAATGTTGAGCATCTCTTCATGTGTTTGCCAGCTATCTTTATGTCTTCTTTGGAGAAATGTCTGTTTAGGTCTTTTTCCCACTTTTTGATTGGGTTGTTTGTTTTTCTGGTATTGAGCTGTATGAGTTGCTTGTATATTTTGGAAATTAATCCTTTGTCAGCTGTTTCATTTGCTGTTATTTTCTCCCCTTCTGAGGGTTGTCTTTTCTCCTTGCTTATAGTTTCCTTTGCTGTGCAAAAGCTTTTAAGTTTAATCAGGTCCCACTTGTTTACTTTTGTTATTATTTCTGTTATTCTAGGAGGTAGGTCATAGAGGATCTTGCTTTGATTTATGTCATCCCGTGTTCTGCTTTGTTTTCATCTAAGAGTTTTAGAGTTTCTGGTCTTACATTTAGGTTTTTAATCCATTTTGAGTTTATCTTTGTGTATGGTGTTAGGAAGTGTTCTAATTTCATTCTTTTACATGTAGCTGTCCAGTTTTCCTAGCACGATTTTGTTACGCCAAGAGTCCGAGTCCCCAAAACTGAGAGAATAAGATGTCCACAGCAATGCAAAAGCATGAAGGGGTTTTATTTCTAGCTCGAGCTAGGGCTCCCGCCACATCCAACACAGTGGAGTGGAGCAAGAGCCCCGAGCCCAGATTTACAGCAGTATTTATAGGTTTTAGAACAAAGACAGGGAGTTGGCAAGGTCTGATTGGCTGCAGGAGTTTCCTAGTATTTACTAATTGACTAATCTTCATTGGCTGCAGGGGTTTCCTGGTATTTACTAATTGCTTATTGGCTGCAGGGGGATGTCTTTTACGTCCTGATAAACTCAAACCATCATCATGATTATCTGGGTCTTGAAGATCTTTTTTGTACCGTTCTTCTGTGTATTCTTGCCACCTCTTCTTAATATCTTCTGCTTCTGTTACGTCCATACCATTTCTGTCCTTTATCGAGCCCATCTTTGCATGAAATGTTCCCTTGGTATCTTTAATTTTCTTGAAGAGATCTCTAGTCTTTCCCATTCTGTTGTTTTCCTCTATTTCTTTGCATTGATTGCTGAAGAAGGCTTTCTTATCTCTTCTTGCTATTCTCTGGAACTCTGCATTCAGATGCTTATATCTTTCCTTTTCTCCTTTGCTTTTCGCCTCTCTTCTTCTCAGAGCTATTTGTAAGGCCTCCCCAGACAGCCATTTTGCTTTTTTGCATTTCTTCTCCTTGGGGATGGTCTTGATCCGTGTCTCCTGTACAAGGTCACGAACCTCTGTCCATAGTTCATCAGGCACTCTATCTATCAGATCTAGGCCCTTACATCTATTTCTCACTTCCACTGTATAATCATAAGGGATTTGATTTAGGTCATACCTGAATGGTCTAACAGTTTTCCCTACTTTCTTCAATTTGAGTCTGAATTTGGCAATAAGGAGTTCATGATCTGAGCCACAGTCAGCTCCTGGTCTTGTTTTTGTTGACTGTATAGAGCTTTCTCCATCTTTGACTGCAAAGAGTATAATCAATCTGATTTTGGTGTTGACCATCTGGTGATGTCCATGTGTAGAGTCTTCTCATGTGTTGTTGGAAGAGGGTGTTTGCTATGACCAGTGCATGTTCTTGGCAAAACTCTATTAGTTTTTGCCTTGCTTCGTTCCACATTCCAAGGCCAAATTTGCCTATTACTCCACTGATCTCCAGTAGCATATTGGGCACCTACTGGCCTGGGGAGTTCCTCTTTTGGTATCCTATCATTTTGCCTTTTCGTAC
Organism: Oryx dammah; assembly: GCF_014754425.2. Lineage (NCBI taxonomy): Eukaryota > Metazoa > Chordata > Mammalia > Artiodactyla > Bovidae > Oryx > Oryx dammah. The sequence goes on along the minus strand of NW_024070203.1, from coordinate 92,617,664 downwards.
TGTTCATGGGGTTCTCAAGGCAAGAATACTGAAGTGGCTTGCCATTCCCTTCTCTAGTGAACCACATTCTGTCAGACATCTTGGAAAGTGAAGTCAGGTGGGCCTTAGAAAGCATCACTACGAACAAAGCTAGTGGAGGTGATGGAAGTCCAGTTGAGCTGTTTCAAATCCTGAAAGATGATGCTGTGAAAGTGCTGAACTCAATATGCCAGCAAATTTGGAAAACTCAGCCACAGGACTGGAAAAGGTCAGTTTTCATTCCAATCCCAAAGAAAGGCAATGCCAAAGAATGCTCAAACTACCGCACAATCGCACTCATCTCACACACTAGTAAAGTAATGCTCAACATTCTCCAAGACAGGCTTCAGCAATACGTGAACCGTGAACTTCCTGTTGTTCAAGCTGGTTTTAGAAAAGGCAGAGGAACCAGAGATCAAATTGCCAACATCCGTTGGATCGTGGAAAAAGCAAGAGAGTTCCAGAAAAACATCTATTTCTGCTTTATTGACTATGCCAAAGCCTTTGACTGTGTGGATCACAAGAAACTGTGGAAAATTCTTCAACAGATGGGAATACCAGAGCACCTGACCTGCCTCTTGAGAAATCTGTATGCAGGTCGGGAAGCAACAGTTAGAACTGGACATGGAACAACAGACTGGTTCCAAATAGGAAAAGGAGTACGTCAAGGCTGTATATTGTCACCCTGCTTATTTAACTTCTATGCAGAGTACATCATGAGAAACTCTGGACTGGAAGAAACACAAGCTGGAATCAAGATTGCTGGGAGAAATCTCAATCACCTCAGATATGCAGATGACACCACCCTTATGGCAGAAAGTGAAGAGGAACTAAAAAGCCTCTGGATGAAAGTGAAAGAGGAGAGTGAAAAAGTTGGCTTCAAGCTCAACATTCAGAAAACGAAGATCATGGCATCCGGTCCCATCACTTCATGGGAAATAGATGGGGAAACAGTGGAAACAGTGTCAGACTTTATTTTTTGGGGCTCCAAAATCACTGCAGATGGTGACTGCAGCCATGAAATTAAAAGACGCTTACTTCTTGGAAGAAAAGTTATGACCAACCTAGATAGCATATTCAAAAGCAGAGACATTACTTTGCTGACTAAGGTCCGTCTAGTCAAGGCTATGGTTTTTCCAGTAGTCATGTATGGATGTGAGAGTTCGACTGTGAAGAAAGCTGAGTGCCGAAGAATTGATGCTTTTGAACTGTGGTGTTGGAGAAGACTCTTGAGAGTCCCTTGGACTGCAAGGAGATCCAAGCAGTCCATTCTGAAGGAGATCAGCCCTGGGATTTCTTTGGAAGGAATGATGCTAAAGCTGAAACTCCAGTACTTTGGCCACCTCATGTGAAGAGTTGAGTCATTGGAAAAGACTCTGATGCTGGGAGGGATTGGGGGCAGGAGGAGAAAGGGATGACCGAGGATGAGATGGCTGGATGGCATCACGGACTCAATGGACATGAGTCTGGGTGAACTCTGGGAGTTGGTGATGGACAAGGAAGCCTGGTGTGCTGCGATTCATGGGGTTGCAAAGAGTTGGACACGACTGAGCAACTGAACTGAACTGAACTGAAACTCAAACCAGGTTACGTACGGGGAGTATGCTGATTAGACAAGTCCTGGCATCCACGGGGATGACCTTACTGGGCAATGACTCAGCTTTTCCCGTGAGTCCTACCTTAGTCCCTGAAGCCTATCATGGTGTTTGTTAGGTCCCAACAGATTTATTGAAGAGGCTGTCTTTGCCCCATTGTATATTCTTGCCTCCTTTGTCAAAAATAAGCTCCCCATAGGTGTATGGAGAAGGCAATGGCACCCCACTGCAGTACTCTTGCCTGGAGAATCCCAGGGATGGGGGAGCCTGATGGGCTGCCGTCTGTGGGGTCGCACAGAGTCGGACACGACTGAAGCGGCTTAGCAGCAGCATGGGCGCGTGGGTTTATTTCTGGGCTTTCTGTGTTGTTCCATTTGTCTGTATTTCTGGTTTTGTGCCAGTTAGCCTGTTCTTCCTGCTTGTGTTTCCCCAGATGTAGCGTGGGTGTCGGCGCTTGACCCATGCAGTGCAGGATTTTTATGAAGATAAAACTAGAATGGGAGGTTAAAAGTAAAGCCTACTTATGCTAGGATTTTGTGTTTGGCATTATTTAGAATGTAAAAGATGAAGTGCCATTTAGAGATATTTTCAGCAGGAAAAAGCAAATTTATCTAAAAGATGTTCATTTTTTCTGTTGCTAAGTTCTCCCTTACGTTTAAGCAAGTTTTAGTGGAACTTGTTGAGATGTTCTAGTTGAGGTAATAGAAACCACTTGTATTATAAATGCTTAACCATTTTTTTTCCCATTGGTGATATTCTTAGAGGTAAATGAAAAATAACTCTTTAGTAATCTTTTTGAAAAAAACATTTTAAATTTGCCTCAAAATTAAGTTTCTTGAATCCTCTATCCTTCACCTTGCCTTTGAAGAACAAAAATATTAAGTGAGAGGTGGTCTGTAAAGAGCCAGTCCACTCTTGGAGTGGCATACTCAACTTCTTAAAGCTCATGGCACAGTACATTATAGATGTATGTTCTTATAGTTCCTGAACACACAAGTGCCACTGTCTGGCCAGGACATCATTAAAATTCAGTTATGTTTAGAAGAATAGTTTTGTAGTCTGGCTGTTTAAATCTTCTCATACTTTACTGCTCATAGTTTTTAACTAAAACAGTCTTTGAAGTAAGATGTGAAATTGTTGTCTTCCATGATTGTCTATAATAACCTCACATTGCAAAGTGGGAATAGCACAGAATTGAAAACGATGTAGCGTTGTGGTACACAGACACACTGAATGGTACTTTCTTACAGGTTTTCAATAAACTGCTAAGTTTGGCTAGTACTGCTTCATCTCAGAAGTTCCAGTCACATATGTGGAGTCAGATGTTGGTTTCCACATCTGGATTTTTGAAATCCATCTCAAACGTCTCTGGCAAAGACATCCAGCCTTTAATAAAGCAGTGGGTGTATCCTTTTCTGTAGGAGTTGAGCGAAGGAGGGAAGACTGTATAAGGGGAAGAAGGAAGAGCTTTGGGGGATAAAAGGAGGCAAATAATGGTAGATGGGACCAGGAATTGTAAATCATTTCCTCTGAGGTGCCAACTAGTCACTGAGGCGCACACATCCATACACGTCTATATCCATAAGGTTTAGCTTCCTTTAAAGTGCCTTTTAGTGTGTGAGTGCAGCGTAGGCTTGATGATCTGGGAGGTGAATACCCACCAGACAGGCCTGTAGGGTCACTTGTAAGATACAGTGGTCTCGTGACTCCTGGATGTGGCTGGGGGTTGGCACAGCCTGCATGGTATCTTGGAACTTTTCGGTTGTTACATTTTTTCATTTCAAAGCACTTTCTATATTAATAACCCTGTAGAGAGGTTTTGCTTCTTTCAAAAAAACTGATTTCTTCATGTTTCAGGATCTTTTTTTAAATCTGGGAAAACACTTTTTACGGGAATTTTGAATGCTTCGCCACCTGGTTTACAGTGGAGTACGCTCTCAAGCTTTGAACTGGTGGGAACGTGTTTGAAAATTACTGCTACCCTGATGAGTAATTTATTGTGTTTAGTATGTGTTTATTCCAGTACGCAAAGATTCCTTTACAGTTAGTTCTTCAGAGACCAGAGTGGAGTGGTAAAATTTTACGGAAGTTTTGCCTTTAATAGAAAGCGAAATGTCTTGGAACTGGAAATAAAACAAGATTATACATCTCCTGGAACCCAGAAATATGTGGTAAGTTTTTTTTTTTCCAAAATGGCCTTTCTGCACCACTTTGTGCCCAGTTTAAATAAAGGAAGGGCCTATGGGTGACGGGAAGGAGGGCCTCCTTTTAGAGGTCTCGGGGAAACAGTCTCCCAGTTCCCCTCCTCTGGCACCAGCTTCCCTTCTGTGTCTCCACATGCAAATCTTATCCAGTGTTGCTTAATATCTTAGTGAATGTTCCTTACATATAAGAAAACACATGATTTGGTGGGTTTTTTTTTTTTTTCCTTTTCCTAGCACTGTCTTTGAACAGTATGTTTCTTTTTAAAGGGACCACTTAAAGTGACAGTACAGGAATTAGATGGATCCTTCAATCATACATTGCAAATTGAAGAAAACAGCCTTAAACATGATATACCTTGCCATTCCAAAAGCAGAAGGTAGGCACTGTCCAAGATAAAAACCCCAGTGTATATCTGATTTTCTAGATAGAGGACATGTTATCTAGTATCTTTTTCCCCCATTTTACTTCAAGTTAGTATTACCAGGTTCCTTATCCACTTTCTGTTCTTGACAACAGTTTTATCCTTAGAATTAAACAATTAATTTTAAAATTTAAGTATGAGAATCCTTACTTTGTAGGAACAAGGGGAGGTGGAATGGAAGTTTGAGTTTTGGGAGCCAGGAAAAATTCAGGACAGATTGCTTAGGGTTGTTCTTACTTATCTCATTGGATTAATAGCTATAGAAAACTTGGGGGAAATGAACAGTGACTCTAAAGAAAGGAGCTGAATACATATGTCATGAAAACGCCCCTGCCTTCTCTTCCTGTGTCTACTTTACTCTCTGTTTTCTCCATGTCACCGTGACCTTAAGAACACCATAGATGTCTTTCTAAGGCACATTGCCAGCAATAGTTCATCTTTTATTTAATATGCTTTTTCTTTACCACTTTTTTTAAACTCAGCCATTAGCACATACTCTGACTAGTAAAAAATGAGAACGTTTTTGTTCTTTGCTGGAGGAGTGAGAATTTGAGGAACAAAAGTTTTTTACTCATGACTGCACTTAGGCCATCTCAAACAGACAAGCATCCCGGTTGATTTTAAGTCCTTTAGAGAACTTGATTCTAAGTCTCCCTGTAGTCATGCCCTGTGAACATTCTTAGTTCAAAGGAGATGGTTCTGTCCGCCTTTGACGTTGGGAGCATCTGGCTGCTCCCCCTCTGACACTGGGAGGAGCGTCTGGCTGCTCCCCCTCTGACACTGGGGGCGTCTGGCTGCTCCCCTTTTGATCCTATTTCCTTGGCTTTGTTTTCCCTGTGATGACAGTGTGCCCTCTGATTACTGTTTGGCGTGAGGAGCAGGAAGGCTGTGCTCTCTCTCCCCGCTTGTGTTTGTCCCCACGCAACCATGCATCTAGTGTGGTGTCCGGAAGATTGAATTATTCAGGAGTGACTTGCACGGAGGCAGTTGCTTTTGCTTTGGTTCATCATAAAGCTTGTGCATATTAGTTAATGATGCATGTTAGTTCGTACTGTGAGGATGTTTTGTAGTTAACGTCTTCATTTCACATAGGACAGCACCTTGCATGCACATGCTGAGAATTATTAGTTCCTCATTTCAGGCCTGTGTTGGTTTTTTTAATAAAGCATTTCTTTATTGGTAGATCTCTTACCTTGTATAAAATTTCTGGGTACCAGTTCTTAGAAATATGTATATGTTTTAAGTTGACATTTAATTAGATATTTCTGACTTTTGTTAAACATTGATCAGGAAGACCTTTTAATATCATTTACTTCATTCTCTTAAGTTTCAAAGTAGATAGATTTTGTTGTGGTTAAATTCCATGATATTTTCCCTCTCTTCCTCCTTAGAATATCTTTCAACACCACATGCAATTCTTAATTTGAACTTCAGCTGCTCTTTATCTCTTGTCAAAATTGGAAATGTCAGAATTTTCTGCTTTACTTTTTGTTAAATGTAGGAATAAGAAGAAAAAAATCCCACTGATGAACGGTGAAGAAGTTGACATGGACCTTTCTGCAATGGAGTAAGTTAGTTACTCAGATTCCGAGGCGCAGTGTTCTCTGCATGCTCAATTGTCGTGTAGCTGGCATCTAAAAGTATGTGAATGCCCTGAAATTAGTGCCTTTAAAACTTTCAAAAGGCAAAAGAAACTTTACGTTGGTAACAGAGCGAACATAAAATTATAACTAATCAAAGAGAGAAAAGGGAGTCTAGCCTGGCCCAGATAAAAGTCAGAGGAAATAGCCTTGACTTAGCTTTCCTGCTTCCCCGGTGGTCTCTGGAGCAGTGCTGCTCAAGATGAAGTGCATGTACAGTACTTGGGGGTCTCCTTGGCATCTCGTTTCTGACCCAGCATTTCACTTGTGAGTCCTGACAGCTTGCATTTCCAGTGAACTCTCAGATGATCCTGGTTTTCTTTCTCTTTGGACAGAGCCTCAGGGCACTTTGAGGCTGCCTGTGTTTGCAAAAAGCAATTTAAATATCATTCTAAGTTTTTTGCGGTGATATCTACTGATTGACAGCATTTTATTTATGAATATAATGTAGCTCAGACTATGTTTTACCTGTGCATATTGTGCCTGTGTACATTTTTAATGCCTGTGTATTTTATAAAAATATTAATACTTCATAAAAATAGAAAATATCTGTAACTGTTTACTAATTTGGGTACCAGGTATCACTGCTATTTATTACACAGCTTATATAATCTTTTCATATCAAGTCTCACCTATATTAAGTACCCAGTAGTATTTGTTGAATTGTATTGATATTTCAAGTGCTTTTCTTTTGTTAAAAGAGACTAGTTTTTTAAAAACTGTGTTTGAGACTTTGAGAACTACCTGAGGATAAATTTGTGCTGTGCGTCTGAACTGTGATGTCAGGACTTTCTTTTGATAACGATCATGAGACTACATTCTTTAAAAATATTGAAAGCCAGTGGAACAAGTTAATTTAGTAAATTAATAAGAAGTAACTTTAGTCACAGATTGCTTCCTAATAAAGAGTGGCATTTGTAACCACTGTCAACTGTTACGCTTTAGGAAATGAAGAAATTTGGTCCCATTTTCCCTTTGCACACTGTGCAATCACTAATAAAGTCCCCAAATTGTTATTTTCAGGTGGATTTTTTTGTTTCAGCAAGATTGATATAGGTTAGACATACTAAATATAATGGGAAAGTTGTCGGTGCGATTTCTTTTTAAAAAACAACAAATATAGTAAAACTCCAGGCAGCTTTGACTACTGCACGGAGAAGGAGATCCGGTTAGTAAGCGCCGTGTGTTCGCTTTGTAATCATGCGAAGTGGGAAAGAGGGAAACGCGCCTGCTCTCTGCTTCCAGCGCCGACTCCCCGCTGCTGTGGATCCGGATCGACCCGGACATGGCGGTGCTGCGGCGGGCGGACTCGGAGCAGGCGGACTTCATGTGGCAGTACCAGCTCCGCTACGAGCGGGACGTGGTCGCGCAGCAGGAGGCCATCGCGGCCCTGGAGCGCTTCCCCACCCCCGCGTCCCGGCTCGCCCTCACCGACGTCCTGGAACAGGAGCAGTGTTTCTACCGCGTGCGCATGGCCGCCTGCTTCTGCCTCGCAAAGGTGAGGCCTCGCGCACGGGAGAGGGGGCGGCGGCCGGCGCCGCGCGGACAGCCTGAGGGGCAGCCAGACTGCCCTGCAGCTTTCCGTTTCACTGGCTGTGACTGGTCTCCTGTGCCACAATCTTTTAACAAGGCTGATTTGAAAGAGCATGTTCTGACCTGAAAATAAATCGTGCACTCAAGTCTTGCGCCTGTCAAACTGGAAGTTAGGTTTTAAAACCAAAGAGAATTTTCCCCATTTTACTGAATTGCCGCACACGTTGTTAAAGCCAAAAATGTAGGCAGTTCCTTGGTTTGAGGGATGTTTTACCTTATGGTACATGGAATTCATTCATTCATTAATTTATCCCACTGTGGTGGTGATTTCTTGTTGGTTAGAGCTTAGTATTCAGTATAGGGATATAGAATTTAAAATGATAGATTCTATCATTTAACATTATACAAAAGTTAATTTATTAAGAAAAGTAAATATTTTTCTTTAGATACCAAAACAAGAGAAAAGAAACATTTGACGCTAGAACAAATGAAAATCAAAAAGCGCTAACAGACATTTGACCAGAACTACTGGGTTCCGGGTCTTTAGACACACATTCCCTTGTCTTCACTGTCTTGCTTTCCTCACTGCTGTGTCCACTTGTCCAGAATTTCAGCAGATTATAGTGATTTATATTTGTCTCACCTTTAATGGTAAATAGTAGTTAGACTGCTTTCTCTACTCAGACATGTAAGGGAGAATGGGCTTTTCTTGGAGAATCACCTGCTGAGGGTGTAATTTTATTGCTTCTGTAAAGTTGTTGTGATTCTCGCAGGCTAAATCCTTAGCTGCTGCTGCTGCTAAGCTGCTTCAGTCGTGTCCGACTCTGTGCGACCCCATGGATGGCAGCCCACCAGGCTCCCGGTCCCTGGGATTCTCCAGGCAAGAACACTGGAGTGGGTTGCCATTTCCTTCTCCAGGGCATGAAAGTGAAAAGGGAAAGTGAAGTTATTCAGTCATGTCCAACTCTTCGTGACCCCATGGACTGCAGCCTACCAGGCTCCTCCGTCCATGGAATTTTCCAGGCAAGAGTACTGGAGTGGGGTGCCATTGCCTTCTCCGTAAATCCTTAGCAAATCCGTAAAATTATAGCCTCTGTTACTTAAAGTTAATTATAATTTCATTCTTTTCAGCTATGGTTTTTATACACACTTAAATTAGCTTTCTTGGTGGCTCAGATGGTAAAGAATCCACCTGTAATGCGGGAGACCTAGGTTCAGTCCCTAGATTGGGATGATCCCCTGGAGAAGTGTAAGGCTACCCACTCTAGTATTCTGGCCTGGAGAATTCCATGGACAGAGGAGCCTGGCGGGCTGCAGTCCATGGGGTCACAAAGAGATGGACACAGCTGAGCAACTTTCACTTTCAAAGTATCAACAACAAGATGTATTTTCTTTGCAATGTGTTCTTACAGACTTAAGCGGTAGGACTGTATTTGCCTTATTTTTCAATTAGGGTAGAGTTAAATGCCTCATTTAAAGTCCATGGTGACGTTTCTACCTGATAAAGTTAAAATATTAGAGCTCATCTGCCTGCATGGATAAACTTAGACGTCTTTGCAAACAAGATTTCTTAAAACATAAAAAGAATGCTCCAATTTAGAGATTAACTAGTAGAAAATAGTTAATACGCATACATAGAATTTTAGGAGGGGGGAGTTTATATATTTTCTTGGAAATGATAGTGAAACGCTGAAATATATTAAAGTTTTAAGAATTGAAATCCTTGGAAATGATCCAATATATTGATAACTTTCAAAAAGCTGTTTTATTTATTTAAAAATACATTTGCTGTGGTGACGGAAATTATTCTATTTCCTAATTATTTGCAGATTGCAAATTCAATGGTGAGCACGTGGACAGGACCACCAGCTATGAAGTCACTCTTTACTAGGATGTTTTGTTGTAAAACTTGTCCAAACATTGTGAAAACAAACAACTTTATGAGCTTTCAAAGTTACTTTCTACAGAAGGTACAGCTTCTCTTATAGTTTTCTTATAATTATTTTATGCCAATATCAGTATATATTCGTTTACCTTGGGGACTCTTCGAATATTATTTACTTTCTTACAAATATTTTGTCTTTTTTCTCTTTTTGCTTCTGAAATACTTTCCAAAGTTTTGATTATTCTTTGGTTTTATGAACTGTATGCAAGTGACTCACTGTCCACGTTAATACTGAAGTCAATAGAAATGGGTAGTGTGACTGGTTGGTTCCCTGGGGGATGGAGGTATACATGGGAAATGGATGCTTTGACTGTTCGGTTGGGTCCCCGGGGGGATGGAGGCGCACGCGACTCCCTCTGATGCTTCTGGCCCTGAGACGGTGCGGCACGCGGCTCCAGGTTAGCCCCGGCTCTGCTGCTCACTAGCAGTTTGCAAGAGGACAAGTCTTTTAACTCTAAGCCTTGGTTTAGTCAATTGTAAAGTTTATCTTTTTTAGAATTAAATAATATCAAGCATGTGAAGAGTTTTACACTATATTTTTATCACATAGTAAGTTGTTTATAAATGGTAATTTAACAAGTGGTGGTGTGATGAAGTCACTGTTTTAGGAAGCAGTGTGGGATTGGCAGGGTGGTCAGTGTTTGGGCAACTTGGAAATCACTTGTAAAATATTTTGAGTAACTTAATAATAAGGAACGCAGAGATTAGATGAACTGGATTGAACTAGAAGGAGTAAAGCTGAAGAGCATGAGAAAAGGAGACACGTTAAGGATGAAGCAAGGCTGAGAAAGGGCATTTCCGGTTTTGTGTAGAGGGAGAAAGAGCTTGAGGCCTGTTGGGCACAGAGGAGAGAGCCAGTGGAGGCCAGAGGAGATGGTCATGTGGAAGCAAGTAAACATGGAGAAGACCAGGCAGCAGATCCTGGAGTTGTCAGGCGTGGGCAGGACATCGTGGAAAGGTCAGTGTTCTAAAAGACGGAAACATTGCATTTCCTGAGGCAGGTAGAAACCAGATTAAGTGAAGTGTTAGGTGATGAGGGGGTGTGAAGCAGGGTGCGGTGTGTGTGTGAAGCAGGGGAATGTGGAAGGGTTGCCCAGCACGCTGAGACCCACGTCGAGAGTGGAAGTCACGGCACAGCTGTAGTGGGCGTCCTCAGCGGAGCAGACGCAGGAGACCTGGGCTTGAGGAAAGCCAGTGTTGATGTGATCAAGGGAGTCTGAGGCGCTCTGTTAGTTTTAGCAGCTGAGCCTCTTACAGTCCTTGAACGTGCTGCTCAGCTCTCTGTGTGCTGCGGCTCCATTAACGTATGGCCTGAAAGCGAGTTAACTTCCGAGCCTGCCAAGCACGTCCCCTTCACTGTGCCCTTGTTCTTCCACGGGTCTTGGGCCAGTGTGCAGAGTGAGAGTTGTGACCCATTAGGCAGTCATGAAATCAGTTTGTAAGCTTTTTTGTTTTTGTTTTTAAATAAAGCAATAGGCAGTATCAGAATGCAGCACGTGTAATAAGGGTAGGTATAAGTGGTTTTGGTTTTTATTTTTTAGTTTGTATATGTGACTGTGTGTGTGTGTGTGTGTGTTTGGTTGGGATGTAAACATATTTCTTAGTGTGGTTTGCAGTCAAAAAAATTGGAGAAGCCAGTGCTTTCAGACCAGTTCACCTTTCACGTAATACTTGTAGTGCCAGAAAAAAGAATGAAGATTCGTGCTTAAATTTACGTCCTGTTTCTGTGAAGCAGGATCTTCCCTCCGCTCTTCCAGCTTCGGTCACACCTGTTGTAACACCGAGCATCTTGCTGCTTCTGCTCCTTCAGCCTAGCAGAGGAGCCACACTGCTTTCTGTCCACCAGTTTAGAGGGTGTGGTTACTTTAATCAGAAGGGAGAATGGTCCCAGTCGCTGTACTGGGGACCGTGATGTCCATTGTCTGTGTTTCTACCTTGAGTTGGAATAGCTTTGCTCTACTGTTGTTCTGGTAGAGGTTATCTCCGTGGGTCAGGCTTCCACCTCCTTAGAAAAGCTGTCTGAAAATTTGAAAAGGGGAAAGTTCGATTTCAGGTAATTTACCATTTTTCCTTAGGCTGAGAAAGATGGTATTGGAGAGTCTGTGTCTCTTGAGACTAGTGGTTGAATTCTCCTGTCCGCCATGTGCCTCTAGCCTCTGTATCTGTTAGCCCTGAAAGTGGTGCTCAGTAAGCAGCTAGCTGAAATAACCCACCGTAGATGGCAGTGGAGTACAGGCTGAATAGTGGTCTGTCTAATGCTAAAGCCCATACATCCCTTTTCCTCTGTAAATCACAGAGCTGGATTTGCATGACGTGTCCCTCTTCCGCAAGTGGGCTGCCGAGTGCCTCCAGCTCTGCAGCTCTCCCCTGGGCTTCCTGCTTAGCTCTTTTGCTGGAGCCTTTGAGGCCTGTTCCTGTGGGAGGGGTAGGAGCTGGGGGGCTGGACGCCTGAACTACCCCCAGATACTGTGTCAGCCCCAGGGCAACCCTTTTTCAGCGGGCACTGCATTGAATTATAGTGATGAAAATTGAAAACAAATTTTTTTTTGTAGACTATGCCAGTTGCAATGGCCTTATTGAGAGATGTTCACAACCTTTGTCCCAAAGAAGTCTTAACATTTATTTTAGACTTAATCAAGTACAATGACAACAGAAAAAATAAGGTATGTTACTTGAATATTAATAAAACTAGCCAGTGATATTTTGTTTTCAGATAAATATTTAGACTGTGAAATCATTGTTGTGTCCATGGGACTTGAAATTTCTAGAGATAGAAACATACAAATATGATTTATTATAATAACCAGATACCTGAAAACCAAGATTAGTTGATTTTCAAATGTTCCTTTTACCTGTTGCAGTGTGGAGAGTGGCGCATCAAATTTTGGGAACTCAGCTGACCTCTTGGTGAAGTCTGACAGCCCCATTTTATTCTTATTCCTTTTTTCTTCTGTCAGAAAACAGTTCCTCTTGGATAACTTGTTCATTGATGAATTTGACTCTTTTTTTTTTTTAACTATAATGTGTGTTTCATTCACAGTTTAGTAAATAGCTATTGAATGCCATGCTTCAAAGTTATTTCACCTTACTCATTATCATTCTAACACCAGCAAGTGGTTTTGAGAATATATGCTACGCCAGCCAGTATACCATGTTAAATAGAAAGAGAAGGCATGGTAGTTGCCATCTCACATTTCGTTTAAAGTAAACATATATTTGGGACTTCCCTGGCGGTCCAGAGGTTACGACTCCACGGTTCCACTACAGGGGTGCAGGTTCAGTACCTGGCTGGGGAACTAAGAACCGACGTGCTGCACAGGGCGGCCAAAACCAAACGGAAAAACTGTGGAAGAACCGCTGTGTATATGACAGTCTGATTCTGGGCCCTCAAGGTTTCAACCTGATGGGGAAATCCAGCATGTCCACAGCTAGGTCTATTACTGCTAGAGTGGAGGAATGTATACACAGATTTCTGGAGAGAAAGTAGTTATCCACAGTAACAATGGAGCTATAAATATTCTTGCAGAAAACTTACAAACATTATTTAAGTAATCTCTGAATACAAATGACCCTGCTGATAGAATTAATTTGCTTGCTCCATGTTCAAATTTCTAGGCCAGTACATCTGATTTGCTGAGTTTAAATCAAGCCAACCTGGATTGCTTTCAATTAGTCTTCTGGCAATTGCCTGGGATATGGATTTAGAAATTTTTGTTCATTTTGGGGGATAGTTTCCTCCATTTTCTCTGCTGCTTTTGCTACAACTCCTATTGTATTCTACACCAGCCCTCCAGCTTCCTTGTGCTTTCTTTCCTATTTTTTAACTTTTTTGCCCAAAATTTCGAGTTTTTTATTTTTCCATTTTATATTCCAATTTAATTTTGATTCTGATTCCCTGCATATTTCTTTCTTTTAAACATGTATTATGCTGTTGGAAGTCATATCATTGGTTATTTCTCAGACTGTGTTAATGATAACTTTTGAATTTTTTTCCCTCTACTGGTTTTCTTTGCATACTCTTATTTCCTCCAAGCTGCTTTCCCCACTTTGTTCTGATCTCTCTTTATGTTGATGCTTTCTGTAGCTATCTGGTGACCCTTGGTTAGATGTCTTAGATGAGAGTAGAACACAGAAATAGCTGATTTCAAAGCTCTGTATTACCAGCAGAATTTGTGAACTGCAATCTTCCTTTTAGAGGTATCTGGCTAGATTACTGTGAGAGGGCCTTACATGTAGTCAGCATTCGTCAGCTAAGCTAGTGTCTTCAGTTCAGTTCTCCCGTCGCTCAGTCGTGTCCAACTCTTTGCGACCCCATGAAACCGCAGCACACCAGGCCTCCCTGTCCATCAGCAGCTCCTGGAGTCCACCCAAACCCATGTCCATCGAGTTGGTGATGCCATCCAGCCATCTCATCCTCTGTCGTCCCCTTCTCCTCCTGCCCTCAATCTTTCCTAGCATCAGGGTCTTTTCCAGTGAGTCAGCTCTTCGCATCAGGTGGCCAAAGTATTGGAGTTTCAGCTTCAACATCAGTCCTTCCAGTGAACACCCAGGACTAATCTCCTTTAGTCTGGACTGGTTGGATCTCCTTGCAGTCCAAGGGACTCTCAAGAGTCTTCTCCAACACCACAGTTCAAGAGCATCAATTCTTTGGCACTCAGCTTTCTTTATGGTCCAACTCTCACATCCATGCATGACCACTGGAAAAACCATAGCCTTGACTAGACGGACCTTTGTTGGCAAAGTAATGTCTCTGCTTTTGAATGTGCTGTCTAGGTTGGTCATAACTTTCCTTCCAGGGAGTAAGCGTCTTTTAATTTCCTGGCTGCACTCACCATCTGCAGTGATTTTGGACCCCCCAAAATAAAGTCTGACACTGTTTCCACTGTTTGCCCATCTATTTCCCATGAAATGATGGGACCAGATACCATGATCTTCGTTTTCTGCATGTTGAGCTTGAAGCCAACTTTTTCACTCTCCTCTTTCACTTTCATCAAGAGGCTTTTTAGTTCCTCTTCACTTTCTGCCATAAGGGTGGTCTCTCCTCTTTCACTTTCATCAAGAGGCTTTTTAGCTCCTCTTCACTTTCTGCCATAAGGGTGATGTCACCTGCATATCTGAGGTTATTGATATTTCTCCCAGCAATCTTGATTCCAGCTTGTGTTTCTTCCAGTCCAGCGTTTCTCATGATGTACTCTGCATATAAGTTAAATAAGCAGGGTGACAATATACAGCCTTGACATACTCCTTTTCCTATTTGGAACCAGTCTGCTGTTCCATGTCCTAGTAGCTAGTATGTTACTATTAAGTAAGTCTCTTTCACTCTTTTTTTCCGACGTGTGACTCTATGCCAAAGGACAGTGTTGAATACTTACCTGAAAACTTGCTTGTCTTTGCAGATAAATTGTGTTTTTAAAGTTACTATGTTTTATTCCATTCACTTTTGAAGAGCAGTGTAAGTGTATCATTGTCTGGTAACTGTTCCTCGGCTTAGTTTTCAGATAACTATTATCGTGCAGAGATGATTGATGCCCTTGCCAACTCTGTTACGCCTGCAGTCAGCGTGAATAACGAAGTCCGAACTTTGGATAACTTAAATCCGGACGTGCGACTCATTCTTGAAGAAATCACTAGGTTTTTGAACATGGAAAAACTTCTCCCAAGTTACAGACACACCATCACCGTCAGGTATAATGATTCTTCATATTTGCTTCTTAAAGCTACTTGCTTTTATAATTAGAAAATTTTATTTTCATAAAAATAGAGAAATAAGAAAAATCTTGCATGAGTCTACCATCCATGGGTAAATTATTACTCTTTTGGAGAAGGTCTTCTAAATTTTTTCCTGTGATAACTATATCAATTTTTAATTTTTGACATATATATATAATTTTTATATTCTACTTATGTCATGAACATTTCCTCGTGTCATCAGAAATTATTCATAAGCATTGTATTTGATATCTGCATAAGCTTTTACCCCATTGGATATAGTTTAAACATCCCTCTATTGTTAGGCTTCTTTTAAGATTTTTTTTGCTTCTCTCAAATTTTTTGTAGCATGACTATCAACAGGTTTTATCTATTTCATTAGGAGTTTGCTAAAAAAAAATTGATTTACTGATTCAGCAATATAAATAGTTTTAGCTTTCCATATATGTTAGTGAATAAACCATATTTGTATCACTAAAACTTTTAGAAAGAGTCTTTAAGTTATATTTTATGCTAAATACATTTTGCTGTAGTGTGTTCCTGTTATAATGATCCCTGAAATTGGATTTCCAAAGTTTCGAAATGTGCTTTAATACTTTTTTAAGTGTTAGTAACTAAGTGTTAGTTGCTCAGTCGTGCCCGACTCTTTGCGACCCCATGGACTGCAGCCCACCAGGCTCCTCTGTCCATGAGATTTTCCAGGCAAGGATACTGGAGAGGGTTGCCATTTCCTTCTCCAGAGGATCTTCCCAACCCAGGGATTGAACCTGGGTCTCCTGCACTGCAGGCGGATTCTTTACCAACTGAGCTACAAGGTAGAGTTTTTTAGGGTGATTATAAAAGCTGAGTGTTCAGAAATTAAAAAGAGGATTCAGATTACATCAATTTTTCAGTTTATTATTACAGATTATTTTAAATTCCTAGGAAATAAGTTTAATTCAAAGTACTGTAACAAAAGTGTTTAACTATAAACGCTATTCTCCTAGCTGTCTGAGAGCCATCCGAGTGCTGCAGAAGAACGGCCATGTGCCCAGCGACCCGTCTCTCTTTAAGTCTTACGCAGAGTATGGCCACTTTGTGGACATCAGAATAGCAGCTTTGGAAGCGGTGGTCGATTACACTAAAGGTAATGCTCATGTCATTTTAGAGAGAGTGGTTCACCATTTACTGTTTAGGCATTAGGGTTCTCATAGTATGTGCATACAGATGCCTTGATTTTTAATTAGCTCACTGATTTAGAATTGTTGGTAAATATAGAATTCATATAAGAACTTGTAAATGGGAGAAAAGAATAAAATAGATAAAATATAAAATAGATATTAAATCGACAGAGGATGAGATGGCTGGATGGCATAAAATAGAATAAAATAGATATCTTTGGTCTTTCTGAAAAGTCTATGCATCATTCTGTAGCCTTAATCGACATGTTATTTCAAGATATCTTGGAAGAAATTTCTAATTATATAAGGATTCAAGAAAACATTTTGTACCTGTCAGAAGTTTTCTCTGCAAAAGTCAAAGAAAAGCTAACAGTCAGTGCCGGGGTCCAGCCTCAGTGGATCCAGGGTAATTCGAAGCGAGGACGGCGTCAGCATCTGAGGAATTAATTACTTAATGAAAGATATGGAAGGAGATTAGAAAGAAATAGTGTAGTAGGAAAATAAGTGGAGAAAAGAGGCTGAATAACTTGGTTTACGTGGAAAACCAATAAAACTCCAAGACAAGGAGTTTGCACCGTCTATGTAGGCCACCGGCGCCCACTTGAATAGTGGAGGGTGTCCCGCCATAGGCTCCCTCTCGCGTGGGTCTTAGAAGCCAGGGCAAGTAAGTAGACATGGCGAGCCTCCACGCTCCAGATGGGAATTCAGCCAGAAAAGGGAGAAAAGAACGACATCGGCGAGCCAAGCATCTGTGCCAGACCCCCAACTTTATTTTCAAAAGCAGCTTATATATTATATACCCCAAGTTGTACATAAAGAAATAATGGAATATGCAGAGTTATGCAGGGGCAGCAGTCCTGACCCTCATTGAGACCAGGCTTTCTTTCTGCATACCTTCCCGTATACAAAAGGTCTTAGGTGGTTTTACATCATCTTCTGGCCAGGGGGCCTGTTAACATTTTTATGGCTCTTTTCCTAGATAAATGTCTATCAACCAGAAAACTCATTTTCCCTTGAAGTGTTTTTTCTTAATCTGCATCACCCTCAAAGTACTAAATAAAGTTACATTCCTGTAGAACAAAGGTGCAGTGGGTTATAACAAAGAAAGTACTTAACTCAAAGATCTAATGTTGCTAATATCAGGGCTACTACCTGTTTTTTCTACATGCCAACTATATCTACAAATAAAAGATATGAAAACTTGGCAGCAAGTATTGGCTCAACAAATGAAACCCTTAATCAGTCCTATTCTAATGATTTTGACTCCTTGGAAGCCCCTACATTCCTAGGATGTTTTAAGCTTCCTGTGCGTCTCGCAGTCAGGAGGCCGCAAACAATCACATGCACAGCTGTAAGAGTCCGGCAGGCAGGCTAGAAAGCCATCAGAGGGGTTTTTGGATTGAAACGCTCTTTTTATGCCCAGGAGACTTACTATATAAAATCTCTAAATTAACTTTTTCCTGAAAAAGTTGGTGGGGGGACAGCCCCCTGTTAATGTCAGAGGAGTTGGTGAGCGGCATAATATAGTAAAGCAGGCAGACTCTGGTTTTCGGGGTAGATGCTCTGAGCAGATCCAGTGAGGCTCCCTTAAGGCCCGACTCGCCTTTGCCTGTCGGGCCCCTTAACCTCATGACCTTTGCCACAGGCAGGACTTCTCGTGCTGGCTCCTGGCAAGTTGAGGACTTCCCCCACGGTCCAGAGGCTGAGACCCCGTGCTCCTAGCGCAGGGGCCTGGCTTCCATCCCTGCTCAGGAAGCTGGATCTCACATGCCACAGTGGGGACCCAGCACAGCCAATAAATAAATACTGAGGGGGAATAGGTGTTAAGTGGGGACTTCAGGAGGGGGGTAAACAAGGTTTCATGAAGCTGGAAAAAAAAAGAAGGAAAAAAGTGAATAAGGGAATATTACATATTCAGAACATTGTCAAAAATACAGAGTGGAAAGTACGTTAAGGAGATGAAAATTTTTTTTTTTTAATTGTCATGAAGAATAATAGGTGGAAGAAAATAATAGGATATATTATATATACTATATCCTATTATCCAAGAAATAATAGGATACTTTGAAAGAGTGTAAATGAGACTGACCTAAGCTAGAATCTGATGAAATTTAAAATTTTAAGATTAAGGAAAAGTCTGTAAATTTTGAACTATTCCTAGAAGTGTCAGAGCCCATTTATTGTACAAGGTAAAAGAATAATGTAGCCTATAAATTCTTCAGAGTATGAAGAATTCAAAAGACAGCACAGGCCAACATAATGTTTAGGGGAAATTATGATCTAAGATTCTCTGCTTTGCTAGATTGTTGTTCATGTATCCTTGGAGACCTAGAAGACCATATCCTATATGTAATATTTTTAAAAACAAAATCCCTGGGCTTCTTCAGTGGTCCAGTGGTCCCCAGTCGTGCTTTCAGTGCAGGGGGCACAGGCTTGACCCCTGGTTGGGGAAGTTCTGTGTGCCATGGAGTGCTGAAAAATTTTTTCCCAAGATAATTTTCAGCTGATCTGGAGCTGAACCAAAATAATAACTCAAGATTGATGAAAGTGTGATTTGAAATTCCCAGTGAAGTGCCAGGCATCTGTGCCTATAAACTAAAGAGCTAAGCTTAAATACTTGTTAACATGTAAAATTTAATGCAAATTTCAAAACTTAGTTCTTAAAAAATAATATGCAAATATAAGAAATACATAAATCTAAAGTTCCAGATTATATTAAAATGTGGAGAATAAAGAAGTTATGGTAATTTCTCATCTAACTGTGTAAAGAGAGGATTGCTTAAAGTTTACATATTAAGTAGAAGAAAATAGAGGCAAATCCTTACATTTTGGTGTAAATTTCAATAGGAATGCTGCTTCTCAGAAGAAAACAGGTAAGAACAATATAGTGCGTGTCTTATGTATGTTGGCCCAAGTTTAACAAAGGCTGTCATTTGTTCTTACTTTTTGTCTAGGGTTAAAATTTCCTTTCTTTCAAAGAATGCTGGTAAAGATAATGTTTTTTTATATATTTCTTAGCAAGAAAAAAATTTAATCCTATGTCAGTTTTCAGTTTTATTTTGACTTTTACCAGTTTGTGAAATCTGGAAATTTTGAGATGCACTAAATAGGCCATTATTCCCAGCCAAGGTATTCAAATAATGTTCACTGTCTCATAAAGAGGAAGTTTTCATTGATTAGTACTGCCTGAAATCAAGTAGAATGTTAATATTGTGATTTCCAAAAGAATGTAAATTAGTAAGTATGATTTAATTGAAAGATGTTTAAAGGTGTACCATAAATCCAGTTGACTAGAAGAGGAAAAGAATGGAAAATATTAGAAATTAAATTCTGAAAATAAAGGTTTTCAAATCATAAACATACTACTCTTTGAAAAGGTAAATGGAAATAGCTAGTGAATTTTGTTAAAGTTAATTATACTTATAGTACTGGTTTTACAGCTGTTTTTTTATGTTGTACTGAAAAGTTAAGACTGCTCTTAAATGAAAGAAACCACTTGGGCAGCAGCAGTTCACTGCACACAGTGACTGAGACACCATTCAACTGAGACACAATTGAATAGCAAAGCTCTGTAATCTGATCTGAGCACCTAGAGACACATCTGTTTCAGCACATTTCCACTTAGAGTTATTCATCTCTGATTTAGGGCTCTAGGAAATTACACTTTTGTTTTATGTTGTATTTGCCATTGATTTGAGCCTAAGTGGAAAATACACTCTTGGTCCTGTTTGTTACGTTTTGGCTGCATAGATGGCACAATACGTGTAAAATTTGCAACGTAGCCTATTGCAGTAAAAGTGTAAGAAATTGCCTACATCCTTCATTTCTAATTAGAGATCTGGCTAAGACAGAGTCCTAGGTATTAAGTGTGAACTCCTTGTCACTTGTTTAATTTGTTATAATTAACAACAAATACATTTCCCTGTTTTATTTTCAGTGGACAGGAGTTATGAAGAATTGCAGTGGCTACTTAACATGATTCAGAATGACCCTGTACCCTATGTAAGGTTAGTTTTTTTGTGCTATAATATTTTGTTTTTATAAATCATGAAGTAATTTCAGAAAATTAGACATGGAGTTAAGTCTTAGTTTTTGAAAATATAGGAGTACCTTATCTTGGTACTCATGTCGTTTTTTATTTGGTTTGCCTTTGGAAAGATACTTTAAAAGATATATTAAGTTAATTCCCTGAATTTTACACATGATTTCTATTGTAATTTAAAGAAAAGCTTATGTAACCCTTTTTAATATATATGGGGAATCCCTTATGTATCAAAAAAATCATAAAACCTCCTTATCAATTGATACACTCTATTAAAAGTGAATGAGAGCAGTGTTTCGGTGTATCCCATTCATTCCTTTACTTGCTCAAATAAAATCCTAATTTTTAATAAATGGATTTAAGATTAGAAAAATGTAATACAACATTGTTAAAAATTTAGAAAATAAGAGAAATTAAAATTCCAGTCCTGACTTAGTAACTATTTTCATTTTTGTATTCTCTTCATTTTGTTCATTTCTGCTGCTTTCTTTTGTAAAGTAGGATATTTATAGTGTATTTGAGCAGGATTAAAACTTTTTACTATTTCTATCTTCCTTTCTTTATACCTAATAGACTCAAATTTCTGTTCTTTTGTTGTAATAATTCAGTTTCATAAAATGAAATTTGAAAGCTGGAAAATAATTTAGATTTTAGCCATTCCAACTAGCAACAGGAACATAGACCCAGAAGCATCGTCCTGCTCAAGGTTGCACATCGCCTGGCAGGTATTTTCTTCTGAAAAGGCACACAGGTACACTCTGCCTTTTGACCTCACTGAAATACACCTGGATGTGAGGCATGCGTAGGCGGGTCCAGCTCCCTAACGGAGAAGTCTTTGAGTAGCAGTGGTCTTTTCAGGTTAGCTGTAGTAGGTTCCTGGTTAAGTCACCTGTGTATTTCAATCTTTTAAGCAATGCTTATTAAAAAATATTCTTTGTACAGTTTTGCTGTTTTTATTTCATGGTTCTTGATTTGTGATCTGAATTGTATTTTAAATAATTTGTCCTTGGATTGATATATATATGAAGGATCAGGTTGATGTGGACAAAAATCTCATAATCACCCATCCTGAAGTGCATGCTTACATGAAAGAGAGTCGGCAGGAAGCCAGCCTCGTCTGTTCTCTGGTAGCGCTCATGCATTTTAAAGTTTATAAGATGCTGCCTATAGCAAGTAGGGACAGAAATTATAAACGTAGCTTATCATGTGTTCATTTATGTTTTCAAGTCACATCAGGAACTAACATTAAGACACTTCTGAGATCTCAGAACTGCGTTTTGAAGACCATTTTATATAATATTTGAAGTTGTATTTCTAAATTAGATACTATACAGTCAGATTGCTTTTGAAATGTTGTGGAGCTTTTAATATTCGAGTTTCAAGAACACTTATTTATACTTTGAACTGAAAATCTATTTAAAGATATATTCATGATTATATTTGACATGTTTACTTCATAATCAATATGGTTTATTTATATCACCAATAGGGAACCTCTTAGGCTTTACTTCATATCATCTAGCTCATAGTTACACTTTAAAAAGTTCAGCACATCTTTAAAAAGCTTTAATAGCAGTGAATGATTACAGGATAGGGGTGTTACCACATTAGCGGCATTGTACATGTGTTATTTGGTGTCTTGGGACATCAGTCACTGTATTTTTTGTGGGTTTTCCCCCCTCTGGTTTTTATACTTTGAATAGAAACTTCGTCCTTTGCCCTGTCATCGTTACCTTCTCTTTCCTCCCTCCCTTCCTGTCTGTCTCTGTTGAGGTATAATTGACAGTTTCAGGCGCATAGCATATTGATTCTCTATTTGTGTATTTTGAAAAATGATCACCATCATAAGTTTGGTTCACATCTATTACCATACATAATTACAGGTATTTTTTCTTATAGTAACTTTCAAGATCTGTTCTCTTAGCATCTTCCAAATATGCAACACAGTTGTTACTAACTGTAGTCACTATACTATAGATTATCCCCCCGTGACTTATTTTATGAGTGGGGATTTGTACCCTTTGACCCCCTTCACTCGTGTCACCCCCCCCACCTCTGACAACCTCCAATCTGTTCTATTATTTACACTCACAGAGTAACCATCATATAGAACCGCTGTGTTCTGCTGTAAATGGGATAGGATTCTTAGTCTTAAAGATAGGCAAACATTTCTATTTCTGCTATTTCTGTCTGTCGTAACATCAGTGACATTCATCTCTCCTGCCTCAAATACAGCATTTTATTTTTATGGCTTTTGGTTGATTTTTAAACTAATAGTAAAATGGCCTTTAATAAGAACTGATTCTTTTAAAAAATACAGATTTTTTAAATTTCTCTCTTTTAACATTAAAAATTTTATGTTATTATATACATCAGGGTTACTGATTTAGATAGATCACTAGAGTTAGATAAAGCTCTGCAGAATTTGGGGGCTGAAACCTTAAAATTTGGAGGAAAAGAAACTAATTACTTGTAATTACACCTTTATTCTTTAGAGCTAAGTTGAACATCATTTCTATAAGGATACCTTCTTGATTCCCTGCTCTAGGTTAGGTTCATCAAGTAATAATTGTCCATAAAATCCTACAGTTGTTCCTTTACCCAAGTATATACATACTACCCATGTATATAAATGTTAATTTTATAGTTTAATTTTTTTTTAACCTGCTGTCTCCCCCATGGGAACATAAATTTTAAAAAGACAGAGACTGTGTCATCTGTTGCCACTGTATGGATAGCATTTAGTATGATGCTTTGTATATGGCTAATTAAATATGTGTTAAGCAAGTGGTTGTTATGTATATTGTATGTATTATTTTTCCCCTTCTAATCATATATATGTTTAACTTAATTCATATGTTAAAGAAAAGTGATTTTATCTCTGTAGTGACAACTGTATCTAGAAAAAACCTTCAAGCTGTTGAATTACTTTTAAATATTTGCGAAAGTTGTTAGTCTAAGAAGAGAGGTGATAAAATAAGATGGAGAAACTTGAGATAGTTTTCAAATGTTTTTATTTCACGGTTAAAAAAAGTTAATTTTTCTTTATCTTTCAGACATAAAATTCTAAATATGTTGACTAAAAACCCACCCTTTACTAAGAGCATGGAGTCTCCCTTATGCAATGAAGCTTTGGTAGATCAACTTTGGAAACTTATGAATTCTGGTAAGAGAGCAGTGGCTTTTAAAAAAGCTTTTTATTATTGGAGTTTTTTCATTTTATTTATTTTTTAAGGAGACTACTTACCGTACTTACCTTCACAGTGGTGGCTGCGATAACATTTGCTAGCCACACACTTGCCCCACAGGGTAGTTGAGGAAACGAAAATACTAATTTAGTGAAAGTGTCTCAAATGTTTAAAGAGCTGTAAACATGAACTTGCACAGTATTACTGTTATTTTTATTTCAGAAGGTTACAGAGGGTTGAAAAATAAGTCTTCTTTCTCTTTTCGCTAGTCCTCCTAGTGGCCTCTCCGAGAGGTAACCAGTTCCTTGCGCACCCTTTTCAGGGCGGTATATAGTGTTAGCTTTCTGCACGGTGGAGACCCTGGCATCTCATCGTCACGGTTTTAATTTACATTATCTGAGTATAGTCAGGAGGCGGTCAGTGCTCCTAGGCATGAGCTCTGAAACCAGTTTGCTGAGGATTAAACCTCAGCTGAATGACTTGCTCTCAGTGTGACTTGTCTAAGCCCATGAATTTCTCATTTTAAAATAGAGGTACTTGTGCAGACTGAAAATTAAATGAGTTATTATTTATAAAACGCAATAACTAGTTCATATTAAGCTCTCGAGAAGGTTGTTACGCTAACATGCTAATGATACTGTGTTGGGTACTTCTGATATCTGTGAGTTCTCTGTAGTTTCTGTTTTGTAAATTGTTCATATTTTTTGACGTTTTTGTTTAATTGAATCACTAATCTTTTCCTGTAGGATTGTAACTATAATATATATGTAAAGAAAATGTGCCTTATGTCTCCATATGTTGAAATTGTAATATTGATTTTGATTTAAAATTCAATCTAAAGCTAGACTGAAAGTGTTTGGCTTAGGGAGAAGTTGCTACAGATAGATGGTGAGGGAGCAGCGGGCATTCATTCTAATAAATACGCCACTTTACCTTCTCTCTGAAGTATTGGAAGATAGCTTACTTGCCTATCTCATTAGTGACACTTCACTGAATCCCACCTAAATAACAAGTTCTGATTCTTTTTCAAAAATTATTTAATTTACTAACATTGAAATATTAAGTGGCTGTATGACTTGTGTCCCTGAGTTTCATAATCATAGTACAATACCCCCAAGTAAAGGCACCATAGTAGATATTTCATTGAAATATAATAAAATTGAAAATAAAATGGCCCTTGTCCTCAAAATCTTTACAGAATAGCACATAACCCAG
Source organism: Oryx dammah (assembly GCF_014754425.2). NCBI lineage: Eukaryota > Metazoa > Chordata > Mammalia > Artiodactyla > Bovidae > Oryx > Oryx dammah. The sequence goes on along the minus strand of NW_024070203.1, from coordinate 92,592,993 downwards.
TTTATATCATTATTGCCAAATTATTCTTCTCATGTTTTCCCTCGTGCCTAGAAGAATGATTGCTGGAGTTTACATGATGTTCTGCATTTTGCTATTTGTGGTTACCTAAAAGGATGTTATGATTACTGTCATTCAGATCCAAGAAATGAGCACACAATTCATGAACTTGTAAAGGATCATTCAGCAGTTAAAATGTGACATGACAACCCACTCCAGTACTCTTGCCTGGAAAATCCCATGGACGGAGAGCCTGGTAGGCTGCAGTCCATGGGGTCGCAAAAAGTCGGACGTGACTGAGCAACTTCACTTTTCACTTTCATGCACTGGAGAAGGAAATGGCAACCCACATCAATGTTCTTGCCTGGAGAATCCCAGGGACAGGGGAGCCTGGTGGGCTGCCGTCTATGGGGTCCACAGAGTTGGACACAACTGAAGCGACTTAGCAGCAGCAGCAGCATGTGACATGAACTGTACTGTGTTGAGTATATTCTTACCAAGAATGCAGGATTTCGTGATTGTGAGGGAGTGCAACTTGACAGACAGTCATAATGAAGTACGAAGAAGTCGCATATCACTTCTTAGGGAAGGGTTCATGGGCAAAATAAGTGTGTGTTTCAGATTAATGGGACAATCTCTATTAAAACGTTTGAACTCCGTTGGAAGATTGTGGTTATACAAATTCAAGCTCTGATTGATGTTTAGTATTTATTACTGCTAGTGTTCAGAATAAAGTACAGTTACTGCTTTGGTTTGGAATTCTCTGTGCTAGTAATCTAAACAGAACAGATCAGTGAAGCCATCGGCATAAACAGTTTTTTACTCTTGTTCTTCAGATGTATAAATAAATGGGAACAGAACAATATGAACAGTGGGAATGGCTCAAATAATTGAGAAGGTTTTTTGTTTTTTTCTTTTTAATGTTTTTGGAGAACATTGGGCATTAGACAGGGAAGACTGATTAGAGGATTGCCTGAGAGAGTTCTTGGTTTTTATTCAGTTGCAGCATTCTGAAGACTGTTATTTAATCTGCCAGCTACCCCTCCCAACTCAATCACTTAAATGGCAAGGAATACTCATGTACCTCCCCACCCCCCCACCCGCCTTGATTCTTGATTCTTCCCTCAGGTAGCAGCGCTGCCCTTGTATTCTCATTCGAAGTCATGCTTTGGGGCCCTCCCTGCCTGCCTGAGCCAGAGAGGCAGTGCTCAGGGCAGGTGGTCTCTGCTCAAATCAGAAAGTATCTGAAGACAAATCCCTCAGATCACAAATCTGATCTTAGAAAAGAGCATTCCTTCATTTTCTGAGGTGATTGCTTTTAAAGCTGATCAAGACACCATTTTCAGGACATTTTTCTTTTCCTTGGTTGTGCTTATGAAATCTTGGTTCCCTGACAAGGGATTGAGCCCATGATCCTGCAGTGGAAGCTTAGAGTCCTAACCCCTGGACCACCAGGGAAGCCCGAGGACATTTTGCAGTAAACTCATTCCGCACTGATGACAGAAACTTACAGATGTGTACAGGCAGGCTCCACGAGCACGACGCCGTGTGGCCAGCTCTGTCCTGACCTTCCCGTCCATCTTTTCTGACTCTGCCACTCCCTGCCACTGTAAAGTGACAACCATTCTAAGATTTTACTCCATGGTTTTGAAATACAATGTTCTCTTTTTTTTTTTTTCCTGTTTTACAATTTTAACAGAAGCACTGCTTATTTTTCAGCTCCATCCTATCAGCCTTAAGTTGTAATATTTATCACTCAGGTGTTTAAGGAGGGAGAATCAGTCAAGGTCCTCCTGTAAGACTAGAGTAGTGCTGCTTCCTCCATGCAGATTGAAGGCCTGCCGAAACCTTTACCAGCCCAGACCCAAAAGCCCACACAGAAACACAAAGGAACAGCGCACCTGCTCTAGGGGCTGGGGACGCTCAGCAGCCTTCACGCCCCATGCCATCTCATGGTCCTTAGCTGACCCTCAGGAAACAGGGCGCCCCCGCTCACCAGAAGATACATTTCCCAACTGCTTTTTAAAACTGAGATAATGCTTCTTTAAAAAAAAACTTTTTAAGAGTTCATACTCAGTTGCATGACTGGTTTCGACGTCATCTACAGTATATAAAGATTCCATAATCATTATTTGCAGTCGACATAATTGGGCAAGACTCACCTTCAAGGTTTAGTCTTAGTCCAGTTGTAAATGCACCCTAAGCCATTCTGGTTTCTTTACTGATAGAGTGTCTGAGATGGCCGTCTTTTCCTGCTCTGCCCCTGAGTGGTAGACATGGAGGGCTTGTTGTTTCGGCAGCCTTCATTCTGTTCTTCAGAGGGCTGAGTCCCTCCAGCCTCTGTGATGAAGGGCCAGGAATCCGATCCTTGTCCTCTGTGGAACCTTTCCATGTGTGAAAAACATTGAGGAGGAGAGTAACGAGGGCCCCCAAGACATGGGGCCATTTCAGTCCATTAAAGTGTCCAGGTATGGATATTCCAGAGAAGGAGATGGATTTCTAGTGTAAATCCTTACCTTCACTCTGTACTGTTCCCGTTTCTGGTTTCTCTCATGCTTCTCAGAACTCTTGCTTCTTTCTCTGCTTCCAGCAGTATTGTGTATCTGTTGTTACCTTACCACACAGTAGCAAAATTGAAGTTGTCTCCAGGAAGACTGACAGTTGTTTCCTGATGTGCAAAGTGCCTAATACAGAGTAGTATATATAGTAGATAAAATTGTAACTCCTCTGACAACTGAAAGTACACACCCATGTGAGTTTTCCTTGCACGTAGTTAATTTGACAGTTACTTACCTGTTACTGTTGCTGTTTAGTTGCTAAATCATGTCCGACTCTTCTGCCATCTCACAGACTGTAGCCGGCCAGGCTCCTCTTTCCATGGGATTTTCTGGGCAAGAATACTGTAGTGGGTTGCCATTTCCTTCTCCAGGGAATCTTCCTGACCCAGGGTCTGTTAGAGTATATCTCATCAAAATCATTACTTGATTGCAATTTATTTATTTATTCTAATATTTGCTGTTGAAAACCACAAAACTTAATAATATTAACTGTCCTGAATTTACTGTAGCAATGTCTTTCCTTTTTGTTCCTCTTTTTTAAAACATTGTGGTAGTCTTCTGAAACCCTAGTTCTTGGCCAAAGTTATTTATATGGTTTCTTTTTCTTGTCTAGAAGAATATTTCTTCTCACCCGTTTTAAATTCTCTAGGCCATTTTGAATTCTGGCTAGAAACCATAGTCATTATCTAACCCTAGGTGATAATCTCATCTTGGCAGTTCTGTGTGGTGGCAGTGTCTGCCTGGAGTGTCCCACTGGGGGACTGAAAGGCAAGTGGGAAGAGTTCTGGTGTTGCCATGCTCTGGTCTGCCATTGCTGTGGGGTGAGGTATACTCTGAGACCACAACCCTGGTTTCGGAGGTGAAGACAGGGATACTCATCCGAGAAGCTGAGAGGTCTCTCAGCCTCCTCGGGCTGAGTTTCTGCAGATGCAGTTTCCCTCTGGCCAGTACATGTCCCCGTCTCCGTGACCAGCCTGTGGCCATCCCTTGAAGAGCACAAATATGTAGGTATTGAACAAACACTTCTTCTACAATAAATCTAAGGTTAGAATTGTGTTGTTTCAGGGTTTCTTACCATATTTAAAATCTGAAAGTAGTAAATTTGACCATGAGAATTTGTTTCCAGTGTAGGATTCAGTAGGGATCATGAAGGTTCTTGGTGTGCCATCTTCCTAACATGCTGTTAAAGAAGAAAATTGGACAAGGTGAGCAGAGAATGAATGAGTGTGGACCAGTCCTGACTCTTTGTGACCCGTGGACTGTAGCTCACCAGGCTCCTCTGCCCATGGAATTCTCCAGGCCAGAATACTAGAGTGGGCTGCCATTCCCTTCTCCAGGAGATCTTCCCAACCCAGGGATCGAACCCAGGTCTCCTGAATTGCAGGCAGATTCTTTATCATCTGAGCCACCAGGAAAGCCCAGTATAAGTCTAATACTCCAAAAATAGTATTTTTTTTTTCTGGCTTTAAATCTTCCTTTTAATTCCTCCTCCTTGGTTAACTGCTCCACATTCATCCACTCCCTGTTCACCTTCTCTGACTTTCTTCTTTAATAGTATGGTCGGAAGATGGCACACCATGAACGCTGCTCCTGGAAACAAATTCTAATGCTCAAATTTATTACTTTCAGATTTTAAATATGGTAGTTGTCTAATTTTTATTTCATAGGAGAATGAAAGAATTAGATTTTTTCAGTTGTAAAATTCAGTATTTCCTTAGAACATTTATGGTTTTTGTGACAGTGTGTAGGTACCTGATGTTAAGGTAGGAAGCATCTTTACAGTAGAGGGCTTGCCACTGGGGCCTTCGTCAGTAGGCGACTCCTTTTAGGCATCAGAATCCTCTCTTCCCTTCCGTTTGTACAGGTTCTGGACATCTGAACATGTATGGATAGACGTGCACACTGACCTTTGTCATTGCTGTTGATTACTTCCTAGGCACTTCACACGACTGGAGGCTGCGGTGTGGGGCTGTGGACTTGTACTTCACGCTTTTTGGCCTCAGTAGACCTTCCTGCTTACCCTTGCCAGAACTTGGCTTGGTCCTTAATTTGAAAGAGAAAAAAGCTGTCTTGAATCCAACCATCATTCCAGAGGCCATAGCAGGCAACCAAGAAGCTGCAGTGAACCCAAGCAGCCACGCACAGCTAGCTGGATTCCAGAACCCTGTAAGAAGCACACGCAATGTGGAAAAAGTAGCAATAGTTTTATTATTTAGAGCTCCAAAGAAGAGAATTGTTTCTTTAGAGCTAGAGGATTTTGGAGCCACTCACAGCTTCTCGCACCATTTTAAGAAGTGCTGGCTGACCCTGTCTTAGCACTTGACAGCTTCTGGAGCGCTGCTGACGGCTGCGTAACGGCAGCACGCAGAGGCTGTGACGCCAGGCCACTCCCTGCTCTTGTGATGACAGTGACTTTCTGTGCTTGAGCATAAAGTGTCTCCTTTGAGTAGTAGAGAATTGAACATTTAACCAATTACGTATTAACCGAACTTGTCTGTACACTGTCGTGGCAGGCTGTTTTGAACACAGGACCTTGACTTTTATCTGTTTTTTTTGCTACTTTGCATTAATAGCCTCATTCTAAACATTTGAGAACTGCCTGACAACTGCTTGTTGAATCGTTAGTAAATAAGTGGATAATGATGAATAGTCCAGTGAACATGTAAGCTGCTCACTGGGGGACGAGAAATGCGTTGTGTTTTTTAGTTTATGTATATATATATATATATCTATGTGTTTGCTTTTACAAAAACTTTTATTTCCAACTATGCATTATGAAATTATGAGACTTTATTGTAGAAAGACCTTCATACTGTAATTTACAGAAAGTTTTCCGGGAGCCTCTTGCTCATTGGTGACAGAATATCCCCCGTGCTTCAGGCTTCATTTTTCACCAATATTTAGACTAGATTACTTGCCTGGCAATACCCTACTGGTGTTTTGACACTTTAAAACTTAAATTTCTCTTTATGCTAGTTAGTAATAGTCATTTAAAAGAAATTATTCACCTAGATTTTCTGAAATATAATCATACTTATTTTTGTAAATTTAAAATGTATCCTAGATTCGGGTTATGAAAAAGTAAGACAGATCTTTTCATAGGAAAAAAAAAAGTCTCATTAAAGAGCTCTTTTGTATCTGACTATTTATAAGCCAGTGGAAATGAATATATTTATAATTCTTGTCCATATATGTTGATTTATCCACTTTCATACTTGGAGTCTTTAGGATAAGAGGAGAAAATGACACCAAAAGATATATGCTCTGGGGAAAGTTTTAAAAGTTCCCTTTCATACCTCCCTTCTCCTCCCAGAAAGACCAGCAGACAGGGGAGGGTGAGATTCGTTTCTAGCCCGTCGCTGACAACTTTCAGGCACTGGGCAGGTTCTAATCTGCATGGTTGCTGTAGGTCTTAGTTTTCAGCTATGACATGAGCTACTTGTCTTCAGGAATCTAATTTTGGTCTTGAATATTGCCACAGGAAGATGATCACCTTGCCAAGGAAGCCTCATGTACTATGTCAGCTCATCAGCAGGGAGTGAAGAGGAAGGCTGACACGCCACTGGGGTCCCCACTAGAGCCTGGCCAAATACTGGAGAAGAATGAGGATAGCAGTAAAGTCAGACTCAGAATCAGAGTAAGACGTACAGGCTACACCTGTATGAGCAGCGTAGGGCGCTCACCTTCTTTACCCCCTTGTGACTACTCGCAGTGGCTTTCCCTTCGCAGGAACAGGTGGGACAGCCTAAGTCGTAAAAGAACTCACATGTCCATCTAAGACGCTCCAGCCGACAGTCAGACTTCTGTTGCCACGCGCGTCTTCTCTGTCTGGGGGAGGAGCTCTGTGTGCACAGCCTACACAGCTCACTGCTTCCCGCCACAGCGCAGGGCAGGCCTCAGCCGCTGTGCACTTCCAGTCATCCCAGTCAGCTTCTTTGGAGGCTGGGCCGCATCATCTTCTCTTTCTCTTAATGCTTTTCGGGAAGGAGACTACTTTTCCTTTTAAATGTTTTGGGGCTGTATCCTGCGGCTTTTCTGCTGCTTCTCCTGAGAGCAGAAATCCGGACATAAAGTGATACAGTGGCTTCTTTCCTCTTTTGTTTTATTTGTGTTACAGTTTTCAAGTTCTCAAGAGGAAGAAGAGATTGATATGGATACTGTTCATGATAGCCAGGCATTCATTTCCCATCATTTAAACATGCTTGAAAGGCCGTCAACTCCAGGTAAGGTGGTATACTGCATTCACTGGGGTGGTGGAGAGAGTTCGCTCGATACCACTGTTTGAGGGGGTGTTGCTTTATTGTCAAGAGAATAACTATAAAGTTTAGAGGTAGCCAGTATAAAATACTAGACTGTATCAGATAACACATATCAGCAAAGGAATAAATTTTTTTTAAGTATTTCTTTTGATTTTCTACTTTGTTTTGTTTCTTTTTAAATATTTGGCTTACTTCTAGATCTGTTTTTTGAAAAAATCCATTCATCAGATTCCCTCCAGTAGCTTTAATTTCTGTTTTTGGTTTCTTTGTTTTTTGAAGTTTAGACTTAACCTCAAAATAAAATGAGATCTGTTTTTAAAAAAATAATGTAACTGTAATTATATATAAAACTTCTTGACTACAACTAATGCAGCCCGTAACACGACTCCTTTATTTTCTTGACTGCTTGTTCCAGGTAATATGTCATATTACAGATTTTTGCATACATCTCTCAAACATCATCATCTTTTCTATTGAAAGTATTACCTTAGACAGTATCAAGTTCATACACTTTAATTTACCTTATTATTTCCCTGTGGGCAGGCATTTGTTTCAGATTTTATTTTTATGCAAGTAATTCTCTCTGAGTGTCTTCCTACAGAAGCTTCTTTTTTGTCAAATTATGCTCAGGATAAATCCCTTAAATATATTTTTGGTAAAAAGGTTAATTTTAGCTTCCTTGTAAGGTGCTTATCTTCAGAGGATTTTCATGCTCTTGGTGTTACCACCAGAACGCTTTCTGAAGAGACTATGCCTAGTTCATGTCATCAGCATTTTCAGGTTTTCAGAAATGAAGCTTTGGTGTAACTTGCTTGTGGTTGTGAAATACAGTAAGTAATAAAGGAGGTCTTGGTGACCCGCCACCCACCGTGAACCTGTGTGGCATTCTTCATTCTCTGGCCACTCTCTGTGCTTCTTTCCTGGTGCTGTTCACCTGTCTGTGCACTGCGAGTAAGTGAATGGTGTCTCAGCTGTTTTTCCTTCAACATTCTGTTGCTTTTCTGTACAGTGTACCACACAGATATATGATCTATATGTTTACTTTGCCTTTAGTTTTTGAATTATATGAAAACTGTGTGATTCTCAATATGACTTGGCTTTTTTTCACTCAACGTTATGCTGCTGAAACTCACCCATATTGATACATAAAGATGTAATTCATCAATGTTTATCATCATGCTTTGTACTTAATATAGTTTTATTGTCATTGTGGTAACTTGATAATTAACTATAATTACCATTTTAAATGATTATTAATTATGATTATCATTATAATTCAGGTTTATGATATATTTCTTTAATTATGAATATGACTGTTTTTCTTTATGTGTTAGGAATAGGTACTATTCTTATTTCTTTTTACTGGAAAATCCTATTTATACTTCATGCTGGATGTGGTTATCTTTTGTGATCTTTGTGTTTGAATGGTTTTTTTAAAACATGTTATATTTGTGCAACTCTCCCTTACTTGCTGTGGTATGCTTTTTGTTTGTTTTTTTGTTTAGTTTTGTTTGTAAGACCTAAATTACTTTTTACTATCTAGTAACCTGGGATGAACCAGTAGAATTTGAAAACTGGCACCAAAGAGAATATGAACCTAATTATATTTGAAAACTGAAAGATCATGAATTCTTTGGCTTTCATAATCATAATCAAATCATTAACAATTATTTTCCTATTCTGTCCATTTTATGGATAAGTAAATTTAAGCAGAGATATATTAAATAATTTGCCCTCGATGACATACCCAAGTAGTAGCCAACTCAGTGCTAGATCCAAATCCTAGACTTTTCTGTTTGACAAATGAAAATGAGACACAGACACAGAACTGTCTTACCTGGACTGTATCTCTAATTTTTGGATGATTTGGCATGAGAACCTGGGTATCCTGGTACAACAGTGCTCTTCATGTTTTACCATTATAACGTTTCATGTTTCAGATATCTTTATAATCCTTAAATTATTTTGATCTGTTAGTTAAATATTGTAATGAAATTTATTACTAAATTTTGGGGAGAACAGGCATGCTTAACTCTATGCAAAGTCCCACATAAATAATAAAAAACGTGACATGACATGGTTCTGCTCCAGAATATAGACTCCAGTTTATATGTTGAGCAGTTCAGTCAGGTGAACTGTCTTTCTTGAATGTTTATTTTTCTCAAACGTAAGTATATTAGAACCATGACAAAGGATTAAATCAAATGGGATCTTCAGTAGTTTTAAAAAATAATAGTCTTTTTATTATTAGAGTTTTAGTGTTGAACTGATACTGGTTTTAAGGTAGACTGTTTTCTTCTTTTGGGAAGTAAAGAAATAAATCCCCAGTTTTCCTCTTTTTGCATCTTAGGGCTCTCCAAGTATCGGCCAGCTAACTCGCGATCTGCTCTGATACCCCAGCACTCAGCAGGCTGTGATGGCACGCCCACCACGAAGCCCCAGTGGAATATGGAGCTCCCACGGAAGGGAACAGGTAACGTACTATTTACTATTGTTGTTATTTTGCTCAAGAACAAATCTGTAAACTTCCTAAAGTTTCTTTATCAAACTACAGATCTGAGGACTTTCATTACTGTACTGTCTAACAGACTTCTTTCTTCAAATACAAGCTGCATGTATATTTTTTTGAATTATTTTTGATTCACAGTGTTCTCTTAGCTTCCGAGACGTGCAGCACAGGGATTCTGTTCACCGTCTCTACGTCCTTTTACAGACTCTATGGCTTATTACCAAGTGTTGGGTGTTGGTCACTGCGCTGTATGCAGGTCCTTGCTGGCTCGCTCTCTTCTGCATCACAGTGGGTCTGTTCACCCCACGCTCCTCCTCTCTGCCTTCCCCCGTTTCCCCTGTGGTCACTACAGATGGGGTTTCTACATCTATGGGTCTGTTTCTGTTCTGTAAATAAGTTCATTGGTGTGTATACATAGATATATATCACGTATGAATCATATCACGCATTGGTCTTTCTCTGGCCTTCTTCACTCAGTGTGATAATCTCTGGGGCCATCCGTGTTGCTGCAGATGGCAAGATTTTGTTCTTTTTTATGGCTGAGTAGTAGTCCATTGTAGTCCATGTCTCCATCCATTCGTTTGTCACTGGGTATTTAGGTTGCTTCCGTGTCTTAGTCGTTGTAAATAGTGTTGCTGATGAACACTGGAGTGCATGGATCTTTTGGAATTCCGCTTTTCTCCAGATACATGCCCAGGAGCGGGATTGCTAAATCAGATGGTAACTCTAGTCAGTTTTCTAAGGAACCTCCGTACTGTTCTCCTTAGGAGTTCTACTGATTAATATTCTCATCAGTACTGTGGGAGGATTCTTTCTCCACCCCCTCTCTAGCGTTTAATGTATGTAGACTTTGGATGACGGTCATTCCAGCTGGAGTGGGTGGTCCCGCATTTTCGTTTTCTCTCTGTGTCTCTAGAATTAGTGACCCTGAACATTTTCCACGTGCCTGTTGCCATCTCTGTGTCGTTTTTGCACAGGCGTCTGTTTAGATTTTATGCCCAGTTTTTTAACTGAACTGTTTGTTTTTTTGACACTGATCTATGTGAGCTGTTTGTATATTTGGGAAATTAATCCCTTATCAGTCACATAGTTTGCAAATATTTTCTCCCATTCTGTAGGTTGTCTTTTCATTTGCTGTGCAAAAGCTTTTAAGTCCCATTTGTTTATTTTTGCTTTTATTTCCATTACTCTAGGAAAGGATACAAAAAGATACTGCTGTGATTTATGTCATAGAGTGTTCTGTCTAGGATCATCCTATCATTTTCATTTTCTTGAAGAGATCTCTAGTCTTTCCCACTCTGTTCTTTTCCTCTATTTCTTTGCATTGATCGCTGAAGAAGGCTTTCTTATCTCTTCTTGCTATTCTTTGGAACTCTGCATTCAGATGCTTATATCTTTCCTTTTCTCCTTGGCTTTTCACTTCTCTTCTTTTCACAGCTATTTGTAAGGCTTCCCCAGACAGCCATTTTGCATTTTTGCATTTCTTGTCCATGGGGATGGTCTTGATCCCTGTCTCCTGTACAATGTCACGAACCTCATTCCATAGTTCATCAGGCACTCTATCTATCAGATCTAGGCCCTTAAATCTATTTCTCACTTCCACTGTATAATCCTAAGGGATTTGATTTAGGTCATACCTGAATGGTCTGGCGGTTTTCCCTACTTTCTTCAATTTGAGTCTGAATTTGGTAATAAGGAGTTCATGATCTGAGCCACAGTCAGCTGCTGGTCTTGTTTTTGTTGACTGTATAGAGCTTCTCCATCTTTGGCTGCAGAGAACATAATCAATCTGATTTCAGTGTTGACCATCTGGTGATGTCCATGTGTAGAGTCTTCTCATGTGTTATTGGAAGAGGGTGTTTGCTATGACCAGTGTGTTCTCTTGGCAAAACTCTATTAGCCTTTGCCCTACTTTTCTGCGTTCCAAGGCCAAATTTGCCTGTTACTCCAGGTGTTTCTTGACTTCCTACTTTTGCATTCCAGTCCCCTGTAATGAAAAGGACATCTTTTTTGGGTGTTAGTTCTAAAAGGTCGTGTAGGTCTTCATAGAACCGTTCAACTTCAGCTTCTTCAGCGTTACTGGTTGGGGCATAGACTTGGACTACTGTGATATTGGATGGTTTGCCTTGGAAACGAACAGAGATCATTCTGTCATTTTTGAGATTGCATCCAAGTACTGCATTTCGGACTCTTTTGTTGACCATGATGGCTACTCCATTTCTTCTGAGGGATTCCTGCACGCAGTAGTAGATATAATGGTCATTTGAGTAATTCACCCATTCCAGTCCACTTTAGTTTGCTGATTCCTAGAAGGTCAATGTTCACTCTTGCCATCTCTTGTTTGACCACTTCCAATTTGCCTTGATTCATGGACCTGACATTCCAGGTTCCTATGCAACATTGCTCTTTACAGCATCGGATCTTGCTTCTATCACCAGTCACATCCACAGCTGGGTATTGTTTTTGCTTTGGCTCCATCCCTTCATTCTTTCTGGAGTTATTTCTCCACTGATCTCCAGTAGCATATTGGGCACCTACTGACCTGGGGAGTTCCTCTTTCAGTATCCTATCATTTTGCCCTTTCATACTGTTCATGGGGTTCTCAAGGCAAGAATATTGAAGTGGCTTGCCATTCCCTTCTCCAGTGGACCACATTCTGTCAGACCTCTCCACCATGACCCGCCTGTCTTGGGTTGCCCTGTGGGCATGGTTTAGTTTCATTGAGTTAGACAAGGCTGTGGCCCTAGTGTGATTAGATTGACTAGTTTTCTGTGAGTATGGTTTCAGTGTGTCTGCCCTCTAATGCCCTCTTGCAACACCTACCATCTTACTTGGGTTTCTCTTACTTTGGGCGTGGGGTATCTCTCACGGCTGCTCAAGCAAAGCACAGCCGCTGCTCCTGACCTTGGATGAGGGGTGTCTCCTCACCGCCGCCCCTCCTGACCTTCAACGTGGGATGGTATCTGGTCTTATATTTAGATCCTTAATCCATTTTGAGTTTGCTGTTGTATTTGGTATTAGAGAATGGTTTAATTTCATTCTTTTATAGGGAGCCCAGTTTTCTCAGCACCACTTATTGAAAAGACTATCTTTTTTTCTCCATTGTATATTCTGGCCTCCTTTTTCATAAGTTAATTCGTTGTAGGCGCAAGGGTTCATTTCTGGACGTTTATCCTGTTCCATTGATTTATATTTCTGTCTTTGTGCCAGCACCGTACTATTTCGTTTACTGTCACTTTGGAGTGTAGTTTTAAGTCACAGAGCCTGCTTTCTCCAGCTTCATATTTCTTCCTTAAAATTACTTTGACTTAAAGACTTTAAAATTACACTTTCTGCTATTTCAAAAATAATATGTTCCTATTGTATACAACTTTGAAATTGTAGAAGAGAGGGGTAAAAATTGTCCCCTATTATGCCATTTCCGGAGAAGGCAATGGCACCCCACTCCAGTACTCTTGCCTGGCAAATCCCATGGACGGAGGAGCCTGGTGGGCTGCCGTCCATGGGGTCGCAAAGAGTCGGACACGACTGAGCGACTTGACTTTCACGTTTCACTTTCATGCATTGGAGAAGGAAATGGCAACACAATCCAGTGTTCTCGCCTGGAGAATCCCAGGGGCGGCGGAGCCTGGTGGGCTGCCGTCTTTGGGGTCACACAGAGTTGGACATGACTGAAGTGACTTAGCAGCAGCAGTAGCAGCATGCCATTTCAGCTCAGTTCAGTTCAGTCACTCAGTCGTGTCCAACTCTTTGCAGCCCTATGGACTGCAGCACGCCAGGCCTCCCTGTCCATCACCAACTCCCAAGAGTCCACCCAAACTCATGTCCATCGAATCAGTGATGCCATCCAACTGTCTCGTCCTCTGTCATCCCCTTCTCCTCCTGCCTTCAATCTTTCCCAGAATCAGGGTCATTTCAAGTGAGCCAGCTCTTTGCATCAGGTAGCCAAAGTATTGTCAGCTTCAACATCAGTCCTTCCAGTGAACACCCAGGACTAATCTCCTTTAGGATAGACTGGTTGGACCTCCTTGCAGTCCAAAGGACTCTCAAGAGTCTTCTCCAACCTTCTCCCATGGTTCAAAAGCATCAATTCTTCTGTGCTCAGCTTTCTTTAGAGTCTAACTCACATCCATACATGACCACTGGAAGAACCATAGCCTTGACTAGACAGACCTTTGTTGGCAAAATAATGTCTCTGCTTTTTAATATGCTGTCTAGGTTAGTCAAGGCTTCCCTGACGGCTCAGAGGTTAAAGCGTCTGCCTCCAATACAGGAGACCTGGGTTCAGTCCTGGGGTTGGGAAGATCCCCTGGAGAAGGAAATGGCAACCCACTCCAGTATTCTTGTCTGGAGAATCCCATGGATGGAGGAGCCTGGTGGGCTATAGTCCATAGGGTCGCAAAGAGTCAGACACGACTGAGCAACTTCACTCACTAGGTTGGTCATAACTTTCCTTCCAAGGAGTAAGCATCTTTTAATTTCATGGATGCAGTCACCATCTGCAGTGATTTTGGAGCCCCCAAAAATAAAGTCAACCACTGTTTCCCCATCTATTTCCCATGAAGTAAGTGATGGGACCAGATGCCATGATCTTAGTTTTCTAAATGTTGACCATTAAGCCAACTTTTTCACTCTCCTCTTTCACTTTCATCAAGAGGTTCTTTAGTTCTTCTTCACTTTTACCATAAGGGTGGTATCATCTGCATATCTAAGGTTATTGATATTTCTCTCGGCAATCTTGATTCCAGCTTGTGTTTCTTTCAGTCCAGCGTTTCTCATGATGTACTCTGCATATAAGTTAAATAAGCAGGGTGACAATATACAGCCTTGACGTACTCCTTTTCCTATTTGGGACCAGTCTGTTGTTCCATGTCCAGTTCTAACTGTTGCTTCCTGACCTGCATACACATTTCTCAAGAGGCAGGTCAGGTGCTCTGGTATTCCCATCTCTTTCAGAATTTTCCACAGTTTCTTGTGATCCACACAGTCAAAGGCTTTGGCATAGCCAATAAAGCAGAAATAGATGCTTTTCTGCAACTCTCTTGCTTTTTCCACGATCCAACGGATGTTGGCAATTTGATCTCTGGTTCCTCTGCCTTTTCTAAATCCAGCTTGAACATCTGGAAGCTCACAGTTCACGTATTGCTGAAGCCTGGCTTGGAGCATTTTGAGCATTATTTTACTAGCGTGTGAGATGAGTGCAATTGTGTGATAGTTTGATCATTCTTTATCATTGCCTTTCTTTAGGATTGGAATGAAAACTGACCTTTTCCAATCCTGTGGCCACTGCTGAGTTTTCCAAATTTGCTGGCATATTGAGTGCAGCACTTTCACAGCAACATCTTTTAGGATTTGAAACAGCTCAGCTGGAATTCCATCACCTCCACTAGTTTTGTCCATTGTGATGCTTCCTAAGGCCCACTTGACTTCACATTCCAGATGTCTGGCTCTAAGTGAGTGATCACACCATCGTGATTATCTGGGTTATGAAGATCTTTTTTGTACAGTTCTTCTGTGTATTCTTGCCACCTCTTCTTAATATCTTCTGCTTCTGTTAGTCCATACCATTTCTGTCCTTTATCGAGCCCATCTTTGCATGAAATGTTCCCTTGGTATCTCTAAGTTTCTTGAAAAGATCTCTAGTCTTTCCCATTCTGTTGTTGTCCTCTATTTCTTTGCATTGATCACTGAGGAAGTCTTTCTTATCTCTCCTTGCTATTCTTTGGAACTCTGCATTCAAATGGATATATCTTTCCTTTTCTCTTTTGTTTTTCGCTTCCCTTCTTTTCACAGCTATTTGTAAGGCTTCCTTAGACAGCCATTTTGCTTTTTTGCATTTCTTTTCCATGGGGGTGGTCTTGATACCTCTCTCGTGTACAATGTCACGAATCTCTGTTCATAGTTCATCAGGCACTCTGTCTGTCAGATCCAGTCCCTTAAATCTATTTCTCACTTCCACTGTATAATCATTAGGGATTTGATTTAGGTCATACCTGAATGATCTAGTGGTTTTCTTCACTTTCTTCAATTTAAGTCTGAATTTGTCAATAAGGAGTTCCTGATCTGAGCCACAGTCAGCTCCCGGTCTTGTTTTTGCTGACTGTATAGAGCTTCTCCATCTTTGGTTGCAAAGAATAAAATCAGTCTGATTTCGGTGTTGACCAACTGGTGACGTCCACATGTAGAGCCTTCTGTTGTGCTCTTGGAAGAGGGTGTTTGCTGTGACCAGTGCATTCTCTTAGCTTAATGCTATGAGCCTTTGCCCTGCTTCATTCTGTACTCCAAGGCCAAATTTGCCTGTTACTCCAGGTGTTTCTTGACTTCGTACTTTTGCATTCCAGTCCCCTATAATGAAAAGGACATCTATTTTGAGTGTTAGTTCTAAAAGGTCTTGTAGGTCTTCATAGAACCATCCAACTTCAGCTTCTTCAGCGTTACATGTCAGGGCATAGTCTTGGATCACTGTGATATTGAATGGTTTGCCTTAGAAATGCACAGAGGTCATTCTGTCATTTTTGAGATTGCATCCAAGTACTGCATTTTGGAAAATTACTGGAGAAGGAAATGGCAACCCACTGCAGTACTTCTTGCCTTGAAAATTCCATGGACGGAGGAGCTTGGTGCAGGCTACTATCCATGGGGTCACTAAGAGTCGGGCACGAGTGAGCGACTTCACTTCACTTCTCTGCATTTTGGACTCTTTCATTGACTATGTGGGCTACTCCATTTCTTCTTAGGGATTCTTGCCCACCGTAGTAGATATAATGGTCACCTGAGTTAAATCCACCGATTGCAGTCCATTTTAGTTTGCTGATTCCTAGAATGTCGACGTTCACTCTTGCCATCTCCTGTTTGACCACTTCCAATTTGCCTTGATTCATGGACCTGACATTCCAGGTTCCTGTGCACTATTGCTCTTCACAGCATCGGACCTTGCTTCTATCACCAGTCACATCCACAACTGGGTATTGTTTTTGCTTTGGCTCCATCCCTTCATTCTTTCTGGAGTTATTTCTCCACTGACCTCCAGTAGCATATTGGGCACCTCCTGACGTGAGGAGTTCATCTTTCAGGGTCCTATCTTTTTGCCTTTTCATACTGTTCATGGGCTTCTCAGGCAGGAATACTGAAGTGGCTTGCCATTCCCTTCTCTGTGGACCACATTCTGTCAGACCTCTCCATGACCGGCCCGTCTTGGGTGGCCCCACAGGGCATGGCTCATAGGTTCATTGAGTTAGACAAGGCTGTGGTCTGTGTGATCAGATTGGCTAGTTGTCTGTGACTGTGGTTTCTGTCTGTCTGCCCTCTGATGCCATCTCTCAGCGCCTGCTGTCTTACTAGGGTGTCTCTGACCTTGGACGTGGGGCGTCTCCTCTTGGCCGCTTGTCGCTCCAGTGCTGCGTTAGGCTGTTTAAAGGTATCTATGATGTAACATTTCACTCCTTCCTTGCAGTGCTTTTTCTGAGAATATTCTAGTTTGAAAAATGTTAGCTTCCCTAGAAACTATCAACTCTATACCTTTATAATTTTATAAAATAGTCAACTTATTTCTCCTCTCACCCTCCCCATGACAGTTTTTACAGTTGATCATTCATGATCAGTCATGAAGACTTGATGCTATATATACCTAGAAGACTAACATATTTTGTCTTTTAAATTATTTCATACTTATTGGACTTAGGTTTACAAAAGAATTCCATTCAGATGTGATTGTTACCTAACTTGACTCTTTTACATTGTCTTCTGTTTACTCTGTTCTTGTTCTTACAAAATGAAGATTGTTGTCCAAATAGAGTAAACAAGTGATGCTGATGAAGAGAGACTCAGCCTTCAGATTTTGGAGGGACAGCAAGTAAAAACAAGATACATAAGCAAAATCATTTTTAAAAAATAGTTTTTCCAAAAGTCATTAGTCCGGCTTCCCAATGCCAACCGATGGATCTTGCTTACATAAACCATGTTTTTAATTATATAAACAGAAGAGGAACTGTTTATTGCCTTGAGGAGCTCAGGGGCCAGCTGGGAGGAGTAGGAAACTGAACAGAAGCAGCCCCGCAGAGCGCCGTGGGGTCTCAGGCCCTGGCTGCTGGCGGCTGCGTCTCTGTGTGTGTGTGTGTGTGTGCATGCGTGCGTGCGTGCGTGCGCACTCTCTGAGGCCTCAGACTGCTCGTTGCCCGTGTCTGTGTGTGTGTGTGTGTGTGTGTGTGTGTGTGCGTGCGTGCTCTCTGAGGCCTCAGCTGCTGGTTGCCCATGTCTCTGTGTGTGTGCGTGTGTGTGTGCTCTCTGAGGCCTCAGCTGTTGGTTGCCGTGTCTGTGTGTGTGTGTGTGCTCTCCGAGGCCTCAGGCTGCTCGTTGCCCGTGTCTGTGTATCTGTGTGTGTGTGTGTGCTTTCTGAGGCTTCAGGCTGCTGGCGGCCATGTCTCTGTGTGTGTGAGTGTGTGAGTGTGTGCTCTCTGAGGCCTCAGGCTGCTGGCGGCCATGTCTCGTGTTTGTGTGTGTGTGTGTGTGTTCTCTCTGAGGCCTCAGGCTGCTGGCGGCCGTGTCTCTGTGTGTGTATGTGAGTGTGTGTGAGTGTGTGTGTGAGTGTGTGTGTGTGCTCTCTGAGGCCTCAGCTGCTGGTGCTGTGTCTCTGTGTGTGTGTGAGTGTGTGTGTGCTCTCTGAGGCCTCAGGCTGCTGGCGGCTGTGTGTCTGTGTGTGTGTGTGTGTGTGTGTGCTCTCTGAGGCCTCAGGCTGCTGGCGGCCATGTCTCTGTGTGTGTATGTGAGTGTGTGAGTGTGTGTGTGAGTGTGTGCA
>NW_024070203.1:92506192-92574866 GCF_014754425.2 Oryx dammah | reverse complement strand
GTGTGTCTCTGTGTGTGTGTGTGTGCTCTCTGAGGCCTCAGGCTGCTGGCGGCCGTGTCTGTGTGTCTGTGTGTGTGTCTGTGTGTGTGTGTGTGTGCTCTCTGAGGCCTTAGGCTGCTGGCGGGTGTGTCTCTGTGTGTCTGTGTGTGTGTGTGCACTCTCTGAGTGTGTGTGTGTGTGTCTGTGTGTGTGCTCTCTGAGTGTGTGTGTGTGTGTGTATGTGTGCTCTCTGAGTGTGTGTGTGTGTC
The DNA here is from genome assembly GCF_014754425.2 of Oryx dammah. Taxonomy (NCBI): domain Eukaryota; kingdom Metazoa; phylum Chordata; class Mammalia; order Artiodactyla; family Bovidae; genus Oryx; species Oryx dammah. Next base: position 92,574,618 of record NW_024070203.1, on the reverse strand, counting down.
TCTGTGTATATTTGTGTGTGTGTGTGCTCTGAGGCCTCAGCTGCTGGCGGCCATGTCTCTGATTGCTGCCATCATTTACTGAAACAGTTGCTCAGAGTGTATTTCAGAAGGAAGTCAGCTGAAGACTTTAGCACTTACCTTTAATACATGAATCTTGACAGTGCTTGACCCTCCCTTGCCAATTTTGTATTCTCTGGTTTTGTTTTGGGGTTTGGAGTAATTTTGCTTTCTTATCCTTATACTTATTAAGATTTTATCAGACATGAAAATTTTTCTAAAATTTTAAAATCTAAAATTTAAATTTAAAATTTTAAATCTGATATAATTGGAGAGTGACACTTCCACCTACCTTCCATGCCTCTAGAAAAATAAATTCTGTCTAATAAATTCTTATTCTAGTGAAAAATCCAAGCATGTTTGTTTGGTTTTTCCTAGCGACATGGCATACTAGCCTATGTGTAGAAGCAAATCTTAACAGCGTTTTGTGTCCACCAGTGTACCTTTGTATCACTGTTTTAAATTGCTTCATTTTTACCTTTTTTGGAATCTCTTTACAGTTTTTAGTTCTCGTAGCATCACGTGGGAAGACTGGAGAGGAGATAAGAGCATCCTGGTGAGGAGCAGGGGAGCGCTGACACCATGGCCCTGCTGCCTTCAGGGTCGGGTCCCTTGTGTCGCCAGTGTATTACACGGACTGATCTGTAAAACTTAATTTTGAATATATTCTTTAATTTGCCTTTGTAGTTTCCCTTAAATATGTTTGTGCTGTACGCTGTGACTCCTGAAGTGGTTAGCCGTTCAGTCGTGATTGATACCTTGCAACCCCATGGGCTGTAGCTTGCCAGGCTCCTCTGTCGATGGAATTCTTAAGGCAAGAATAATGGAGTCGGCAGTCATTCCCTCCTTCAGGGATTCTTCCTGACCCAGGGGTCAAGCCAGGCTCCCTGCAACGAAGCACGTTCTCTGCGCTCTGAGCTACCAGGGAGGCGGCGGCGCCCAGGGAGCAAGCCCTGAAACCCGTCAGCGCCGCCGTTAGAGCTCAGAAAGCACTGACGCTGCAGATGACGGTGCTCCGCAAGTCTGCCTCGTGCTTGTGTTTCACTCTGGAATTCTAGAAACAGGCTTCCGGTAGACATGCTGTTGTATTTGATAGGCAATGGTCCCAAACTAGCCAACAAAAACCCTTTCTAACTTACACTATACAGAAGAATAGAAGCTTCAAACCCAGCCGCTGGGTGTAACAGCGTTTCTAAGAGAAAGGGCACTCAATCCAGTCGCTCAGTCGTGTCCGACTCTTTACGACCCCATGAATCACAGCACTCCAGGCCTCCCTGTCCATCACCAACTCCCAGACTTTACTCAGGCTCACATCCATTGAGTCGGTGATGCCATCCGGCCATCTCATCCTTGGTCGTCCCCTTCTACTGCCCCCAATCCCTCCCAGTATCAGGGTCTTTTCCAATGAGTCAACTCTTCACATCAGGTGGCCAAAGTATTGGAATTTCAGCTTTAGCATCATTCCTTCCAAAGAACACCCAGGGCTGATCTCCTTTACAATGGACTGGTTGGATCTCCTTGCAGTCCAAGGGACTCTTCAAGACTCTTCTCCAACACCACAGTTCAAAAGCATCAATTCGCTCAGCTTTCTTCACAGTCCAACTCTCACATCCATACATGACCACTGGAAAAACCATAGCCTTGACTAGACAGACCTTTGGCAAAGTAATGTCTCTGCTTTTGAATATGCTGTCCAGGTTGGTCATCACTTTCCTTCCAAGGAGTAAGCGTCTTTTAATTTCATGGCTGCAGTCACCATCTGCAGTGATTTTGAAGCCCAAAAAAATAAAGTCTGACACTGTTTCCCCATCTATTTCCCATGAAGTGATGGGACCAAAGGCCATGGTCTTAGTTTTCTGAATGTTGAGCTTGAAGCCAACTTTTTCACTCTCCTCTTTTACTTTCATCAAGAGGCTTTTCAGTTCCTCTTCACTTTTGCCATAAGGGTGGTGTCATCTGCATATCTGAGGTGATTGATATTTCTCCCAGCAATCTTGATTCCAGCTTGTGTTTCTTCCAGTTCAGTGTTCCTCATGATGTACTCTGCATAGAAGTTAAATAAGCAGGGTGACAATATACAGCCTGGACGTACTCCTTTTCCTATTTGGAACCAGTCTGTTGTTCCATGTCCAGTTCTAACTGTTGCTTCCTGACCTGCATATAGGTTTCTCAAGAGGCAGGTCAGGTGGTCTGGTATTCCCATCTCTTGAAGAATTTTCCACACTTTATTGTGACCGACACAGTCAAAGGCTTTGGCATAGCCAATAAAGCAGAAATAGATGTTTTTCTGGAACTCTCTTGCGTTTTCCATGATCCAGCAGATGTTGGCAATTTGATCTCTGATTCCTCTGCCTTTTCTAAAACCAGCTTGAACATCAAGAAGTTCATGGTTGACGTATTGCTGAAGCCTGGCTTGGAGAATGTTGAGCATTACTTTACTAGTGTGTGAGATGAGTGCAATTGTGCGGTAGTTTGAGCATTCTTTGGCATTGCCTTTCTTTGGGATTGGAATGAAAACTGACCTTTTCCAGTTCTGTGGCCACTGCTGAGCTTTCCAGATTTGCTGGCATATTGAGTGCAGCACTTTCACAGCATCATCTTTCAGGATTTGAAACAGCTCAACCGGAATTCCATCACCTTTACTAGCTTTGTTGGTAGTGATGCTTTCTAAGGCCCCCTTGACTTCAAGTTCCAGGATGTCTGGTGATCACACCATCGTGATTATCCGGGTCGTGAAGCTTTTCTGTATTTTGGTGTGTGAGCAGCACAGCTCTAACCCAGCCCAGAGGATGTCGGGCAGTAAGAGAGGAGCAGATGCTGGGGCCTCCTGCTGTGGCAGCCACCGTGGCCTGGGGCTCTGGCAGGGAGGCTCATGGTAGTGGTGAGGAGCCCTGGGAGCTCTCTTAAATCTCTGGTGACGCTAGATAAAAGTTCACAAGTGGGTTTGCAGGGCCTTATTCAAGCTCATCCAACTAAGGCACCTTTTATTTGGCTATAGAATTCTTACAAAGATTTTTTGAAGTAGTTGACTAAGAATGAAATTGCAGATAAAGATTTACATCTCCAGCTTCTCTTAGAGAAGAGCTAACTGGCGCGCTTCAGGCCAGGTGTGCTTTCCATTCAGTTGGTCCCTTTTGTGTTGCACCGGGCAGTGTGCTCCCTCATTTACGCCGTCTCCTTGGGCTCCAGGCTTTGGCGCTGGAGACTCTGCTTGCTGTTTCTGAGCTGCCTGCCCTAGGGCTGGCCCGCCGGATGTCTGCTGAGAACTGGGATGTGTGCAGACATCATCTGGGAGGGATGGACCCTGCCAAGGAGAGCAGAGGTCACGGTGTGCTCTCCAACCCCTCCCCCCAAAGCCGGCTTCCCTTTCCTCGCACACACGCTGCTGCTGCTGCTGCTAAGTCTGTCAGTCGTGTCCGACTCTGTGCGACCCCATAGACGGCAGCCCACCAGGCTCCCCCGTCCCTGCGGGAAAATGTTTTAGGGAAGGGTAGAGCATATTTGGTGAGTTCTGCCATTTGGGGTAAGAACAGAGGAGCTCAGGAGTGTTCATTGTCATTTAACCTGACCTTCTCCCGAGCTGGGGAGGGAGTCGGAGGAGGACTGCGGGAGGGTTGTGGGGCTGGGTGCACTGTGCACCCCTCTCCTCGGCCGGCGCCCCCTGCCCTCCCCTCCCCCAGCACCCCTTCCCCTCCTCTCCCCCCCAAGGCCCTCGCCTGGGGCAGCACTGGAAGCAGGGGAGGGGGGTGACAGGAGGGCCTGAGGGAACCCCTGGGGTTGGTTCCTGCCAGAAGGGAGGAGCAGAGCTCCTGCAGTGCTGAGAAGGGGCTGCTGGTCATCTGACCGTCAGAAAGGCACTGTCCTGGTTCAGAAAAAAGGCTAGAGTTCTTTCTTCTGAAACTAAAAAAAGACTTGGATTTTTTTCTTTAAATTATGATACAATTCTACACTTTTTTAAAAATTTGAAGAGCCCGAAGAACAGACTTCAGACTTCTCCTAGCAGAAACTGCCAGGTTTTGTGTTAAATGTAAACATATACTAATGTGATGAATTTAATGGAATTAGCAGGTTACTCACTGTTACCAGCACTTTTATCAAATGGGCTGGAAAGCTTCTACATTAGGTTTGTCTTAAAAACCTTTTCTGTTTGTTTTGCATTTGTTAAATTGACTGCAGCTAACCCTTATCCACAGTGAACTCCTGAGGCCTCTAGGAAAGATTTTATGTTAGATGGAACAACAAAGCTGAACATCTCTTGTGTTCTTTGTCTGTAACTTGAAATGGGCAGATTACAGTATTGTGAATTACTTTTATCTTCTTTTCCTGAAGTGTCTATCTGCAGTAGAGACATGTTTTGCGTCACTAAAGTGCTGCCATTAACTTTGGTTTTAATTTCTGGTTTCTGTGGGAGTTTAGGCAGCTTGCAGTGTTCTGTTAGTTTCGGGTGAGTAGCAGTGGTTTAGTTTAAAGGGGCTTCATCAGCTTTTAAATGAATGTTGCCTGACCTTGAGAGGACAAGTGCTGAGGCATCCTGCAAACCCCTAAAATGATTGGTATGTGGAGTTGTGCATGTTACTGTTCATATCATGGGGATGGGAATAGATACATTTTTTCCAGTAGCGATTCTGTGGAATAACTATTAGATCATGATGCTAGTATGAAAGTAAGCTCAAATCTGACTGTTATACGGGTTCACATGAGAGAGAAGTTGTATTTTCTTACCATGTTGAATTAGACCTGGTAACTATTATTCAGAAAAGAAGTTAAATAAAAAATGTATGTTGTCTATATAAATGAAAACTTAAGAGCTGAAGGTTAGTGTGCTGATAGAGTAATACTAGGTTTTATCTGGTGTTCTATTCTAATGAACATTTTTGTATATATTTCTTTGCACTTATGCATTAGCACATTTGTAGGGTATGTTTCTAGGAATGAACTTTCTAAATTAAAAATATGAGCATTTAACATTTTTACAGGTAGTGCTAATTTGTTGTAACTTGTTCTTTTTAAAAAATGATTTTATTAGAACTGTGAAGTTGTCAGACTAGTATAAAGAACCTCCTCTAACCTTTACTTAGCTACAGAAATGATCAGTCTTGTTTAATCTATAGCCACCCCATTTCTACCCTTCTCAATAATTTTGAAACAAATCTTACATATTTTATGGATAAATAATTCTGTGTGTATCTGTAAAAGATAAGGACTTTAACAACTGATAGCCATGATAATATTCTGGTACTTTAGAATATAAAGGCTTTTGTATCATTAAATATTCAGTCATTGTGTACTTTTCAGTTGAGTCATTCATAAATGCCATTATTTTTAATGCTTTATTTGTTTGAATCCTTGTCCACATAAGCAATTGGCAGATACATCCTTTACATCTTTAAAGTTAAAAGTTTCCAGTCCATCGTTTTTTTCTTTTTCCCCCTTTACAATATGTATTTGTTGTAAACACCAGGGTTTTGATCTGTAGTTTTCAAGTCTGTGTTTTGCTAATTGTATACCTGTGGTATAATTAAAATATTAGAGTCCTCTATATTTCCTTTAAATTTGTAGTTGTATCTGGAAGCTTAATTGGATTCAGGTTTATGGATGGTGGTATGTTCTTCCATCTGAAAGCGTACAGCGTCTAGTTGACTTTTTATATGAGATTAGCCAGTAATACATTCAAAACATCAGTCCATTAATTCATTAAGGATTGCAAGATTGTGACATTCTAATTCATCTTTCTGTTTTTATTTATAAGTTGATTATTTCTGTGAAGCTGGGTGATCTGTTGTTATCCATTGGTATAGCTCATATAGCCAAGGAAAGAAAAAGCCTTGATTCTCTTTGTGTATTTAGTCAGTTTCAAAATAGTAAATTGGCTAATATCCTCCAGTGGTGATCAGTCACTTCTAGTCATTAGAAGTTATTATCTTTATCAAATTCAAATTTTTCCAGCTTCGATTGGTGAGAACCCCTTAAGTTGACTCTTAAGTTTTTGAGTAAACTTTTAACTTCCTTTCTACTATTATACCTGATGTTTCAGGCTCATCTGGTAAATATGGTATCCAGACCTGCAATCGGCCATTTGTCCTAGAAGCGCTAGTTCCTAACACCTTTATCCTTGGATCTAGCTGATCCATTGTCTTCTTAATAGACTTTATGCTAACCAAGAGAAATGCAAGATGTGTTTAATTTTTTTAACTTTTTATTTCATGTTAGCAGATAGTTGATTAGCAGTGTTGTAATAGTCTCAGATGTCCACAGAGTGGCTCACTTACACACGTACGTGTGTCTCCTTTCCCACCTCTTCTCCCATTCAGCTTGTCACACAGTGTTTGGCAGAATTCCCCGCGCTCCACAAGTAGACCCTGTTAGCTGTCTGCTTCAAACCCAGTAGGATCGACTTACAATCCCAGAGCCCCCAGCTGTCCCACCCCAGCAGCCAGAAGTCTGTTCTCTAAGTCTCAGTCCATTTCTGCTTTGTAAATAAGTTCATTTATATCATCCCTTTTAGATTCTGCAAACAAGCTGTATCATACAGTGTTTCTCTTTCTCTGTCTGACTGACTTCACTCAGTAGGATGGTCTCCAGGGCCATCCCTGTTGCTGCAGATGGCATTAGGACTTTCTTTTCCGTGGCCGAGGAAGATTCCATTGTATGTATGCACCACGTCTTGATTTGCTCCTCTTGCCAACAGGACCCTTAGGTTGCTTCCATTGTCTGGGCTGCTGTGAACATCGCTGCAGTGATGATGGGGTGCTCGTATCCTCTCAGACCGTGTTTTCCGTGGGTATGTGCCCAGGAGTGGGAGGGCTGTATCTTTAGGTTTTTCAAGAACTTCCATACTGTTTTCCATCGTGACTGTGCCAGTTTATGTCCCATCCACAAGGTAGGAGGGTTCACATGCTGTGCCCATCCTGTCTAGCGTTTATCGCTGGTGGATGTTTTCATGATGGCCATTTTGACTGGTACGAGAGGATATCTGGTAGTTTTGATATGCAAGAAATGTAAGATTTATAGTTGGTATATCTTGAATGTGGGTTGTAAGACCTCCAAACAAGAGATTGACTTTACTTTTGAAGTGGTTAATAGTATCCCCTGGAAAAGAAGACGCTCATTTGTACGCTTGGCAGTTGCCTCTACTGGGAAGTGCAGTTTCCGGTATAATCGTTGGCTTTTCTGCAATCCAAGTAGCTTGGCAGGTGTTAGGATTGGATGATAAAACGTCTCTCGGTGAAGAAAAGGACCTCAGACTCCAAGCAGTGCAGACTGCCAGTTGGAAAGCTTTGCAGTCTGTTGATGTAGCCTGGCTAAGTAATGGATAGAGGTTAAGGGAGCCTGTGAGGCTTTATTACTTCCCCTGTCGCTTGGCTGTGTGTGTTCTGTTAGGTAGGGACTTGTATTCCCATATTTATAGAATTGAGAATATAGTTATGTAGTTCATTTGAAATGAAAATTAAAAGTATATAGTAGCATATTTAACTGTAAATCAGATATCTCTCAAATTTTTTTCTTTTTCTGGGTACCAGTTATTTCAAAAGATACCAGGTCCCCAGACTAGCTCCTGTATACAATCTCTTTCCTTTTTTTGTGTTACTGTTAGTGTTAGCGTTCAAAACATCATGCATATAAAACTGTAATTTTGTGGTAGTACGGTGTGTATAGTCTGTGAGGACAGGAATGTAAGCACATCCACTTGTCCCGAAATGCCGGAGTAGTACCTGGCACGGAGAAAGCACAGGCGCCAGTGCCAGCTTAATGAGCGGCCTGTAACAGCTTGCTTCTGTTTCTGAACTAATAGTTTTAGCTTATTCCTCTCCCTTCAGAATCAGTGGCCTTTAAACTGCATTTTGTCAGCTGAGTTCACCTGACATCTGTTTAAAAAGAAACACAACAGTTATATGAATGTGTGACACTAATTCCTTCATTGAGCAGGTATGGGGAAGTGGAGGATGCTGGATACTGCGCGGTGCCCTGGGAGACAACGGTGAGGCCCCGCCCTCCAGGAGCTGCGTCTCGTGGGAGGGGCCAGAGAGAGGCCGGTGTGCGCAGTGTGCACCGCGCGTGGGGACTCGGGCGGGGTGGCCGTCGGGCTGTTAGGTTTTGTGGCTCAGATTTCCCAGCACCACCTTGGGCAAGTTGCTTACTTTCTCTGGGTCTTAATTTCCTCATCTGTATTATGTTGTAGAAGCTAATTCTTTTGGGGAAGTTTGGTGAAAATTTTCTTCCAAAATGACGTTTGAGCTGTTTTAAATTATTGAGGAACCTAAATGTGTTTTTCCTCTCCTTCCTCCTCCTTCAGATCACAGTTTAAATGTGACTGCCTTGCAGCAGTGTGTCCGTGGTACGCTCTGGCTGCCCTGCTAACTGAGGTCTCCAGCTGTGCTCCTGTTTGATTCTGCCTTCTGTCTTTCTGCTAGTACTACCGGGGGATACTTGTTTCTCTTTGCTAGTCTGTAAACTCCAGGAGAGCTGAGATCAGGTCCAGTTCACCACCACTTTCCCAGTCCCCATGTAGTTCCTGATACTTTTTAAACGAACATGCAGGTCAGGCCAGAAATAAGGGAAGGCCATTCCAAGCCTAGGAATAGCTTTACAGACAACTACACAGAGTTGTGAAAGGGCTAGTCTAGAGCATATAGAAAGGAATGGTGAAAGATAAGATAAATTCAAGATTCAGATTATAAACTGTCAGTAAACTTAGTGCTAAAAGTTGATCTTTAGAAAAATTCTCTGGTGATGCTGCTTTTGGTTTAAAAAAAAAAAAAAACATGGCTTGGGGCTGAATTGGATCAGAATTAGCTCTGAGAATTTATGCTTTAAAAAAGAAAAGAAACTCCTGCATTAGAGTCCATTTTACTGAAACACTTGGTCTAGTTTGGGTAAATACATGTATGTGTGTGTGTACATATGTATATACATATTAAAGTAGATATATGTACACACAGAAATTGCTGCACTGAAGTCTTAAGGATTTTGTTCTGTCAGTAGAACTACCTGAGTTTTTAAACAAGTAATCACGGTCAGGGTTTTTAGGAGCATAGCTGTGCAGCAGGGCCTCTGAACCCCAGCTCTATTGACATTTTGGGCCCTGAGAATTATTTGCAGTTGGGGGCTGTCCCACACTAAGTGTCTCCAGATGTTGTCAGACAACCCCTGGGGAGAAAAGTTGCCTCTGGTTTAGAACCACTGCTCTGCAGCTGTGTAAGGTGTGGATTCAAGTGTAAGACACTTCAGGCAAAGAAACCAGTTAGTAGGTTGGTACTCTGATCCAAGTGAGATGAGGTGGTCTGAGTTAGTACAGACAGGCTAGAGGGGCAGATTTAAGAGATTCTGGTAAGTAAGAATAAACGAGACTCGGTAGCCAGCTAGTCTACAAGGGGGAGGCTCTGAGATGGTTCTTCCCCGTTATTTTCCTGGTGGCGGTAATTCAGTTGCTAAGTCGCATCCTAATCTTGTGACCCCATGGGCTGGAGCCCGCCAAGCTCCTCTGTCCCTGGAGTGCTTGCCATTTCCTCCTCCAAGGGATGTTCCCAACCCAGGGACCAAACCCACATCTCCTGCATTTCGGGCAGATTCTTTACCCTGAGCTACCAGGGAAGCCCTTTTTCTTAGTTGGCTGCATGTAAAGTGGTACCATTAACCAGGATAACACGCAGAGAGAGGATTCTCTGGGTATGGCCCCAGGATTGCACGGTCTGGAGGAAGCAGGAAATTCTGTACATTACTCGCTATTATAGATCCCCGGATCCATAGAACGTTGGAAATAGAAAGAACCTTCAAAGACATTTACTCCATTTTTAGGTGGGATAAAATACATGCTGAATGTTTTCCCATTTCATCTGAAAGTTATGTTTACATTATACTGTTGCCTGTTGAGTGTGCACTGGGGTTGTATCTTTCAAAGTGTACATACCTCAGTCAAAAAATGCTAACCACCATCTGAGCCCTCAGCAAGTCAGTCTTTTCACTGATGGAAATATTTTGAAACATTGTAAAACTTACCAAAACGTGACAGAGACGCAGTGAGCGAGTGCCGGTGGGAAAGGGGCTCCACTAGGCTTGCGGAAGGCAGGGTTGCTTCGCTTGTGGCTGGTTTGCGAGCAGCCCTGTGTCTGCGGAGCGCAGGGAGACCACGCCTGCCTGTAGAGCTGCCCTTCCCAGCCCCGAGCCCAGAGCAGAGCTGCGGTTACGGAGCTGTGTCTCCATTGACCAGTGTTGGTCTTAATCTGTAACAGACACGTCTAGTCATGTTGCTTCATGGTACTTTAAAGTATAAAATGTTAATTTCCAGAAGACGGTTTGATAGCACACTGGTCTATGTCATAATTTGTATAGACTGCAAGGAATTGAAATACTGACTTCTCACAGTGCTGAAAAGTTACGTTTGTGTAACTGAGTGGATGTCTCAGTTGGATACTTCGCCCATTCCTAGTTTTTTCCATGGACGCGATGAACACTGAGGAGCCCGTTGTCTTTTCTGTCCTGCCACCAGCTCCCTTTGAGTTCCCTTTCCTTGTTACCAACAGGAATTCATTTGAGTGTTTCTCACCTTGAAGGTAAAGAGCAGCCCCCTCTGGAGATGAGTGTGCATCCGGCCGCGGCTGCTCCGCTGTCGGTGTTTGGCAAGGAGCCCGCGTCCTCCAAGCACAGCGAGCACCACCACCACCACCACCACGAGCACAAGAAGAAGAAGAAGAAGCGCAAGCACAAGCACAAGCACAAGCACAAGCGGGACGGCCGGGAGCGGGGCCGGGGGCCACTCGCCTTCCCCAGCCCCGCCGGCGGCAGGTCCGCGCGCTCCCCGTCCCTGTCAGACTGAGCCGCCCGGGACCGTTCCCCCTGCGTGCAGAACAGCATACAGACTGAGACGGGCCAGGAGACCATTCCCCCTGCGTGCAGAACAGTATACAGACTAAGATGGGCCGGGGGACCGTTTCCCCTGCATGCAGAACGGCATACAGACTAACATGGGCCGGGGGACCGTTGCCCCTGTGTGCAGAACAGTATACAGACTGAGACAGGCCGGGGGACCGTTTCCCTTGCGTGCAGAACAGCATACACACAGACTGGGGGACCATTCCCCCTGCGTGCAGAACAGCATACAGACTAAGATGGGCTGGGGGACCGTTTCCCCTGCGTGCAGAACAGCATACAGACAGACAGGCTGGGCGACCATTTCCCCTGCGTGCAGAACAGCGTACAGAATCAGCACTTCGTCAGCTGGGAAGATGATAGAAAGAAAAAGTCACCTCTTGTAGAGACTCAAGTTCTAAATATTTGATTTATATTATTTATACAATTGAAACCTAATTAGGAAAATGTGTTTTATCGTCCTGAGTAAACCACCTCATCCGGTTTCTTCCTGGAAACACACACACAGCAGACCCTTCATCAGGCCATTGTATGCACAGGCAGCCTCCATCTCATCATGATCTCCATGTGTACTGCCAAAGTCAATGATGTTTTACAGCCTTTGATTGATACTATGGTACAAAGTTATGTTTTAAACAGAAGCTACTGCCAAACCTGTGGTAAAACCACTGTGTCCAGTGAAATATTGTATAGCACCATTTGGAACTACTGAATGCTAGAGGCTTTTCTAGAGGGCTCTTCTATTGCGTGTTTTTGTGTGTATCTGCTAACCGTAGAAACCAATGCTGAAGTTTTCAGAGGCAGCTTTTGAAAAAAAAAAGGCTTTTTTGATAGCACATTTGGTCATTATGTTGTGGGAATTTAACAAAACTACCAAATCCACGGTTCTCAAATCAAGATGTTTAAATTATAACTTCCTTTTTTTCATTAAGTATAAGTGAATACATCCATATGTAGAACATGTTTACCAAATGTGCACAATTAATACACCCAATACATATTCTAAAATTGTACCCTAAAAAGGTGTTTATATGCTGTTCATAAGAGTAAATGTAGACATTTTGACCCTCAGCGTGAGTATACCAGCAGTATTTAAAAAACATACAAAACATTTTGGTTTCCTCCTTCAACAGTTGTATGTTTGTGTGTTTTTTTTTTATTTCCAGATTTACCATGTGCTTTATTGTTTGCCTAAAAATGTTGCTCAGACCTGTTCTATTTTAATCATTTTCCTTATCATTTAGAAAGTTTGACCGAATACTTCTTCCCAGAATAGATCTTTCAAAGGGATTTGGTAATGTTGGACTTAAATATACTTGTTTAATAAATAACTTTTTAAATTGATCATTTTGCCGTTGTATTTTCTCATAGCTTCTGTTGCCTTTCTCTTTCTGTGTGTATATAATATACCTGTTCACAAGTTTGAAGAGAGCTTTTGGATAGGTAGGATTTGAGATGGCCCTGTTAGGAAGAATGGTTTCAGTAGGCAGAGGGGACAGAGTTTTCTCAGCAGAAGAGACCTATTTTCAGATGATTGGAGGATACATTTCAAAATAACTGTGTGAGGTATGGAGTCAGCAATGAGTGATGTAATTGAGTGGCCTCTTATATAGCAAGCGTGGTGCTAGGGGCTGCTTGCTATGCATTTCTCTGAATTGGCTATCTACATTGGATGTTTCTCATGAGGCACACTTTTTATGCTGAGCTTTCTGTTCTTTAACCTGGTGGATAGATATAAACAATGCAAATCCATATTTATAGTTGCTGCTGCTGCTAAGTCGCTTCAGTCGTGTCCGACTCTGTGTGACCCCATAGATGGCAGCCCACGAGGCTCCCCTGTCCCTAGGATTTTCCAGGCAAGAGTACTAGAGTGGGTTGCCATTTCCTTCTCCAGTGCATGAAAGGGAAAAGTGAAAGTGAAGTCGCTCAGTCATGTCCAACTCTTCTCGACCCCATGGACTGCAGCCTACCAGGCTCCTCCCTCCGTCCATGGGATTTTCCAGGCAAGAGTACTGGAGTGGGGTGCCATTGCCTTCTCCATTTTTATAGTTAACTACATATAAATAATAAGACTTCTAGTGTAAGTTTCTTTAGTCTTCTCCCCCAGAGGCAGTTACTGTGGCCAGTATTACACGTATAGAGCTTTGTTTTTAAAATTACCAATACTTGCAGAAATTTTTATCTTTGTATAGTTTTTATGTAGGTTTTTTTTGTTTTTAATTTGTTCATTTGGCTACAGCAGTTCTTAGTTGCCACATGCAGGATCTTTGATCTTTGATCTTGGTTGGGGCAAGAAGGACCTTGTTCCCTGGCCAAGGGTCGAGCCCGGCCCCTGCATCGGGACCCTGGGGTCCAGCCCTGAGCCACCAGGGAGGTCCCTGGAGGTCTTCAACAGTCACTTATGACTATTGCATTTTGTGTTGTACCAACAAAGGTCTTTCTTATTCCATAATTATAAAATAATTCTCCCAGTTTTTCTGTTGGCTTTAAAGTCTTAAATTTCAGATTTATATCCCTTATCCAAGTAGAGTCGATCTGGAATTTATTTTGATAGAAAGTAGGGGGTAAGGACCTGCTTTTTATTTCCTTCCAATTTGTTATACCCCATACCACGTGTTTAAAACTCCAGATTTGCTCTCTAAGCTGCAGGTGCTGTATACATTTGGGCTCAGTCTGGGGCTCTGTAGCGGGTTTCATGGGGCCTGCACCGCACTGTTCAGATCAGTGTAACGATGGTCTGAAGTACTGTCTCATTACTTTTCTCTTACAGAATTTCTTGGCTATTCTTGTGGATTATACGTTTTTTTCTGGTTGACTTACTTATACACAGTAGAATTCATTCCTTGTAGTGTACATTTCTGTGGATTTTGACAAATGTCTGAAATTGTGTGTCCAGCCACCATGGCCCATGACCCCAAACTCCCTCACGTCGCTCTTTTGTAGTCAGCTTTCCTGTCTTCCACCCCCTGGCTTCCACTGATAGATTTTCGATTCCTGTAATTTTGCCATTGTTGTGGATTTGTTTCTGTGTTAATATTTGAATCTTCCCGGCCTTTCCCTGAAATTGCATTTGTAGGTTGATATTGGCTGTGTTTGAAATCAGGAGCTAACTTAGAATTGATAGCTTAGTGTTGATTATTCTAATTAGGGATGTCAGTGTAACTGTCTATTAATGTTAATATACTGTTTCTTTTTAGCTTTATTATAAAGTACTTTTTTTCATTTGGTATTCTGTAAGTAGTGTTTTTTTTCATTATAAGGTTATCTAGTCTTTTATTATAATTTTGTGCCTTGTTACTATATTAATCAATTCCAGAGAAACAACATATGTTTAAAAAATATTTACTCAGATGATCATGGAGGCTAAGTTGTGTAACCTGTTATTTTCTAGCCAGAGACCCAGGAAAGCTAGTGGTGTAGTTCAAAAACCGGAATGCCAGAGGGTCCACGGTGTAGAGTGCAGTCCAGTGTAGAGGCCTGAGAACCAGGACTGCAGGGGCAGTCAGTGCCAGACCTCGTACACACAGAGGGCAGGCGGTTGGTGCCAGACCTCGTACACGCAGGGGCCCGATGGTTGGTGCCAGACCTTGTACACGCAGGGGCCGATGGTCGGTGCCAGACCTCGTACACGCAGGGGCCCGACAGTCGGTGCCAGACCTGATACACACAGGCGGAGCAGGCGTTTAACCTCCCTCCCCTTCTTGCTCTGCTCAGGCCTCACCTGCTTGGATGACGCCCACCGACACTGAAGGGCCTTCTGCTTCACTGAGTCCAGCAATTCACATGCTGTTCTCTTCCTGAGACCCCCCGGACGCAGCCAAAAATAATGTTTAACCAGCTAGTCATGCGTCTCTTGGCATCTCTCATCAGGTTGACATGTAAAATTAAACATCACAGCCACATTACTAAATATTCAGCAGTTTTTTCTTAATTTATTTCTTTTTATTTGAAGGATAATTACAATATTGTTTTGGTTTGTGCCATACACCCATGGGTCATGTTTTAAATGCATTACTTGGGTTTTACTTGAAAATACTCCTATCTGTAAAGGATGGCTAGTTGTATGACCTCTTTTCTAATGTCTGTGCATTAAATTTTCCGACGTCTTTTTTGGTCTGACTTCTTCTCTTGCCAAGTTTGCCTGAGAGCTGCAGGGGAGGGCGTCTCTGTCGACATCTCCTGCCCCGCGCTTCACTCTCTCTGCATTTGGTCGTTCTTCATGTGTTGAGGATTTGTGTTCCTAATTTCTTCTAATTTCTTAGAAGTTGAAGTTTACAGTCCGTTTCACATTCTCCTTACGGCTTTTGGATGATTCTTGAGAGAAGAGAGAAGCTGTTTTACTACCCAAGTCTTGTAAACTCCCTAAAAAGACATTTTGATCAAAGTATCATTCTTACAGTGAAATCTTTGTCTGGTAAATAGCGGAAAGTGACTTTGTTTTCCCATCCTCTTCTCCTGACTCTTCAGTTTCCAATTTACTGTAAATAAATGAAACTTTTCCTGTTGAATGTACTCCAGTCCTAGCAGAACTGGCTTTCAAAGTTCTCAACCTCCAGCACCCGTGCCCTTGACTGTGGACTGGTCTTTGTGACTCGTCTCTAAAGAACAGATTATGGAAACAGGACAGTGGTCGCTTTTCAGCGAGAAAAGGCAACCGACACTGTCTTCACCAAGCAACCCTGGCAACCCAGTGCTAAGGCACGCCCACATCATGTTCTGTGATGAGATATACTCTGTGGTCTAAAGGCGACAGTCCCAGTCTACCCAGGCTACATATGAGGGAAAGAAAATAATCACACAAACCCAGACTGAAAGTGAAGAAACTGAAAGTGAAGTCGCTCAGTCGTGCCCCACTCTGCGACCCCACGGATAGTAGCCTGCACCAGCTCCTCCGTCCGTGGGATTTTCAAGGCAAGAGTACTGGAGTGGGTTGCCATTTCCTTCTCCAGGGAATCTTCCCAACCCAGGGATCGAACCCAGGTCTCTCACATTATAGACAGACGCTTTACCATCTGAGCCACCAGGGAAGTCTCAAAATGATTAAACTTAAGAAAAATAATTGTGATAGACTGTCACATCTGGATCATTTCTGGATCATCAAAAAAGCAAGAGAGTTCCAGAAACACATCTATTTCTGCTTTATTGACTGTGCCAAAGCCTTTGACTATGTGGATCACAACAAACTGGAAAATTCTGAAAGAGATGGGAATATCAGACCACCTGACCTGCCTCTTGAGAAACCTGTATGCAGGTCAGGAAGCAACAGTTAGAACTGGACATGGAACAACAGACTGGTTCCAGATAGGAAAAGGAGTACGTCCAGGCTGTATATTGTCACCCTGCTTATTTAACTTCTATGCAGAGTACATCATGAGAAACGCTGGGCTGGAAGAAGCACAAGCTGGAATCAAAATACCGGGAGAAATATCAATAATCTCAGATATGCAGATGACACCACCCTTATGGCAGAAAGTGAAGAGGAACTAAAGAGCCTCTTGATGAAAGTGAAAGAGGAGAGCAAAAAAGTTGGCTTAAACCTCAACATTCAGAAAACTAAGATCATGGCATCCGGTCCTATCACTTCATGGGAAATAGATGAAGAAACAGTGGAAACAGTGGCTGACTATATTTTTGGGGGGCTCCAAAATCACTGCAGATGGTGATTGCAGCCATGAAATTAAAAGACGCTTGCTCCTTAGAAGAAAAGTTATGAACAACCTAGATAGCATATGAAGAAACAGAGACATTACTTTGCTAACAAAGGTCCATCTAGTCAAGGCTATGGTTTTTCCTGTGGTCATGTATGGATGTGAGAGTTGGACTATAAAGAAAGCTGAGCACCAAAGAATTGATGCTTTTGAACTGTGGTGTTGGAAAAGACTCTTGAGAGTCCCTTGGACCGCGGGGAGATCCAACCATTCCATCCTTAAGGAAATGAGTCCTGAATATTCGTTGGAAGGACTGATGTTAAGCTGAAACTCCAATACTTTGGCCACCTCATGCAAAGAGCTGACTCATTTGAAAAGACCGTGATGCTGGGAACGATTGAAGGTGGGAGGAGAAGGGGACGACAGAGGATGAGATGATTGGATGGCATCACCGACTCAATGGACATGAGTTTGGGTAAACTCTGGCAGTTGGTGATGGACAGGGAGGCCTGGCGTGCTGCAGTCCATGAGGTCGCAAAGAGTCGGACACGACTGAGCGACTGAACTGACTGATAAGAGGAGACCAAGGAAATACGACGATAAAGCAGTGGAATTTCCTGGATTGGATCCTGCAACAGGAAAGACATTAGTGAAAAAGCTGGTGAAATCTAAATACATTCTGGCGTTTTGTTAACATAACAATGTTGATTTCTTAGTTTAGACAGTGTACAGTGGTAATTTAGGATGCTGACAATGGCGTAACTGAATGAAGGATAGATGCGACTACTTGCTAAGAGGGAAAATTTACTGATCCAATTGTAATCCTAAACTGTGAGTATGTTTCGATCACTTCTATGACCTTAATTATTTACTTCATGAAGAGCTATAAAAGTTTATTTTCCTCACCTTATGATTTTAGAAGAAAATGGATGCAGTTCATGGAGGGATACTTGAGAGGTCAAAGACCCAAAGATGGAAAACTATGAGACACACAGGGAGGAATACTGTTTCTAAAAAAAAAATCCTTCTAAAGAAGAGAAGGCTGAGGAGCTAGCCTTTGAAAATGACTTTTTTTTTTTTTTTAATTTATTTGTGTATCTGTTTGGCTGTGCTTGGTCTTGCTTGCAGCACATGGGATCTGCAGTCTTTGTTGTGGCGTATGGAATCAAGTTCCCCGGTCAAGGGCTGAACCGGGCCCCTTGCATTGGCATCGTAGAATCTTCACCACCAAGAAAGACCCAACAAGCAAATTTTTTAAAGTTTCCAATTAGATGCTATAAGAAAATGGAGATTTTATGATTGGGTATAGTTGAGAAACTACATGTTTCCTCTGAGACTCACTATGACCCTCAGTAGCTTATCACAAGATCCAAGAAGTCTTGTTGTAAAGAAATGTGTTTAACACTGTTCTTTCCCAAACTTACTGGACTGTGGGTATTTTTCCTGTGAATTTTAGAAAATTTATTTATTCCATGGTATTTTCAGTGTTACCCTGGTATTTTTACTGTGTGAACTATTTTGTCACCAAAATAGGCTTTTCACAACCAGCTATTCTAGAAACTTTGTCAGTTTTAATTTAATTGTCAGATTTTATTTAATCAAAAACATCATTACTGTTTAACAAAGCAAAATCTAATTATTTATATTCTCCTCTCTTTATCACACTGGAGTATTGTGACTTTTGAAGTTTCTTGGCAAACAGTAGTTCCCCACGTCCAAGGTAAGGAGCAGCGACTGCGCTTTGCTGGACCAGCCGTGAGGAGATACCCCACGTCCAAGGTAAGAGAAAACCAAGTAAGACGGTAGGTGCTGAGAGAGGCCATCAGAGGGCAGACAGACTGAAACCACAATCACAACAACTAGCAATCTGATCACACGGACCACAGCTTGTCTAACTCAATGAATGAAACCAAGCCATGCCCATGGGGCCACCCAAGATGGCGGGTCATGGTGGAGAGGTCTCACAGAATGTGGTCCACTGGAGAAGGGAATGGCAAACCAGTATTCTTGCCTTGAGGACCCCATGAACAGTATGAAAAGGCAAAAAGATAGGACCCTGAAAGATGAACTCCTCAAGTCGGGAGGTGCCCAATATGCTACTGGAGATCAGTGGAGAAATAACTGCAGAAAGAATGAAGGGATGGAGCCAAAGCAAAAACAATACCCAGTTGTGGATGTGACTGGTGATAGAAGCAAGATCCGATGCTGTAAAGAGCAATATTGCACAGGAACCTGGAATGTTAGGTCCATCCATGAATCAAGGCAAATTGGAAGCGGTCAAACAGGAGACAGCAAGAGTGAGTGTTGACATTCTAGGAATCAGCGAACTAAGATGGACTGGAATGGGTGAATTTATGTCAGGTGACCATTATATCTACTACTATGGGCAGGCATCCTTCAGAAGAAATGGAGTAGCCATCATGGTCAACAAAAGAGTCCAAAATGCAGTTTTGGGTGCAATCTCAAAAATGACAGAATGATCTCTGTTTGTTTCCAAGGCAAACAATTCAGTATCACAGTAATCCAAGTCTATTCCCCGACTAGAAAAGCTGAACAGTTCTATGAAGACCTACAAGACCTTCTAGAACTAACACCCAAAAAAGATGTCCTTTCATTATAGGGGACTGGAATGCAAAAGTAGGAAGTCAAGAAATACCTGGAGTAGCAGGCAAATTTGGCCTTGGAGTACAGAATGAAGCAGGGCAAAGGCTAATAGAGTTCTGTCAAGTGAACACACTGGTCACAGCAAACAACCTCCTCCAACAACTCAAGACTTTACACATGGGCATCACCAGATGGTCAGTACCGAGATCAGATTGATTATATTCTTTGCAGCCAAAGATGGAGAAGCTCTATACAGTCAGCAAAAACAAGACCTGGAGCTGACTGTGGCTCAGATCAGGAACTCCTTATTGACAAATTCAGACTTAAATTGAAGAAAGTAGAGAAAACCACTAGACCATTCAGGTATGACCTAAATCAAATCCCTAATGATTATACAATGGAAGTGAGAAATAGATTTAAGGGACTGGATCTGATAGACAGAGTGCCTGCTGAACTATGGATGGAGGTTCATGACACTGTACAGGAGACAGGGATCAAGACAATCCCCAAGAAAAAGACATGCAAAAAAGGCAAAATGGCTGTCTAAGGAGGACTTACAAATAGCTGTGAAAAGAAGGGAAGCGAAGAGCAAAGGAGAAAAGGAAAGATATACCCATTTGAATGCAGAGTTCCAAAGAATGGCAAGGAGAGATAAAAAAGCCTTCCTCAGCAATCAATGCAAAGAAATAGAGGAAAACAACAGAATGGGAAAGACTAGAGATCTTTTCAAGAAAATTAGAGATACCAAGGGAACATTTCATGCAGAGATGGGCTCGATAAAGGACAGAAACGGTATGGACCTAACAGAAGCAGAAGATATTAAGAGGTGGCAAGAATACACTGAAGAACAGTACAAAAAAGATCTTCACGACCCAGATAATCATGATGATGTGATCACTCATCTAGAGCCAGACATCTTGGAATGTGAAGTCAAGTGGGCCTTAGGAAGCATCACTATGAACAAAGCTAGTGGAGGTGATGGAATTCCAGTGGAGCTATTTCAAATCCTAAAAGATGTTGCTGTGAAAGTGCTGCACTCAGTATGCCAGCAAATGTGGAAAACTCAGCAGTGGCCACAGGAGTGGAAAAAGTCAGTTTTCATTCCAATCCCAAAGAAAGGCAATGCCAAAGAATGCCCAAACTACCACACAATTGCACTCATCTCACACACTAGTAAAGTAACGCTCAAAATTCTCCAAGCCTGGCTTCAGCAATATGTGAACCATGAACTTCCTGATGTTCAAGCTGGTTTTAGAAAAGGCAGAGGAACCAGACATCAAATTGCCAACATCCACTGGATCATCAATAAAGCAAGAGAATTCCAGAAAAACATCTATTTCTGCTTTATTGACTATGTCAAAGCCTTTCACTGTGTGGATCACAACAAACTGTGGAAAATTCTTCAAGAGATGGGAATACCAGAGCACCTGACCTGCCTCTTGAGAAATCTGTGTGCAGGTCAGGAAACAACAGTTAGAACTGGACATGGAACAACAGACTGGTTCCAAATAGGAAAAGGAATACATCAAGGCTGTATATTGTCACCCTGCCTATTTAACTTATATGCAGAGTACATCGTGTGAAACGCTGGGCTGGAATCAAGATTGCCGGGAGAAATCTCAATAACCTCAGATATGCAGATGACACCACCCTTATGGCAGAAGTGAAGAGGAACTAAAAAGCGTCTTGATGAAAGTGAAAAAGGAGAGTGAAAAAGTTGGCTTAAACCTCAACATGCAGAAAACGAAGATCATGGCATCTGGTCCCATCACTTCATGGGAAATAGATGGGGAACAGTGGAAACAGTGGTAGAGTTTATTTTGGGGGGCTCCAAAATCACTGCCGATGGTGATTGCAGCCATGAAATTAAAGGATGCTTACTCCTTGGAAGGAAAATTATGACCAACCTAGATAGTATATTGAAAAGCAGAGACATTACTTTGCCGACTAAGGTCCGTCTAGTCAAGGCTGTCGTTTTTCCAGTGGTCATGTATGGATGTGAGAGTTGGACTGTGAAGAAAGCTGAGTTCAGAAGAATTGATGCTTTTGAACTGTGGTGTTGGAGAAGACTCTTGAGCGTCCCTTGGACTGCAAGGATATCCAACCAGTCCATTCTAAAGGAGATCGGTCCTGGGTGTTCATTAGAAGGACTGATATTGAAGCTGAAACTCCAATACTATGGCCACCTAATGTGAAGAGCTGACTCATTTGAAAAGCCTCTGATGCTGGGAAAGATTGAGGGCATTAGGAGAAGGGGACGACAGAGGATGACATGGCTGGATGGCTTCACCGACTCGATGGACATGGGTTTGGGTGGACTGTGGGAGTTGGTGATGGACAGGGAGGTCTGGTGTGCTGCGATTCATGGGCTCACAAAGAGTCAGACACGACTGAGCGACTGAACTGAACTGGCAAACAGTGGTCTTTATTTTTATTAAGAAAGTTTTTTTTTATTAAACGATTTACGATATGTGTACATTTCAGGTATGTAGCATAGCAGTTCAGAAATACATGTTTGTTACTGGGGTTCAGGCGCTATGTCCTGTCTGACTCTTTGTGACCCCAGGCACAGCAGACTTCCTTGTCCTTCACTCTTTCCTGGAGTTTGCTCAGACTGCTGTCCTTTGAGTCAGTGATGCCACCCAGCCATCTCATCCTCTGTAGCCCCTTCTCCTGCCCTCCTCTTATTCTCAGGCTCCTCTCCCTTGCAGGTTGTTGCATAATGCTGAGTACAGTTCCCTGTGCTGTCCAGCAGGTCCTCGCTAGTCATCTGTTTTATGCAAAGTAGCTTGTGTATGTTAATCCTAGCCTTCCCCCAACCTCCCCTTTGCCTTCTGGTAAACATAAGTTTGTTTTCTGTGTCTGTGAGTCAATTCCTGTTTTGGAAGTAAGTTCATTTGTTTGTCTTTTTCCCCTTTAGATTCCACATATAAATGATATCATACCATCTTTGTCTTTCTCTGTTTAGCTTACTTAGTATGATAATCTCATCCATATTGCTGCAAATGGCATTAGTTTATTCTTATGTTTTTGTTATTTAACTTTATAATTATGTGACCTAAGCACAATAATTAAATGCCTTTTTTTTTTTTTTTTGCTAAAATGAATATATTTCTTCTGGTTTAGCCGAGAGCTCTCTAAACATTTTTGTTTCTCACTCCATTATCTTATTTTTTTTAGAAGATATGGCTTATATACTTTCACTGCACTAATTTGAAAAGAAATTGAATGCATATATCTAACATATGCACATTTGTTTACATAGTAATACCTAGCATAGTTCCAGAGAAGGCAATGACAACCCACTCCAGTACTCTTGCCTGGAGAATCCCATGGGCGGAGGAGCCTGGTGGGCTACAGTCCATGGAGTCGCTAAGAGTCGGACACAACTGAGTGACTTCAGTTTTACTCTTCACTTTCATGCATTGGAGAAGGAAATGGCAACCCACTCCAGTGTGCTTGCCTGGAGAATCCCAGGGACGGGGGAGCCTGGTGGGCTGCCATCCATGGGGTCGCACAGAGTCGGACACAACTGAAGCGACTTAGCAGCAGCAGCAGCATAGTTGGGTCTGGTTGGTGATTTTTTTTAAATTCATGCTGACAGTGTTTGTCTTTTCAATAGTATATTTATGTCATTCACAAAGAAATTACATAGTTTATATAGTAGTATTGATATCTACAATGTTCATTATAAGATGTATACAAGAATGCATAAGATAACAATGAAATAAAATTTTTGTAGGTGTCCCACAACTTGCAGGAGCCTTGTAGAAACTATTTAATATCTCAAAGTCCAATGTAAGCTTTGTTCAAGATTCATTAGCGAGAAGTATTTGTTTCTCCATTTTTCAAATTAATAATTTTCTTCTCTAATCTGCTTAGGAGATAATAAAGTTTCTATATTCTCTGCAATAGTCTAAGTACTTTTGTGCATTAGTTTAATTTTAACCATATGAGATAGTTGTTATGATTATGATGAAGAAATAGAGGCATAGAAACATTAAGCCAGAGGTCACAGTTGGTAAGGGAAAGCATTTGGATTCCAGCCTGAGTGTGTTCTCTCTCAGACTTGTACTGTCCGTGTAGTAGTCACTGGGGCATGTGAGTATTTAAATTAGGCAGGAAAAATTAAAACGCAGTTTCTGAATTGCACTAGCTGCATTTCAGGTGTTCGGTAATTTATGTTAGAGACGACCATTTTGGACATCCCCGTCTAGAGAGTCTCCATCATGCGAGTGAGTTGCGCTGGACAGCGCTGACCAACAGTCAGTCACAGCGTTTTCATCCGCTAATGTGGCGCTGGAAGAGCTCGCGCTGTGAAGGGTGCGTGGGCATGGCTCTTTTTCAGCTGTTGGTGCTTACGTTAGGCGTACTGTCTTCAGTCCATTTGGTGGGACTCTGAAAGACCATTGTCTACTTTGTGGTGTTTGGTTTAACTGCAATACATCGAAACACAGGAATCGGTGAGGCCTGGAATGACCACCGTCCCCAGCTCCTTGCTGCTGGGACACACCTCACGTGTCTGACGTAGGATTCAAGTGAGAGTCTCTGTCATTTGTGCGCAGATCCATAGAAGCAGCGGTTTTAACGAGTCCTCTGGTCTCGCATGCGCCTTACAGTACAGGGGCGCCCTACTTGAAAGGCCTCTGCTGTAGACCCTTGACCTTGTATGTTTGACTCGCTTATCCCTCTTCTTCAGCGCCTTCCTTTATTTTATTAAAAATTTTTTTCGTTTATCTTTGATGACGTGGCATGTGAACTTCCCCAGCCAGGGGACTGACCCCGTGCCTCGTGCAGGGGAAAAACAGAGGCTGAGCTACTGGACCGACTGCCAGGAAAGTCCCGGTGCCTCGCTGTTTAAATTCTCGTTCCTCTGGCCTCCTCTTTGCAAAAGAATAAGCAAACTGTAAAGCTAGAAACCAGCAGCCCCTTGCTCAGCAGGGGAGCTGAAATGTTAAGGGGACACAGATGTTTACTGTGTGGGATCCAGGGCCAGAAGGAGACAATAAATAAAAGGGTAAGAGGAAGAGTTCTTCAGAGTTGCTTTCTTTGATTCTTTTAAGAAAAATTGTGGTTGCTTCTTTGACAAGATAAAAATCCTTTCTTCTCAAGGCTTCTTGCAAACACACTTTCTGCTTTTAGTGCCACGTTTTTTTGGATGGCTAGTGATGGTTTAGCTTCTTTCTCACTGAAGGGCAGTTGATGTGCAACATTGCATGTCACGACTGTGTGACATACAGTGACTCACAGTGTTTAAAGGCCACGCTCCGTTCATAAGGGTGCTGGCTGTGCTCTCTGTATTGTACAGTATACCCTTATGACTGCTTTTGTATGTAATAGTTTGTATTGTACTTAATCCCCCACCCCACGTCCCTCCCCTCCTCCTTCCCTGACTGTTGCCACCCAGCCGCCAAGACCATCCAACTCTCTGCAGCGCCATGGACTGCAGCATGCCAGGCCTCCCTGTCCCTCACCATCTCCTGGAGTTTGCCCAAGTTCCTGTCCATTGAGTCGGTGATGCCATCCATCCAGCTCATCCTCTGTCGCCCTCTTCTTTATTCCATAGTTCATAGGGCCTGATATACCTTTGTTTTTTTAATGCGGATGACACAAAATCAGGATAAATGGAATTCCTTTGCAGATACTTTTCAAACAGTCATCTGTGTTGTGTTTTAAAGTGAATCAACGTACCTGCTTCTCTTCTCTCCCTCCCTTCCTTCATTTCGCCCTTTAGACAGCATTTTTGGAATTATATATATCTCCCCTCCTCCTTGAGCCTCCCCACCCTCCCATCCACCTGTCTAGGTTGTCATGGCGCACAGCTTGGTAGCTGGCCTCCCGGGCTACACAGCAGCCCCCACTGGTTACTGCTTTACCCCGGGCAGTGGATGTGTGGCAGACAGTAGTTTTGAGTACCCACGGCAGCCCCCACTAGGTGCTGCTTTACCCCGGGCAGTGGATGTGTGGCAGACCCACTCCCTTCCCACGCTCTAGGCTTGTGATGATATTGTCAGTAAGACGACAGTCCTTGTCCTCAAAGATCACAGCACTCAGAACTAACCCTCACCGCCACCTCTCTCTCGGATGTAAACCTCATACAGTGCTTGTGGTTCACGGGCTACTAGTGTATCCGTCAGTGCTTCACGATGACGGCATCTCTTTGGAACATTGTCGAGAGTGACTGATGGGTGTCCCCGTAGGTGACTTCCTTATTTTGATTGGCATGATCGTTACAAGCTCACATGCCAGCATACAGGCTGACGTGCAGGGTTCCGTACAAAGGAGAACTGCATAAAATATATTCCTTCATTTTCTTACTTTCAAACATTGAGAAATAGGCTCTAGAGGGCTTTGTTTTTTCAGCTAGTTGACTGTACAGATATTCTCTGTGACAGGCACACGTTAGTATGAACACAGTGGAGAGAGAGGAAAGGGCTCAGCCGATGGGACAGGCTGAGAAGGTTTGGAAAAAACCATGTATTTCTCAAGAGAAACTTTTACCTCTACAACGTGTTCCCTGGCCATGTGAGGTCCTTCCTGTTGGCCGGTGAGTCAGAGGGCAAAGGTCACGTCACTGTCCTGCGCATGACGCTTCTTCCCTCTTAACCATTTACTGTCGCTGCAAGTCCCTGCCGGCACGTCAGCTTCAGGGGCTCAGGTTGCACTGAACTGGCCGTGAAAGCAGAAGGTGATTTCATCAGCCAGAGAGTGAGTAATGTGCAGGGATCCTGGTTGTAGACAACTGGAAACCTGGGTTCTGAATCCCAACGACAGTATCTGGTGTTGGGGCCTCACATGTGTCGCCCAGCCGCAGCGGGGCTGTTTCCCTGAAAAGCGAGAAGCCTGGATAAGACTGTCTGCCACTCCTGTGATGATCCTGTCACTACTGCCCTGGTGGCTCAGCTGGCAAAGAGCCTGCCTGCAGTGCTGGAGACCCAGGTTCAGTCCCTGGGTTGGGAAGATCCCCTGGAGAAGGGAATGGCTACCCCCTGCAGTATCCTTGCTGGGAAACCCCTTGGCCAGAGGAGCCTGGAGAGGTGGGCTACAGTCCATGGGATCACAAAGAGTCAGACACGACTGAGTGACTGACACTTTCACTATACGGTAAATGCACGTTTACACATTGTGTGAGAAACCCAGGTTATGAAGTCCTTATTTCCATTCTTGAAATAAACAGCCTTGATTACTTTTATCTGAACTTTCTAAAAGAACTTATGTTTCAACTTTAGACTCTCTGCATCTGCTCGGACATATGTGTTAGACATTATGTAGTTAGAGGTGCGAACGTGAACATTCTCAGTTGACTGTAAACTCTTGTCTCTTTGGACAGACTCATCTTTTTCCTACGACCAGCTCCCTATGATGCTCATCAGCCGCTATAATTTGTTTTTGAACTTTTACAGACTCTAGTCATCAGGGTCTCGTCAAGTCAGCAGGTATCGCTGGATGCCTGCTGGGCACGAGATCTCGTGGAGAAAATAAGGCCCCTCTCTCGGGCTGGCTTGGTTCTGTAAGTAGAGTTACAATAAATAAACAAGTGGAATAATAGGAGCTTCAACCTGGAGTCTAAAGCTAAACTATTGAGACAGATTTTCCTTGCTTTACTATGGGCTATGTCCCAGTAAACCCATAGTTAAGTGGAAAATATTATAGGCACGAATGGATTTAACGTACCGAACATCATAGCCTAGCTGTCTTAAACATTCTCAGAACACTTAACGTTAGCCTACAGTTTGGCAAAATCATCTAACACAAGCCTATTTTAGAATAAAATATTGAATAACTCATGTAGTTTACTGAACGCTGAACTGAAAGTGAAAACAAGTGTGGTCATCTGAGCTCAGGATGATGGTGAGGGTCTGGGTCGTTTACCACCACGGTCACTGGCCCTCACCACATCTCACTGGCCGGAGATGAGATCAGAACGCAGGTATGATTTCTACTGAATGCTTATGACTTTTACACCATCATAAAGTTGAAAAAAAAGGTTGAACCATTGAAAGTTGGGGACTGTCTGTATTTTAAAGCAGGCCATGAGGGATCTAGGGGACACCTTGCCAAGTTCTCTAACTACAGATCTGCTCTCAAATCTGATGAAGATTTTTGATTGCATGCTGCTAAAGCACCCGGACCTTGCCTGTAATCCTGTACCAGAGAGCTGTCTTACCATTGAAATCCAGGGACAGAACAATGCCAGGACTGACCCTGTGGCTCATCAGTGTTGATCACTGCACATGAGCTGAGAGAGTGAAATCTTAATAAAACTCATTCCTTTTAGGCTTGGAAGGTAAGTGTGTCCATCCTAGTAGCTTGCTGATAAAAAGGCCTTTTTCGAAATGCTGTTGACCACAGTAGGTGGTTTGTTGGTTGGCCGATAGACCGTTGTTATGACTGTCATCTTAAGGTTCCTACTTGTCAAGGTCAAAGCTGACAGTCCTTCAGTCTCCCAAGTGTCGCGGCCACGGCCGGCAGTGCCTGGCGGATGAAGACCGCGCCTCCATGGAACTCCTGATCTCCACCCAGTCTGAGGCGGCAAAGCCGGTGACACTCTGCTCGATTTGTGTTTGAGCAGACGTGCAAGCATGTGTTCTGCATTTTCTGCTAATGTCATACAGGCGTGTCCTGGCGTGGATTAACAATCTGCTCTCCAGACACCTCTGTTCACAGTCGTTTATGCAGAGTTATCCTATGTGAGGTCACCGGGGTTCCCATGTCCCTCACACCTTGCAGATGTGGGACCAGCTCCTTTCATGCGGTACGGGAGGCCTCATTTCTAAATATTGTGGTTTTAATTAGCAATGGGAAGTATTTTTCTTAACTGAAAAAATAGAGATGTCTGTTTTCCGGGCAAAAACTTCTAACATCTTTTGACTATCTTGCTTTGAGGGGACACTTCACACATCAGGTTTTGATTCTCATGCAGTTGTTTTCCATTCCAAGAGGAGCCAACTATTATCCTAAAAGGTCAGCATTTAGTTTCCATGCTTAATCAAACAATGGAGCTTCATGACTGGTTTTCTATTGAAGACAGAGGGGTTTTTTGTTAAAACAGATGTCCTTCGGCTGCGTCTTAGGTGACCGCCTGATGATTCAGAAGACTTAACACAAGAGCTGGCTACTTCTCCACTTCTTTCCCCAGTTATTCCTGCAGGGGCCCCAGCTGAGGCGTGCCTTAGCACGTCTATAAAGGAAAAAAGGACGTGAATCTTAAGGAGTGTACAAAGTAGTCTGGGAGCAATGGAGCTGGTTAAACACCTCTGCCCAGCTGTCCTAACGGCTCCTTGCATTGTTACTGCGCAGGCTTTGGGGTCCGCAAGGCTGTCTGTGAATCTTGTCACTATGATGTATTTAGCCACGACATTCGTTTGAGATTTTCTGTAAGATGCTGCGGAAAAACCCAAATAACCTTTTTGGCCAACCCAATACAATACTGGTTAGGCGCCCACCCAGTAATACCCATCCTCCCCGTCTCCCCTGCACAGAACCTTCACTCTGTGCGGGTGAAACTGTCTCCCGTGATTCCTTTTCAGGCGTCGCCTGCAGCTGGTGTGGCCGTATGTGACAGAGCCCCGGCCTCCCAAGCCAGGGGCACAGCACCCCTGGCCCCGGCCAGCTTCCGGTCAGAGCTCGGTCCTGAGAGAGGGGCCGGGTGCAGCCGCAGCTTCGCTCCTCCCCACCCCCGGAGTGCAGGTGGGAGCTGTAGGCTGAGCCGGCAGCCTGGGCATCAAGAATGCAGCACCGATCGTCGCCACCGCAGCCAGCTCGTCGGGTGAAGACCATGCCAGAGGAGGCGAGCTGAGGCCAGGGGCTGCTCCCCGCCCCAGCCTCCGCGCAGAGCAGAGGTGTCCCCCTCGGAGAGGCAGACCAGTCCCCGTCCCACGCCTAGAACAGAGCTTCAGGGATTTTGCCCAGGGCGAATAAGAACAAAGAGCTCTGAGGCGCTCCCATAAAAGCCTCGACTTTATTGGAAACAGAACAGGGGAAATTCAAGCCCAAGGGCACTTTCTAAAACAACAGAGACTTAAGGAAGTGAAGTGTCTCCGTCGTGTCCAACTCTTGGCGACCCATGGACCTGCCTCCGGCCAGCCCCCGCTGTCCATGGGATTTTCCAGGCAGTACTGGAAGGGGTGCCATGTCCTTCTCCAGGAACGGAGGCTTGGTGGTGAGAGATTAAGAGGGGCTGGTAGCTCTGAGAGTATCAAGTTAACCGGTGGCCCAGCTGGTTTATTAGAAGGAATCAGAGAAAGAGCCTCTAAGAGCCTTCCTGATGTGAGAAAAACACCTCAAAGCCTTGCCTCAAACTATCCATGATATTTAATGAGATGAAACTGTCACGCGAGTGTATGTTCCTCGATTCTTGTCTCGTCACACAGAGATTTGGAGTGACGGACATTAAAGCCCCTCGGCGCATCACAGCTCGCTCTCAGGTCTCGAATGGACCATGGTATAGCTCTTAGACAAATCAGTGTCACAGCTCAGTGTTAGAGCTCTATTTTATTTAGAAGATAGCAGGAAAATCCATCTTCGCGGCGTGAGGGCACGTCGCTCCAAAGACAGGAGGAGAAGAGCGCCCCAGCGCGCGGGAGAGCGAGCTGGCTCTGGCTCCTCTGTTCATCTGTTTCTCCCTGGGCCTGTCCTGTGTAAACTGGGCCAGCCAGGAGTGGTGGTTGTTTTCCCTGAGGTCCTCACTCCGGTCCTCGGACCTTCTTTTGTTCCATTTCGCGGGCTTTTCCCTTCCTTGTCTGTAGCCACCACCATTTTGGACTCCTTCTCCCTATTTTACCAACACAACTGAGGAGCAGTTCATGTCCCAGGATATCGTCAAAAAGAAGAGACCAATCCCATGGAATTAGCGGAGCCTAACCGCCAACTGTGATAGAAAAAGAGACAGACAACTACACAGAGAGATCAGAGGGAAAGAAGGTCAAAGAGAGCCCTGCTAAAACCACAGTCACCCCAGGATGACTGTGTTCATGCCGAAGCCTCACGTTGTGGGGGTGCGGGTGGGAAAGGAGAAACAGGTTTCATTAAAAGAGTATAACCAAGCCACTACCCAAATAAACAAGTGCACACACAAAGCCCCAGGAGGAGAGGAAAGAAATCCGTATCCTGAATTGCTGCCATGTATTACCTAGGATGTCCCATTAAAAAAAAAAAAAAAAGCCATGGGAAGAAACGGAAGTAGGACTCATACATAGAAGAAAATCGGTGTGGAGATACCAAATTTAATAAAGTCTTCTGTGCAGCCGTTATAAGTATGTTCAAAGAGCTGAAGAAACTATACTTAAGGGAATAGAGGAAGCTATGATGACAATATTTCATCAGACAATATGAATAAAGATGCAGAAGTTATAAAAAAATAAGCAAATGGAAACTCTGGAATTGAAAAGTGTCACTGAAATGAAAAATTCACTAGAGGGACCAACACACTTGAAAGAATCAGTGAAGTGGAAGTTAGATTGATAGAGACCTTGCAACTCAAAGGACAGAAAACAAAATGAATGAAGACAAATGGACAGAGGGTCGGAGAAATGTGCACCGTTATGCATAAATGTACATATAATGGGCGTCCCAGAAGAAGAGGAGGGAAGGGAACAAAATAATATCAAAAGAAAGGATGGCTGGAAACAACACCCCAAGTTTGATGAAAGTCAGTCTGCATCTCAAGAGTCCAGTGAACTGCAAGCAGAAAACACACAGAGGCCCACAAGGCGACACATGGCAGGAAAGATGTTGAAACAGAGGCAAAGGGGAGAACCTGAAAGCAGCAGGAGAGGAAGGACTCGTCACGCGTAAAGGAGTCCCACCAAGACTGGTCCTGACTGCTCAGAAACAGTGGAGGCGAGAAGAGAGGGGTATGACATAGTCGGAGTGTTGAAGAGAAAAACTATCAGAGTAATCTTACGTTCAGCAAAGCTTTCACAAATGAAGTCAGATAAAGACAGTTTTCGATAAAAGCTGAGGGAATGTGTTGCTACCAGACTCACCTTACTAGGAGCAGTAAAGGGAGTTCTTAAGGCTGAAAGCAAGTGGCTGCAGCCGGTGACACGAACGCCCTCATGGAAAAGCAAAGAACACTGGTAAAAGTGACCATGTAATTAGAAGAGAAAACATAACTGCGTATTTCCCCTCCTTTCTACTCCTAATTGATTTAAAAAGCAATTGTCAGGCCAAACATATAGAAATGTAAGCCATCTAACATAACAGTGCAATCAGAGTAGGTGGGAATAAAGCTGGACTGAAAGAAGAACAAGACACTAGAGCACAATTTGAATCCACGGGAACAAATCAAGAGAACCAGAAGTGGTAAATAAGAATGTGACTATATCAAACTCTGTACGTATATGCTTTCTTTCATTTCTCAGTTTCTTTAATAGACATAAAATTATATCATGGCACATATATAACACTATATTGTTGGTTTTGTAGTAATATATAGATGTGATATGTACAACAATAAAAGCCCCAAAAAGGGAATAAGAAATAGTTATGTTATGGCGCCCGCTCCAGCACCCTTGCCTGGAGAATCCCATGGGCAGAGGAGCCTGGTGGGCTGCAGTCCATGGGGTTGCTAAGAGTCAGACACGACTGAGTGACTTCCCTTTCACTTTTCACTTTCATGTATTGGAGAAGGAAATGGCAGCCCACTCCAGTGTTCTTGCCTGGAGAATCCCAGGGACGGGGGCGCCTGGTGGGCTGCCGTCTATGGGGTCGCACAGAGTCGGACACGACTGAAGCGGCTTAGCAGCAGCAGCAGTGGCATGTTAAGAATAATGTTTCTATATCTCACTGGAATTAAGTTATTATCCTAGGTTTTGATAAGATAGATATGATAAACCCTAGAGAAACCACTAAGAAAATAACTCATAAAGGGTTAGTGAAAACAAACAAAGGAAATAAAATGTTACACTTAATGCAGAAGGAACCCTTAAAGGAGGAATCAGTTCAGGTCAGTCGCTCAGTCGTGTCCGACTCTTTGCGACCCCATGAATCGCAGCACGCCAGGCCTCCCTGTCCATCACCAACTCCCGAGTTGACTCAGACTCGCGTCCATCGAGTCCGTGATGCCATCCAGCCATCTCATCCTCTGTCGTCCCCTTCTCCTCCTGCCCCCAATCCCTCCCAGCATCAGAGTCTTTTCCAATGAGTCAACTCTTCGCATGAGGTGGCCAAAGTACTGGAGTTTCAGCTTTAGCATCATTCCTTCCAAAGAGATCCCAGGGCTGATCTCCTTCAGAATGGACTGGTTGGATCTCCTTGCAGTCCAAGGGACTCTCAAGAGTCTTCTCCAACACCACAGTTCAAAAGCATCAATTCTTCAGTGCTCAGCCTTCTTCACAGTCCAACTCTCACATCCATACATGACCACAGGAAAAACCATAGCCTTGACTAGACGGACCTTAGTCGGCAAAGTAATGTCTCTGCTTTTCAATATGCTATCTAGGTTGGTCATAACTTTTCTCCCAAGGAGTAAGCGTCTTTTAATTTCATGGCTGCAGTCACCATCTGCAGTGATTTTGGAATGAAGGAAAAAAAAGTTGAAAAAACAAAAATTAAAATGACAGATGTACATCTAACTATATCAGTAACAAAAACTATAACAAAAACTATATTACTAACAAATGTGAATGAATTAAGCAATCCAGTCAAAAGGCAGAGATGTCAAGCTGGATTAAAAATAAAAAAACAAGATTGACTGTATACTTCCCAGAGGAGACACAGTTTAAATTCAAAGTTAGAAATAGGTTTAAAGTAAAAGGATGGATAAAAATACCAGGTAGGGACTTCCCTGTCAGTTCAGTGGTTAAGACTTTGCCTTTCAATGCAGGAAGCGTGGGTTCAATTCCTGGTCAGGGAGCCAAGATCCCATGTGCCTCAGGGCCATAGAACCAAAACATGAAAATGAAACAATATTGTAATAAATTCAATAAAGCCTTTAAAAATGTCCCATATCAAAACTCTTTTAAAAAATACCATGCAAAACAGGAAGCTGGAGTCAATTTAAAAAGCTGAGTGGCTGTACAAATATTAGGCAAAAGAGCTTTCAAAGCAAAAGTTTCTGTTACTAGAGATAGAGACATTTTATAATGATAAAGAGCTCGGCCCATCAGGAAGATATAATGGTTATAAGTGTATATGTACCGAACAGCAAAGGCCCAAGC
This sequence comes from Oryx dammah, assembly GCF_014754425.2. Taxonomy (NCBI): domain Eukaryota; kingdom Metazoa; phylum Chordata; class Mammalia; order Artiodactyla; family Bovidae; genus Oryx; species Oryx dammah. The sequence continues at coordinate 92,541,281 of NW_024070203.1, read as the reverse complement.
TACATGAAGCACAATGGAGAACTGAAGGAGAGAGGGACAGTTCAGTGGTAACGGTGGAGCTGTACACACCCACTTTCAGTAGTGCATGTGGCCTTCAGGCAAAAGACCAAGGACTAAAGACAAGACCTGAACAATGCTGTGAACCTTCCAGATCTAATGGGCACCCCGGAGCCCCCCACTGAAGAGTGAAATGCATGTTCTCAAGTACACATGGACCATTCTTCAGGATAGACCATGTGTTCAACCGTAAAACAGTCACAGTGAATTTATAGGGGTGGAATTCATACCGTTTTCTGAATGCAGTGGGGTAAAATTAGAAATCAGTAAACACAAGAAGTTTCCACAAATAAGTGGAAATTAAATAACAGACTCATAAATAATGGAAATTAGAAAATACTGTGAGATAAATGAAAATGGAGGCTCACATACCAAAACTTACAGGACACAGCTACCTGTTGCTTACGGGATGATTTACATCTAAATGCCTGCGTGGAGAAGAAAGAGCTCGTGTTAATATCTCACCTTCTAAACCCAAATCAAGCATAAGGAAGGAAAGAGTAAACACTAGAGCACAAATAAAGTGGAAAATAGGGGGAAAAAATAGAGAAAATCAAGAAAATTAGAAATTGGCTCTTTGAAAAGGTCAACAAAGTTAACAAGTCTATCTAGATTGACCAAGGGGGAGGAAACTCAAATAACTAAAATCAGAAATGAAGAGATATTACTAGTAAGCTTCCGGAAACGAGGAGGATGGTGAACACTGCAAACGTTATGCTCAATGGAAGAGGCCGTTCACAAAATCCCAGCTCCCAGTTTACCCCTCCTGCCCTTCCCCACGTGGTAACCGCGAGTTTGTTTTCTACATCTGGACTCTTACCTATGTTTTGTAAATAGGCTCACTTGTACCATTTTGTTTTAAATTCCACATATAAGTGATATCATGCATCTGTCTTTCTCTGACTTACTTCACTCAAGGAGACAGTCTCTAGGCCTTTCAAATGCAAGGGACAGAGAGTCAACCACAACCAGCTTTAGCGAAAGAGGAACCTGAGACGTCAGGCTTCAGGCACCGGCAGATCAAAGAACTCGAATGACGTCATCTCTCCACCTTCCAGGCTCCCCTGGTGGTCGACACGGGAAAGAGTCTGCCTGCCGTGCAGGAGAGACAGGAGACGCGGGGCCGATCCCTGGGTGGGGCAGGTCCCCCGGAGAAGGGAAAGGCAGCCCACTCCAGTGTTCCTGCCCCAGGAATCCCATGGACAGGGGAGCCTAGCGGGCTGCAGTCCCTGGGGTCACAGCGAGTTGGACAGGACTTGGCGACTAACACTCACTCACTCACTCCACCCTGTGGGGCTGCTTGCCTCCGGTCAGCCTCGTTTCTTCCTGCTGCAGGTGGGACTACGTAGCCAAGGTAAAGGGGATGTTGGCAGCCCTGGATTCGCCAATCCTAGCTCAGCAACCCCAGGCCAAAAAGCTGTCCTCTTCTACCACGCATCTGCGGTTCTCGGAGGACGCCCTGTCTGGCAGTGCATATCCAGGCCTGCCTGGCCGCGTGCTCCCCTCTGCTCAGTCCAGGACTCTGCCCGCCTGAGGCACGTTTCCACGTCTGGCGAAGGAAGCACCATCTAGACCGATTTGCCAAGGCCCCAAGAAACCCTGCAGAGTGAGGACGTTCCCTAATGGTAAAGGAGGAGCTCCTTTTCCAGAAGAAGAGGGCAGACTAAAGCAATAGCTCGGAGAAGGGAATGGCAGCCCCTTCCAGTGCTCTTGCCTGGAAACCCCGTGGACAGGGGAGCCTGGCAGGCTGCAGTCCATGGGGTCCCAGAGGGCTGGACACGGCTGAGCCACTGAGCAGCAACAAAAGCAACAGCTACCGTAGCAGAGACTGACGGTCCCCCATGTACCTGCTGTTCCCCTTCTGTTTGTTTGTTTATTTGGCTCTGCTGGGCCTTGGTTGAGGCATGTGGGGTCTAGTTCCCTGAGCAGGGGTTGAACCCAGGACCCTGTATTGGGAGCATGAAGTCTCAGCCCCTGGACCACCAGGGGGAGTCCCATTTCCCTTTCTCTTTGCCCAGTGTTTTAGCTGTGTACCTGGCTACCCAGATTAAAGGCATATTTCTCAGACTCATTTGCAACCAGGTATGGCCATTTGACTAAAGCTGAAAGTGAATGTATGTAGAATTCTTATATGACAGCTTCTGAAAATCTTTTTTTAAAGTATCCGTTGTGTACCCTTTGCCTCACTTTTTTTAAAATTATTTTTTAATTGAAGGATAATTGCTTTACAGATTTTGCTGTTTTCTGTCAAACCTGCACATGAATTAGCCATAGGTACACATACACCCCTCCCTCTTGCACCTCCCTCCCTCCCCCGCCCCATCCCACCCCTCTAGGTGATGCAGAGCCCCTGATTGAGTTTCCTGAGCCACACAGCAAGTTCCCGCCGGCTGTCTACTTTACATATGGTAAAGGCAGTTTCCATGTTACTTTCTCCATGCGTCTCACCCTCTCCTCACCTCTCCCATGTCCATAAGTCTATTCTCTGTTTTTCCACTGTTGCCCTGTAAATAAATTCTTCACTACTATATGCCAAGATTCTGTATATATGTGTTAGAATATGATATTTCTTTCTCTTTCTGACTCACTTCACTCTGTGAAGTGAGGTTCTAGGTTCATCCACCTCGTTAGAACTGACTCAAATGTGTTCCTTTTTATGGCCGAGTAATATTCCATTGTATGTATGTACCACAGCTTCTTTATCCATCCATCTGTCGATGGACATCTAGGCTGCTTCCACGTTCTAGCTCTTGGAAATGGTGCTGCAGTGAACAGTGGGGTGCATGTGTCTCTTTCAGTTTTGGTTTCCTCAGGGTGTATGCCTGGGAGTGGGATTGCTGGGTCGTATGGTGGTTTTATTCCTCGCATTTTTATTCCTCTTCTTCGCACCCTCTCCGGCATTTATTGTTTGTAGACGTTTCGATGAGGGCCATTCTGACTGGTGTGAGGTGACACCTCATTGTAGTTTTGATTTGCATTTCTCTAATAATGACGATGTTGAGCACCTCTTCATGTGTTTGTCAGCCATCTTTATGTCTTCTTTGGAGAAATGTCTGTTTAGGTCTTTTTCCCACTTTTTGATTGGGTTGTTTGGTTGTTGTATGAGCTGCTTGTGTATTTAATCCTTTGTCAGTTGTTTCATTTGCTGTTATTTTCTCCCCTTCTGAGGGTTGTCTTTTCTCCTTGCTTATAGTTTCCTTTGCTGTGCAAAAGCTTTTAAGTCTAATCAGGTCCCGCTTGTTTCCTTTTGTTTCCGTGACTCTAGGAGGAGGTCACAGAAGATCTTACTGTGATTTATGTCATCGAGTGTTCTGCTTTGTTTTCCTCTAAGAGTTTTAGAGTTTCTGGTCTTACATTTAGGTTTTTAATCCATTTTGAGTTTATCTTTGTGTAGGTGTTAGGAAATGTTCTGATTTCATTCTTTTACATGTAGCTGTCCAGTTTTCCCAGCACGATTTATTGAAGAGACTGTCTTTGCCCCATTGTATATTCTTGCCTCCTTTGTCAAAAATAAGGTACCCATAGGTGCATGGGTTTATTTCTGGGCTTTCTATGTTGTTCCATTGGTCTGTATTTCTGTTTTTGTGCCGGCACTATACTGTCTTGATGACTGCAGCTTTGCAGCATAACCTGAAGTCAGGAAGCTTGGTTCCTCTAGCTTCATTCTTTCTCGAGACTGCTTTGGCTATTCAGAGTCTTTTGTGTTTCCATACGTATTGTGAAATTTTTTGTTCTAGTTCTGTGAAAAACTCCATTGGTAATTTGGTAGGGATTGCATTAAATCTGTAGATTGCATTTGGTAGTACAGTCATTTTCACAGTATTGATTCTTCCTGCCCAGGGACATGGACTCTCTCTCCATCTGCTTATGTCATCTCTCACTTTTCTTACCAGTTTTTTTCTGCCTTTCTTTTGGAGTGAAGACACGTAGCTGGGTCTCAACCTGCCATTTTGGATCAAGAAGCAAGGGACACACTGTAGAGCCCCTGAGGACCTTGAAAAGTAGAGCAGGCAGCCTCCCCTGGACTCTAGGTCTAGTTTCAACATTTTAGGTGAAAGAAATAATCGTCTGCCATGCTTTAAGAACTATGCTTGACATGCGCACACCACAGTTCACTTCAGAGCAGTCCAATACTTTCTCCCTAATAACTTTGCTTTCTCGAATCCTAATTATGGTCTTAATCTAAATAAGTAGTATGATATAGTTATTCACTGAGTTAACAAATGTTCCTTGAGATCTACTATGTACCAGTTCTGAGCAACAGGGAAGTAAACTGAGGAGTTTAAGGAGTCTACCTTTTAGACAGGGAAGAAGAAATAAAAGAACAGACACAGACTTTATAAATGGTGTTAACATGCTAAGAAAATAAAAGGGTCAAGGATAGAGGGGATGTGTGTGCTGGGATTAGTTTCCGTCGGGGGGCGCAGGGGAATACTCTGACCGCATAACACTGGGGCGGTGACTGGAGACACGAAGGAGTCAAGGTTAAGTTTACGTCAACTTGACTGGGCCACAGGCTCCCCAGACGTTCAGTTAAACACAGGCATCTGTGAGGGAGTTTGGATGAGCTTAACCTTTGGGTCAAAAGACAGAGTGAAGCAGACTGCCCTCCCTAAGTGGGTGCGCGTCATCCAGGTCATTGCACAGAACAACCGGCTGGGCAAGAAAGAGCTCTCTCAGCCTGGCCATCTTCTAGCTGGGCCCTCCGTTTCCTTTTGCCTTTCAGACTCAGACTGGAGCATCTGCCTTCTTCTCTCCTGAGTCTCCAGGCCCCGCACTTCTCCGTGGGCCCATTCCTTAGAGTAGATCTCTTCTGAGCATGGGAAGGAACAGGAGAATAAGTTTAGAGCAGTGATTCGCAAACATTTTGGTCTCAGGACCCTGTTGCACTCCTAAAAACTATTGAGGATTCCCAAAAGCTTTGGTTGTATGGATTCTAGCTATATTTGTCATATTAGAAGTTAAAAATGAGGACATTTAAAAATATGTATTGATTCATTTAAAAGTATGATAATAAACATGTCACATTAATATAAATAATATTTTAAAGTAGCTATATTTTCCAAAATAAGAGCATTTTAATGAGAAGGGTAATGTTGTTTTGCATTTTTTTTGCAAATGTCTTCAATGTCTGGCTTGCTGGAGGACAGCTGGAGTCTCATAGCTGCTTCCGTGTCCAGTTAGTTGTATTGTGTTGTACTGGTTTTAGTATATGAAGAAAATCTGGCTTCATGCAGATATACGGTTGGAAAATATAAGAGAATTTTAACAGCCTTTTTAGATGTTTGTGGTTATGCTTCTTTGATACTGCATCAAAACTCAGCAAGGGATAGTCTTTCAGAGGGAAGATGCGATGTGGGATTTGGAACCATATCAACAAAATATTTGTTCTCTGAGAACACAGACATGAAAACAACATCACGGTATTAGGATAAAAGCAAGCTTGGCCTCCAAACTCTAAAATGGGTGTCAGGATCTAAATTTTGAGAACCATTGCTTTAGAGCAGAGTAACAGGAAATAATGGGTGAGGGTGTCACCATGGAGTTCATGCAGGAGCTGTGATCAGACTTGAAAACTTATTCCAAGTGAAACATAAAGCTGTCATGGGGTCTTGAGTGGAGAAGTGAGTTGGTGTAACATTTCAGAAGTTCAGTCTCTGTGTTCATGGAGAATAGATTATGGAGCTTGCGAGTGAAGCAGAGCGTCAGCTAGAAGGCAGCTGCAATCACCCACGTGGGAAATGGCAGCAGCCTTGGACACAGAGGCAAGACAGAAGGGGTCTGGCTTGCCAGATAAACATCTCTGGAACAACAGAAATGGGATCCATCTTTGCTATTGTCATCTCGCCACCACACGAAAGCTGATGAAATAAATGGCTTTAAGCAGAAGCCTTTACGTCCTTTGTGATCTGCTGGGCATCTCCCTAGTCTCTTGATGTCTCAGGGGATCAGAGTATGTCAGAGGGTAAAGGAACGCTGGGGAGTTAGTAATTTGTCAGTGATTTCTACATTATCCTCTAAGGAACAAGAGGCTTTCCATGAACACAGTATGTCAGTAATTGTAGAAATTCAAGGAAACCAGTAGGGTGGCGCTGCAGGGGCCCATCTCTGCTTCAGCCTGAGAAGCTTCACTTTTATCTGTTTTATTAATAAAGTCTTTAAAAGCTTTTGTCCAGAGAAAGCATTCTGTGGCTGATAAGAGCCTGGGAATCAACCTTGGCCCTCTGCTGAGTCAAGGTGCAGCCTCCGAATCCTTCTCCACATGGTAGTCTACGAATACCAGGCCACAGTTGGCACTATGGATGGATAATATTTGCCATGCCTCATGGAAGCCCAAACTTTCGGTCTTATCACACAGCCATCAGTTTCAGCACCTCCTGCTCTGACTTAACCAGTTTCTACTTTTCACCACCCTTCTCTCATGGCTGGATAACCGTCCCATACAGAGATCAAAGAAAGGTCAAGCTGAAGATGTATTACAGAGTGAGTAGGAGCTGAACACAAACCAGAGGACAAGGGCAGCAGGCAGAGGGGAGACTGGGCAGGAAGGCAGATGGTCCAGAGGTATGGATGTCTTGGCTCGAGGCACTCGGATTCAGAAGTTTTAAAAATTCCAGTAAACAATGACAGGAAGTCTAGGAAGCAAACGAAAACATTTCACAATGCCTCGTGGACTTTTTTTTTTTTTTTTTTTTTGGCTCTCTGGAATCTCAAATTGGTCCAACTTGCCCATTTTTCAGAGGAGCTTTAATAGAGGTGCCATATCTTGAGAGGCTGTGTAGTTTAGGGATTTAGTGCTCGGATTTCTGAGTCCGACAGAGCTGGTTTGCATCCTGGGACCACTGTTTGCTAGATGCGGGATCCTGGCAGTAACGCCCTCTGTGCGCCTCCATTTCCTCACCCTCCCACCCACAGGAAGTACACGGCCCAGGGTCTGGCTCGGCCAGTGCTCAGCAGGGGCAGCTGTTTGTGTTACTCTTGGATAGGGTCCCACATGACCAGTTCGGTGCCAATACCAAGACTGCCCGTCCTTCTGAGGTTTTACCTCGAGGAGGTCCGTCATGGATGACTGGTCTCTGCCCTCGTGTGTCTGCGAGGACGTGGCTGCGTAGACGCAGAAGAAGGTTGGAAAGAGCGGAGACCTGGGCAAACGGAGGGTTCAGGGAGCTTCCCTGGGCCTGAGGCTGTTTCTCGGGAGCATCTGTTTTGCCTTAAGCATGGGGTCCCTTTAGGGAATGTTTTGCAAGGAAGCGGATTTCTGTCCTGGGTTTCCCCAGCCCTGCCATGTGTTCAGCAGAGGCCGGCCCTGGGGGTCTGTGCGCAGCAGTACCGCCTCCTGGGAGCACCAATTTACTGCGAGTGAACGCGGCCGCCGAGTGGCTGTCAGGAGGGAACGATTTTCCATCAGCTCAAATCTAGAACAGATCTGAACTAATGCCCTGGAATTAAAACTCATCCTGTTTCTGGTTGAATACAGAATGATGTTTGCAAATGTGGTTTTAAGCATGTTGCTTGGATGGGTTTTATGTTGCAGTGTACCCTTCTCTAGAGTGTTAAACACTTTATGAATATCTGTTTGCTCTTTGGGTACAGTGTGGTTTTGATTAAATTATGCTCACAATTCTGGAGAAATATTGTCTCTGACGTATCCATTGCAGTGTAGGTTTTCGGTACTTAAAAAAGGCTTTTATAGAGGATCCACTCCATCAATTCAGGCCTGGGGACTTGCAAGCGAATCCCTCATAATTAAATAACTTTTAACATGCTTCAGGGAGGGGCAGCGTGGTATAACGGTCCGAACATGGGCCCCGAGGCCACAGGGACAAACTCCAGCGCTTCTCCAGGTGCGTGACTTCATCAAGTCGCTCACATCCGTTCAAACTTCTCTTCCTTCGTCTCTCAAATGAGCACAATAACATCTCCTACTCAGGACAGGGCTGTTAGGAAGGTCAAACTGCCATGTGGGTTTTGAATACTCAGCTCAGTGTGGGAGTTAGTGGGTGCTTCTGCACACCAGATTGGAACCCTGCACATCTTAGCAGCCTTTGATGAGCAAAAGCAATACATCACATCTGTACAATCCGTGCTAACCAATCATGAGTTTAGGTGTCTTCAGTGCAGGAGGAGTAGTCTTCAGTAGTTTTCTTGTCCTACGTCAAATGCCAGGGGAAAGTCAAGCACAGAACAGAGGACACCGTCTCTTTTCCGCTTTCCTGGGCTTTCCAGGGATCAGTGGCGTTCTGCTCCGTGACCCCCTCGGGGGTGGGGGGGTGGGGGATGGGGATTCTGGAGGGAGGGGACTGCGGACGCCTGCGTCGACTCATGCTGGTGTAGGGCAGAAACCAGCGCAGAACGGGAAAGCAGTTATCCTCCAATAAAACACACACACACACACACACACAAACTGCAGGAACTTCCCTGGTGTCCAGGGACTGAGATGCCACGCTCCCAGTGCAGGGGGCCGGGGTTCGATCCCTGGTCGGGAAACTGACCCCACGTGCCACAGCTAAACTTCCTGCAAGCCACAAGGAAGGTCGGAAGGTCGGAGACCCTGAGTGCTGCAACGAAGACCCAGGGGAGCCAGAAAAAGAGCAGCTACAGAGGGAATCCATAGCTGCTGCTGCCAACGAGCCCAGCCTGAGTCACAGCGCTGGTGGGCAGACCGTGAGGAGGGACGCACCTTCTGTGTGAAGCAGAAGTGACTTCTCCGGAGAGACTGTGGGACTTAAGGACAGACAGGCAGCAGTGCCCAGGGCCGGGCACCGGGCTCCCTCGGGGTTCCCAGGGTCCGGACAGGCTGCCTGGAGCGGCCTCTGTGCCCCGCCCTGTCTGGGGGGCTGGCCTGCCGCGACCCCCCGAGCGGAGCTCCCCAGCAACGTGCTCAGCCCCCCATGGGGCCCCCACACCCGCCGAAATGGTCACAACGGCCTTTCACATGAAGGTGTTTTCCTAAACCAGTGACCCCTTTGTCCTCCATGAAAATAAAAAGTCTTTCCAGGAGAGACTTCCAGTTGTTACCCACTCTGCCATGTCAAAAGGCTCGTTTCCAGGGAGACAGCCTGCCAAGAGCGAGGGTGAGGACCTGGGCTTGTGCAGTCTTCGAGGGAGGCGTGAAGCCTGCCGCATGCGTCTGGGAAGCCCTTTCCTAAGTGTGGTCTCAGCACCTGTACCACAAATCTTACCTAGATCACTTATCAAAACTTCAGATTTCTGAGCCCCACCAAATCCGTCTTTCAGAGGCAAGACCTGGGAATCTGTACGTTTAGCAAACATTTGAGTGATTTGATCACATTTTTGAGAGTCCCTGCCCTGGTGGAGGGACCTGAGGGGGAACTGCATGAAGCTTTAAGCGGTCAAATGTAGGAGAGATTTGCTTACATATGGATAATTGCCCTCATAGACTAAATCCCCACTGGACCTCATCGTCTTTGTAGAGCTCATCCTGGAACTCTCTGCCTAGCAGGCAAAGGATGCCCACAGCACCTGGCTGAGATGAGGACACAGGAGCAGCAGGAATCGCCTTCCTTCCCCTTCTGCACTCACTCCTCACTCCACGCTGGCAGAGCCATCACTCCCCGGCGGCAACGCACGGGTCCCTCGATCCCAGTTGTTTTCAGAACAGTACCACCGTGAGCACATCTGAATTGTCTGGAGCTTCAGGTAGGAGAGAAAAAGGGTTTAGTAGCTCCCTACAAGATCATCAATCCATGACAGAAATCTCCAGTGAGAGAGCCTTGCCACAACCTGCTCTGACCCAGACACGCGCCAACCCACGTGCCCACGTTGGAGGACTCGTTTGCATGTTCCGTCGGTTCTGTGGAGACCTTCCATTTTTTTTGGCAGACCTGAAGGAAAACAGTCATGGGGGTTATTTTCCATAGTCTTACCATAAATTTTTATTTATCCAGCAGGGAAGAAAAAGAGCAATAAATTGCATGTTCTGCTCTTAAGAAAGGCAAGCAGGAGGAAGGAAACTTGCACGGCTTTTAATGACATCGTTGACAAAGGAAAGTCCTCAGAAACCTTCCGGGCTGCCAGGAGGACTCGACTGCTTGGGTCTGAAGGAAATTAATGGATTCCGGTTTTTTGTACACAAGTGGAAAGGGCGATAGACGTGACGATTAGTGCTTTTACCTTGACGCATGTCCTCCAAACATGAAAACAAAAATAAACGCCCTGAAGTACTTTCTGAGAGAACCCGTTTAACCAAGTTAAGGCATGTCTCTGGTAGTCTTCAGTTCTAACTGGAAAGGAAGGAGTTTCGTAACTTAACATGTTTTTTAAAAAAATAAATGAGTGCCGAGGTTTGTACTGTGTGAGTGCTTGTGAGTAGTTTCCATGGTGATTCAATACATCACGGGCTTCCCTACAGTGGTTTCCTCTGCTTTTCATAGTATTCAAATCAAAGTCCTAGCAAGGGTGGCATTTAATTTCATAATAGCTGTAAATGTTGTGAGCATTTATTTTTTGCCAAGCATTATACTAATGCTTTAAAAGTCTGGTCTTTTAAGAAATCAAAAAGGTAGGTATGCTAATTTTTATTTTTCAGATAAGAAAACTGAGACTTGAAGACGACCTAAATTAATCCTCACCCTTGAGAATGATCCGTGACTTGAAGCTAGACCATCTGATTCCGAAGGATGTGGAAGGAATCCCAGCCTAATGAAACCCTAAGTTTCTATAGTGCTTTGCCGTGGGCACGCACACTTACGTACACATAAAACACACACAGAAGGATGATTTTCCCTTAGGGACAAAATTTTTCTCTATTTTGTTTTACAGGGAGCAGATTCAAGAGAGAGAGAGGATATTAGAAGCCAAGAGAAAGAGCCCAGGAAGAGATCAGGAAAGCAGATCAGGGCTGTCAGCCTCCCGAGAGCGTCTCAGATCATTTTGATACTGGATTTTAGTTTTGTTCTTCCGCTAACCCTCTCTGTTCCTAAGGGCCTGACTGGTAACATCCTTGACCCCGGGTTTTCTCATCTGTAAAAGATGAAGCTGAATCAAACCACCACTACAGTCCTCGTTTCTAGCGTTCTGTGAGCCTGTATGGTTCCTGCCTTCAAGAAGCTGTGGTCTCTAAGGCAGGTGTAAACAGAGAAGCAGCACGTGGCTCACGCAGGAGTTCAAGTGCGAGACTGAGGCGCCGCTGCAGGTGGGCTCGGAGTCATTGCTAACAAGTGGTGAGGACTGTAAGGAAGGCATGGAGAAAATACAGCCCTGGGGCCGTCTGGAAATGTCTTCCCAAGAGGATAAGTAAAACTTAAGCTGGGCTTGTAAAACATTCAAACAGTTGGACTTACAAAAATGTACACGTTGATGTTCTTTGTAATGAGTCGAATACTGCAGGAGTCCTGAAGTGGAGAAGGCAATGGCAGCCACTCCAGAGTCCCAGGGACAGCGGAGCCTGGCGGGCTACAGTCCATGGGGTCCCAGAGAGTCAGACCTGCTTTGGAGACGAAGCCATCACCACCGCCAGCAGCACTGAGGCTGAAGGGTAGCCAGGCTGGGTAGAGAAGTGGATGGGAGTCCTTGCGCTGCTATAGCTGGGTTTTCCCTTTTGCTGTGTTCTCGTTAACAGGCACACACGTTGTGACCGACGCCACGCCGCGTGCTGCCCCTCGCCCGGGCCACCTTCCCGCGGCCTGGGGCTCCTTGACGGCCCTTCTCGCTCAGCACAGGTGCTCCAGTGCCTGAGCAACAATGCCCTGAGCAAGTAATTGGCTGAATGGACGTCGTCATATTTGAATAAATCTTTGTTCATCCATCAATTTTATTTTCCTTTAATGATTTTTTTTTTTTTTGGTGTGGACCGTTGTTTAAAGTCTTTATCAAGCTCATTACAATCCTGTTTCTATTTTATGTTTTGGGGTTTTGGCCTCGAGGCACGTGGAATCATAGCTCCCCGACCAGGGATCGAATCTTCCCCACCATGTTGGGAAGCCAAGTCTTAGCCATCGGACCCCCAGGGAAGTCCCTGTTCATCCATATAAACAAGACCAGCCGCTCGACTGAAACTCCGTGGGCCTGGCACTACACGCAAAGGTCAGTGTGCGCTGGGTCCTCTTCTCGCCTGGCTACACAGTCCCGTGGAGACGTGCTCACAGAGGCCAAGTGGGGAGGGAAGAGTCCCTCAAGAGAAGGGGCGCCAGGGAGCCGCTTCCTGTTTGCACCAGAAGGAAGGAGGCCAGCGAACCCCCAGCTCCTGAAGCCTAAGGAGGAACGGGACGGCGGGCACAGCCCCCGAGAGCTGGGGGAGCGCTCCCGTCCCGCCAGTCCCTCGACGCCGAAACTAGTTCCCTCGGAACGAATCCAAGGATCCGCTGCCTCGGCGCTTGGACATCGATTCTTGCGTTTGCTCCGCTATTCCAACATCGTGTGAGACCGCGTGCAAGAGGCCCAGGTCATGTCAAGGCTTTGGGTGCTGCTGCTGTGGTTCAGCCACCGAGTCCGGTCTTACTCTTTGCGACCCCATGGGCTACCGCCTGCCAGGCTTCCGTGTCCTTCCCCATCTTTGGGGTATGAGTCTGTCTAATGCTGGATGAGCCCAGAACACGTATGCAGAAAATACGGGGAAAGTGCTGGCTCTCATCGCAGACTGAATAAACCCGGGTGGAGACGCTGGGCTGAGACGGGGGAGGGGCGGCCAAGAGGACAGCCCAGTCTTCTCTTTCCCGTGTGTCACCGCACAGAGGATTAAGCCCGGCAAGCCTGGTGAGTGGTGGTTCCATTGTTAAATTCATTCGTTCACTTGACCGACACAGGTGGGGTATTTATAATGTCCAAGGCAATGTGCTAAGCTCCGAGAGACTCTCAAGACTCACCATTCGTGTAAATCTGAGTCAGGATATTCAAAGTGTATTAGTTTATCAACACTGCCATCACAAAGCACCGCAGACTCAGTGGCTTGAACCACAGAGCTTTATTTTCCCTCCGTTTTGGAGGCTAGAAGTGCGGGGTCAATGTGTCAGCAGGGCTGTTTCCCGCAGACCTTCCTCCTGGGCTCGCAGAGGGCCGCCTTCTCTCTGGGTCCACACGGTCCTCGCCGTGTGCGGCCTGGGTCCTGACCCCAGGCACGTTGGATCGGGGCCCACCCGTCTGTCCTCGGCTGACCTTTGTCACCCCCTTTAAGGCCCCGTCTCCAAACACAGTCCCATTCTGAGGCCCGAGGCCTGAGGACTTGAGCATGTGAATTTTGAGGGGACAAAATTCAGCCCATAATGTGAAGTTTCAAACAGTCGACTCAATTCAAGAAGATGAGAAGCTGGGGGGTGTTTATTTTATTAAAGTTTACCTATAATAGGTAAATAAATACAAGTTCTTCTACCAAAATGAAAACCAGCTTGAAGAATCCAAAACCTTAAAACTTTCCGTTCACTCAGGGTCTCATTGTTTGATAAAGACAGTGATTTTTAAATTTTTTGGCACTAAACTCTGTTAACCAGCCCTGACTGTTTTGTTTACTAAGCCCTTAGTTACAGCCTAGAGTTGACGTAGAATGTCTTATTCTGGAAATGTGTACACATTGTAAAAGCTCTAAAAGAGGAAAAAACATGATACTTTGCTGGCTTTAGGCAGAGATTTACTGTAAAGAGGATTTCAAGCGTGTTAAAAGAGGGGATGGATGGTGCTGAATCCCTGTCTTCCAGTGGACATAGACAAATTGTTTGGACTCAGATAAAAGGAAACATTTTGACTTGGGATCAAGGGGAACGACACGACATTAAGCGTGTTGGCCGTGCTTATCAACAGGATCTGCTGTGCTTGTTAAAGGCACTTCTGTTCCCAGAGAGGCCCTTTTCATTTATGACCTTAGGCACGACATACAAGAGCCTGTGCAGAAAGACGAAAGATAATGCGGAATTCCATCCCTGAGCCAATTCTTAAATTATCACATGATGGTAACTTAAAAAAAACCCTAATGGTTTGCATGCAATGTTAGATTGGGGTTATTTTAAATAAAACATCTCGTATGAATCAAATCTTCTTGGTATAATTGATTAATTCATTGTTGCTGATTAAGGGACTCATGGCCCAGGAAACTGAGGGCACGGGAAATTGACGGGACCTGGATCCAGAGCCCATAGCTGTATCCTCAGGCCCCGAGGAGCACCCTGCCACGACCTCTTAGGACAGCCTGCAAGTGTGCTGTGCCCAGAGAGGAACAGGGCTCTGCCTCTCTATCTCCCCGGAGAAGGGACAGGGGGCCTGGGGTGCCTCGTCAGGAATCTTTGTCTTCCTTCTGCACAGAAGGATGAAGGGATGGAACTTAGAGATCCAACAAGACACCAGCCAACGTTCCACTTTTCCTTCAGTACAATGGATCAACTGAAGACTGTATTTATCAACTGGCCAAACTGTTGAGTACCTGCGGTATGCCAGGGCAAAAAGCAAAAAAGCCTCAGAAAAAAAGCACTCCTTCTGTGCTTTCTCCTTCATCCATGCAGGGAACTAAATATAAACATTACAAAATACACGCCCAAATACAGTGTGCATAAGACTTTTCTACTCACAGGCCAGGCTTTCCATCTGCTTTAGTCTCAGGGGCATGTCTCCTCTCCTTGTCTTCTTAGCAGAGCCTGTGGGGTCTAAGTCTCCTGACCAGGGGCTGAACTGTACCCCATGCCCTGGAAGCTCAGCGTCCTAACCACGAGCCACCAGGGAAGCCCTCCTCGCTCTTCTGAGTGGAAGCTCCCTTGAAGCAGCGCTGCACCTTACATCTCTCGTTTTTCTCTTTTAAAAACTTTTGGCCACACTAACTGCCGTGTGGGACCCCGGTTCCCTGACCAGGGATTGAACCCGCACCCTGTGTTGGAAGTGTGGAGTCCTTCCACTGGCTGACCAGGGAAGTCCGCTCTTGGTCATCTTTACCGACAGTATTCAGCATGCCCAATACCAGTTTAACTCGATGAACTTAATATTGAACATGAAGAACGTGTAACAACAATACGAGAAAGATTTCATGACACATAAGACGGCGTGAGGCATCTGGACCCAGCTGTGGGAAGCAGGAAGTAAAGGGCAGGAGCTTAGACAAGTAGAGGCGTGTGTTCACCCCGCACGCGGGGGTCTGTGGGTGGAAGCCAGCCCCCCACGCTGCAGCTGGTCTGGACGCCTTTCTTATCACCCTGCTGCTTACGGCTCCCATTCCAAAACGGCTGCTGGAACTATAGGGATGACATAAATTCTAGCCAGCAGAATGGAGGGGAGTGATGAGAATGATTTGCCCCCTTCTTTTTGAGAAAACTTGCAAGAAATTGCATACCCCATTTCTGCTTGTATCACATTAGTCAAAATTTAGTCATGGCCAAAGCTAACTGCAAAGGAAGATGGGAACTGTAGTCTTTTTCTAGAAGACCATAAGAATTCAATTAAATATCAGTGATTCAAATTCCTGGAGGAGAAGAAAGATCAGGGAGAAAGCTGGCAGAGTATGACAAAACCCTGAGCTCTAAAGAGAGATGTTTCACTGCAATATTTCAGTGTTTTTTACTTTTTCTAATTAGGGGAAGGTCCGTGATCTCTAGTCTTATGGTTAAGATTGTAGAATTAATAATAAACAGATCTGACTGTATTCTGGCTCTGTCAATACCTGCATGTGTGGGACTTTGGTTAACGAACATAACCCATAGGACTGTTGGAAAAATTAAGCCACAGTCCTGGCACAAGTGCAATGTGCAATAAATGATGGTGTTTACTGTTATTTTTTTCTTACTAATTTCCCTGTTGAGAAAATATATATCCCAGAACACGTCTAGTAAAAGATATGCCATCTATCAGCTGGGGGATGCATGCCTTATAAGCTTCAGTCGCCAGAGTGCCCAAACAAGGAGCTATTTTTTCCTTCTAATTGAGTTGGTCTGGGGAATCATTGCTGAGAATATTCTATATGTGCGGTAGCCTGTAGCCCCATGGGAAATGGCTTTACCTGTAGGATTCTCTGTGTTTGCCGGCTAGATGCCCCAGACAGGAAATGGCACACAGATTCTTTACCTATGTTCCCCTTATGAATATGCCTATTAAACGTATCTTTTTCCCAAACTGAGGAAAACTGTAAAGTTGCTGGTACCCATTCTAGCCAGTGTCATTGGTTGGTTGGTTGGTTGGTTGGTACCGAATTAGTTAAACAGTCAAGTTGAGTTATATACCCCGGCTCTGGTGTTTTTAGGCTCTTTTTAACAGAGGCAAAGAGGTTATAAAGCCACCTGTAGTGACCTGGGCTTGGAAAAAGCAACTCAGTAGAACAAATATTCACTGAGTGCTCACTACGCGGCAGGCACTGCATTGAGCTCTGAACAGCGCCGATGTCTTGCGAGAGAGAAGAATCCAAGCAAGAGATGATACACAGAGAAAGCGCAATGATAACAGAAGCTCTGAGGTCAAGAAAGCTTGCATATTCATCTGTGTACAATTTAACTGGGAATGAGAACGCATACCGAACTCAGATTGGAGACGTTTCTATTCAAGAATGAGTAGGTTTCACCTAAGTTGTTGCGAATGGCAGAATTTCTTTTCTTTTCATGGCTGAATCACATTCCATTGCAAACTTGAGGGTATTATGAAACTGGAAGGACTGATGCTGAAGCTGAAACTCTAATACTTTGGCCACCTGATGGGAAGAGCTGACTCATCTGAAAGGACCCTGATTCTGGGAAAGACTGAGGGCAGGAGGAGAAGGGGACGACAGAGGATAAGATGCTTGGTTGTCATCACCGACTCGATGGACATGAGTCTGGGCAAACTCCAGGAGTTGGTGACGGACAGGGCAGCCTGGAATGCTGCAGTCCACGGGCTGCAGAGAGTCAGACACAAC
The DNA here is from genome assembly GCF_014754425.2 of Oryx dammah. Lineage (NCBI taxonomy): Eukaryota > Metazoa > Chordata > Mammalia > Artiodactyla > Bovidae > Oryx > Oryx dammah. Next base: position 92,524,411 of record NW_024070203.1, on the reverse strand, counting down.
TTAGTGGCTGAACAACAACAACAAAATCAATCAGACAGGAAAACAAGTACCACATAATGTTCACTTATTTGTAGAATCTAAAAAGGCTAAACTCATGCAAACAAAACACAGGGCACCCAGCCCAGTGCTTTGTGACCACCTAAAGGGGTGGGAAGGGGCTGAGTGGGAGGGGACATAGGCATACTTAGGGCTTGTTCACATTGTTGTACAGCCGAAATCAACACAGCACAGTAAAGCAATTATCCTCCAATTTATTGTTTTGAAGAATGATCAGGGGAAATATAAAGATATTTGCATAATCGCCTTTCTTGCGGCACTAACTCTGTGACCTCTGCTGGTTTCGTTACCCTTTCCGGGATGGTTACCAAGGCCAGGAATGAGGTCCGTGCTATCTGGCCGATTTACGAGAAGAGCTGGTAGAGCAACGTTACACCAACACAGCTCTGGGGACAGTGATCGCGTTTTGCAAGACAGTCAGAATTTGTAAAAGGAATCCAGCACCAGTTTTCTGAGAAGTCACTAGGAAACTATGATCTGAAACATGTTACATTTTTTACTTTACCAGCATTTGTTAAGTAAGTTGCTTCTAATCTAACCTGGAAATGAATATAGTGGAAACAGAATGGTGCTTTGGATGCAGGACAGACTCACGTGTAAACCTAGCTGTCTCCTTGGCTTCTCTGGGATGGCGCAAGGGTTACTTAATGTCTGTTGGCGTCTATTTCCTCTTCTGGGGGAGTTTTGTGAAGATTAACTGGAACGATATATGCAAAACACACCCCACTCCAGTACTCTTGCCTGGAAAATCCCATGGGCGGAGGAGCCTGGTGGGCTGCAGTCCATGGGGTCGCGAAGAGTCTGACACAGCTGAGCGACTTCACTTTCACTTTTCACATTCATGCATTGGAGAAGGAAATGGCAACCCCCACAGTGTTCTTGCCTGGAGCATCCCAGGGACGGGGGAGCCTGGTGGCTGCCGTCTCTGGGGTCGCACAGAGTCGGACACGACTGAAGCGACTCAGCAGCAGTCGTCGCCTGGGTGTATCAGACACTCATTAGTTTGCCATCCTCCCCCCACTCTCCTTCCTTCCTCCCCAGATCGCCCTTGCCAGTTGCCAAACTCAAGGGACAGCTGTGTCTGGTGTTTGTAACCCTTGTCGACGCTGGACGCTGCTGACTCTACACCCTTGCTCTCCTGTGGTTTTCACAATGCCACCGTCTCTTGCTTTCTTCCTGCCTTTACAATTCTTTTTTGTTTTAATACTTATTTATTTATTTATGGGCTTCCCCAGTGGCGCAGCAGCAAAGAATCTGCCTGCTGAAGCAGGAGACGAAGGTTGGGGAGATCTCCCACGGGAGGGCATGGCAACCACCCCCGGATTCTCGGCTGGAGGCTCCCAGGGACAGAGGAGCCTGGCGGGCTACAGTCCACGGGGTCACAGAGTCGGACAGGCCTGAGTGAGTGAGCAGGACGCTGGTCTGACTGGAGGGGGCTCAGGGTGGAATGTGAGCGGTGGGGGGCGGCTGTAAGGCAGATGGAGCTTCGCTCGCTCGCCCCCAGCCCGCCGCGCCGGTCAGTCTGCACCCGGCCAGGGACCAGTGCTCATCTGGGGCCTGGGGTCTGGGGACCGCTGTTCTCAAACCAACTGAAAGGGAAAAAAAAGGAAGAAAAATTTTATCTTCAAAGAACTTGGGAAATACCCACAACCCCGAACTCTGAAGAATAACTGCTAAACACAGTAAGACTTGAATCTAATTGAGGAAAGGAAATTACGGTAAGTTCACATTTCCATAGGCGTGAGCTCTTAATCACAAAGTTGTGTCTGACCTTTGCGACCCCGTGGACTGCAGCCCCCCAGGCCCCTCTGTCCACGGGGTTCTCCAGGCAGGAACGCTGGAGCGGGTGCCGTTTCCTCCTCCAGGGGTTCTTCCCCACCCGGGGATGGAACTCGAGTCTCCTGCTGTCTTCTGCGTCGGCAGGCGGCTTCTTTACCAGCTGGGCCACGTGGGAAGCCCCACGTTTCCATGGTGGTCTTTAAAAGGGGGCAGGCCCTCATTAATGAGCCAGTCGTGGCTTAGAGAGTAACACGGGGTTTCGGGGAGACTGGGGAGGCATCTTAGTCCCAGTCTCCTCCTTTGAGTGTCGTGGGGAGTGGAGCGAAAAGACAAGCCTACAGCTGGGGCTTCTCAGGATGAGCGGGTACAGGGGCACAGTAGAGATGGTAGGGGATATGATATCGGGGCCAACCCACATACACAGTGCATATAATCGCACACATGAGCCCTGCGGACAGAGAGCCTCCGCGGCGTGCCAGGCGGACTCCTCGTTCTCCCATCTGACAGTGCCCCTTACAGAAGTGGAAGGGGGTCTTCCCTGGCGGGCCGGGGTGGAGACTCTGAGCTTCCAGTGCAGGTTATGGGGTTGATCCCTGTTCAGAGAGCTAAGATCCCACACACCTGCGGGCAAAAACCCCAAACGCAAAACCGAAACGGTATTGCAACAAACTCAATGAAGACTTTAAAAATAGTCCACGTCAAAAAAAACCTTTAAAAATGCACGGGAATTCCCTGATTTTCCAGCGGTTAGCTCTTTCTGCTTCCACTGCAGGGGCAGGAGTGCCCCTGGTTGGGGGACTAAGAGAGCGGCAAGCTGCATGGCTTTAAAAAAAAGGATAACAAGAAAAGCAGTTCCATCAGAGAAGATAAAAAAGAGACCGTGGAGCGAAAGTTAGAAAACAGAGGACGCAATAAAAGTAGAGAGCGGCGAAAAGGAGGGAACTTTACACCTCTATCATGTCAATAAGTTGAAATGAGGGTAAAATCTTTTTTTTTTCTTTTCTGCATTTTTAACAATCTTTTTTTCTTGTAATAGGGTATCACTGGTTAACAATGTTGTGATAATTTCAGGTGGAAAGCACAAGAACTCAGCCATACACGCGCTCGTACCCCTCTCCCCCAGACCCCACCCCCGCCCGGCTGCCGCGTAACACGGAGCGGGGTTCCCTGCTTCCAGCAGGACCTTGTTAGTTGTCCGTTTTAAATGCAGCAGTGCGCACAGACAACAATAAACGCAGTCTCTAAGTCTGTCAGGCTCTCTCTGTTTTGTAAGTAGGTACATTTGTAAGAATGAAGGTAAAATCTTTTCAGAGAAAGACAAAAAATGAAAAATCGAATCAAATCTGTATCTGGCGCGTGTGCGTGCTCAGCGACGTCTGACTCTTTGTGGCCCCGTAGGCTGTGGCCCCCCCGGGGTCCCCTGTGCACGGGATGCTCCAGGCAACCGTCCTGGAGTGTGTTGCTGTTTCCTGCTCCAGGGGATCTTCCTGACCCAGGGATCAAACGTGAGTCTCCTGCGTTGACGGGTGGATTCTTTACCACTGAGCCACCGGGGAAGGCCTGACACCTTATAGCAAAACAAACTCTTGATTGATTAAAAATGTAAACATAAAATAGGAAGTCTATAAGTATGAAAGAAAAAATGTTTGGATTTTAAAATAATATTGGAGTGGAAGAGACATTTCTAAGAACTGGCTACAGCCCAGGAGCTGTGAATGACATTGTGGTCAACTTACCTGTTTTCTTAGTATATAAAGAGTCTTATAAATCAGCAAGGAAAAGACCACAAACTAATAGAGAGTTTGGCAAGGGAAATTTTAAAAACTGTTCACAGGAAAAGAAAAAAGAAGTACAAATGGTTTATAAACATGAGAGCGCTTGCTCATCTTCACTCAGTTAAAGAAATGTAAGTCCAAACAAAGAAATTTTAAAAAGGTTAACTTATCAGATTGGGCAAGAGTTAGAAGTCTGATAACAGTAAAGTCAAGGGTACGTGGAAGCAGATCCAGTCGTGCTGTGGTGGTGAGAACGTAAAGACGTACTTCTTTTTAATGGGCAACTTGAAAATAGCGCTCAGAGTTTAAAAGCACATACCCTTTGATCCAGCAGTTGTGCTTTTAGTCGTTTATTTTACCGGAATACTCTCATATATTTGCACAGATAAAAGTACAAGGACGGATTGCAGCTTTGTTTGTAATAATAAACAATTGAGAACAACTTAAATATTTACACACTGAGAATTATTGCAATAAAACATGATGCAACAATCTAACACGTGGGACACCATATAGCTATTTTTTTTTTAAAAAAGGAGGTGAAATTACATACACTGAAACAGATCTCTATGATTCATTGTAAAGCAAGAAAGAAGCACGTACAGAGAACAGTATATAAATATTCATCCACAGGAAGACTTATAAGAATGTTTATATGGAAAATTTTTGGAAGACGAGAGAATAAAGATTTAACTCAGGAGCAAGGGTAAACCCAGTGGTCTGGGATAAAGAGAAGGATTCATTTTTTACTATATCCTTTTGAATATATTAAATGTGTGTGGCTTTCATAATGAGAACAGAGAAAGCTAAACACACAGCACAATGCAGTTCAACAGGGGAAATTCCAAATCTCTTTAACGACCCCGCATGACTCCCAGGAGCAGGTCCAGAGCCCCGCCTGGCACGGACGCCTCCTGGTAAAGCGACATAGGTGGCCTTACTCACCCTGTCTCCCAGCATTTCTCTTGGCCAAAAATGAGTGAATAAATAGACAGATGATGTATAAAAATGTTTTTAAAAAGCTTGCACCGGTGTTTCCAATGAACATCACACTTTGACTAAATGAGCTTTGAAATCTTATGACCCGCTGTCTTGTAATTGTCTTCAGTGTATTTTTTTCTTACCTTCACTGAATACTTTTGCAAGGGTGGAGCTCTAGGGACTGGGAGCTCATATTGGACTCTCCCAAACCCAGCTTTCCCATTTTACAGACTAAGAATGCCAGACTTCTTTCTTTGTAGTCTTTTTTTAAAAAGAGAGAGAAGAATGGAAAGCTTGTCTTCATTTCTTCTTACAGTTTTTTAATTATTCACTTTTGGTTGCGCTGAGTTGTCCTCGTTGCACACGGGCTTTCTCCAGTTGCGGTGAGGGGGGCTTCCGGCGCCCTGCCTCAGTAATTGCAGCTCAGTGGGGGCTCAGTGAAGAACACAGGAGACCTGAGAGGTGGGCTCGAAGCCTGGGTCAGGAAGATCCCCTGGAGGAGGGCACAGCACCCCACTCCCGTGTCCTTGCCTGGGGAAGCCCATGGACAGAGGAGGCTGGCGCACTATGGTCTGTGGGGTCACCAAGAGTCAGACAGGACTGAAGCGCTTTAGCAGGCACGCGTGAGCTCAGTTGTTATGGTTCGCGGGCCCTGGAGCCCCGTCAGGAGTTGTGGTTCAGGGGCTTAGTTGCCCCTCAGTGTCTGGAATCTTCCCGGCCCAGCGGTGGAACCTGTGTCTCCTGTGTTGGTGGCCGGGTCCCCATCCTCTGTGCCACCAGGGAGGTCCCTTTCTTTGCAGTTTTGATGGGTGTTTCCAAATGAAATGACGCTGGTCTTTTCAAGACGTCTTCACTTCCCTTGGACTGCAAGGAGATCCAGCCAGTCCATCCTAAAGGAGATCAGTCCTGGGTGTTTATTGGAAAGACAGATGCTGAAGTTGAAACTCCAATACTTTGGCCAACTGATGTGAAGAGTTGACTCATTGGAAAAGACCCTGATGCTGGAAAAGATTGGGGGCAGGAGGAGAAGGGGACGACAGAGGATGAGATGGCTGGATGGGCTCACTGACTCAATGGACATGAGTTTGAGTGAACTCTGGGAGTTGGTGATGGACACGGAGGCCTGGCGTGCTGCGGTTCATGGAGGTGCAGAGTGGGACGTGACTGGGTGACTGAGCTGAACCCTCCCCTGACATTGCTGCCCCTGTAGCCATGCCTCCCATGGCCGTAGCTATGGTTTCCGGAGCACATCACCTCAGTGTCTTTATTCCTGTACCTTTTGTGCATGAATGTCTCTGATTCCTTCCTGGAGAATCGTTCCTCATCCATTAAGGCCCGCTTGGAAGGATGCCTCTTTTATGAGCTCTGATCTGACACTTTCAGGCAAAATTCGCTTTTCTGTCATCTTTGCTCTGAGAGGACTTTAATCTGAGGGAGGCCAGGTGTATCCTCATCCCATCTGCTCTGTGAGCCCCACGAGGACTGGATGAAGCTGAGCCCTCTCAGAGCAGCTGAACACCGGACGGTTCCCACCGGACGTCAGAGGGTTAGGGTGGTGGGGACCCTGCTGATGACAGTCTTGGCTCCACACTGGCTTGGGCACGTCACCCCACAGAGGAAGGGCAAGAAGGGACCAGACAGGGGTGTTCATGTCACACGCACGTATGTGTTTTACACGAGTTACCTCTTTCATTCTTTACCTTTCAAAGCAAGTCATCTTATCCTCATTTTGGAAATGCAGAAATGTAAGGCTCAGAGACTCAGATGGTGAAGAGGCTGCCTGCAATGCAGGAGATCGGGTTTGATCCCTGGGTGGGGAAGACCCCTGGAGAAGGGCTTGGCAACCCACCCCAGTATTCCTGCTTGGAAAGTCCATGGACAGAGGAGCCTGGCGGGCTCCATGGGGTCGCACAGAGTCGGACACGACTGAGCAACTAACACTTTGACGGCTCAGAAGATTAAGTAAATTACCCAAGACAGGTGGTGGAGTTCGGTGTCAAAGGGGACTTTCTGGTTATTCCCGTTGAGTTCTGGAATCTGCTTTCCGGGAGGGAGAGGTGGAGACTGAGGCAGCCGTGTTCTCCCTCGAGGGGGCGCGTCTCCAAGCTCCCGCTCTCTCCTGCCGTCGAGGTGAGCAGGGTGGGCTGAGGGGACGCGCAGGGGAGCCGGGCCGAGGAGATGGGGGGCGGCCTCCGCGCTCTTGGCTCGTCCTCCCCGTCTCCAGGGGAGCCCGGGTTGTGGGTGCGCTCCTGACCCAGCCCTGTCCTTCCAAAAGGCCAGCTGGAGCGGTAATGCTTTCTGGAATAACACCGGGAGGACGAAGATGAATACTTGGCGAGCTCTGGAGTAGGAAATGCGAAACACGTGCCTGGTTGGGGTTCCTTCACATGTTTCTAATCAACCAACCAGATTTCGCTCCAGTTTTTTATGGCTTCTCTGAAATTTGTAGGGAAATCGAAAGCCAAGTGTAGGCCTGGACTGATTTGTGGTTGCTCTCATAAATACCCCTTGTCCCCGACTCCTTCCACCACTTAGTGAAAATTATTATTGCAGTAAAACTTCTTAGTCATAGTTTCCAGGGGATGAAATTTCTTAGCTTGTCATTTGGATGACATGAGAGCAGTATGGTTGGATGAGTCTGTATGGAATCTGACAAAAGACAGTTGAAAGTAGATACTGAAAATTCTACAGGTAGGATGGACTGCAGCTTCAGTTCCATTCAAGAAGTGTTTTAAGCACCTATTATGTATGAGGTATGACCAAAACCGTATACAGAGGTAAGTCCTACTTTTCTTAGCAAAGTCCGTGTCTTACACTGAATACATCTTAAAGTGAACTCACTATCTTCATAGTTCTGAGCTCAGATGATGACACTGCCAGTGACCCAGGTGCTGAAGCCAGGAACCCTGGGACCTTCTCTGATTCTTCTCCTTCCTTGTAACCATATTTAATCAAGCCCAAGTGATTTTTTTGTCTGCAATTAAAACAATTTGCTTTCTTATCTCCGTCGCCATAATTCAGGTCTACATCTTCATCATCTCTTGCCTGAATGTTCCAGTGGGTTTCTGAGTTTGCTTCAACTCATGTCCATCAAGTCGGTGATGCCATCCAACCATCTCATCCTCTGTTGTCCCCTTCTCATCCTGCCTTCAATCTTTCCCAGGATCAGGGTCTTTTCCAATGAGTCAACTCTTCTCATCAGGTGGTCGAAGTGTTGGAGCTTCAGCATCAATCCTTCCAATAAGTATTCAGGATTGACTTGTTTAGGGTTCCTTTAGGGTTGACTGGTTTAATCTCCTTGCTGTCCAAGGGACTGTCAAGAGTCTTCTCCATGCTGGGGACTCCTAACCTAATCCAAGAGGGTCAAGGAAGGTGCTATTTAAGAAGAAAGACTTACCCAGGTGAAGAAAATGACGTGAAAGAGAACACGGGTAGAGTCAGCAGCGAGACAGAGTGGAATTCCGTGATGCTAAGTAGGAGGGGTTACCATGCTGAGGCCGAGAAGGGAGCAGGCAGGGGGCTAGTAAGCGTACACTGCCAGCAGGGAGCAGCAGGTCCTCGGGGCACCTCCAGCCCTTCCTGGCTCTGAGGCAGAATGGCCAGGGCTGGGCTCACGGCTTGGCTTGGGCAACATGGACCAGGATCCAGCTAACTAGAATCCTTAGCTAGAAACCTTTGTCAACAGCCAGCAACTCTGACCAGATTATCACTCAGTGAGGGTGAGGAGTTGACACTTCATCTTTGCAGCAGTGGAAAGCCTTGCAGGGCACCAAGCAGAGGCGTTAGCTCAGGTTCAAAGTTTAGGCTGATTTGTCCAATTGCAGTTTGGAAGGGAGATTGAAGACTCCAAACTGGAGTCAAGAGGAATGGTCAGGGTCTTTCTCAGAGGAAGCGGAGGCCTGGCCTTAAGGAGTGGCATCCATCAGAATCAGCACCGTTGTGAGCAGAGAGAAGCTAAGCAACAGCCTGAGGGGAGCCAGGCAGGAACTGGAGTCTCTTACTCTTTTGCGCTGGAAGACCACGTTAGTCAGAGACAGAACAGTGGGTTTGCTGACCATTATTTGACTCAGTGAGGAAGCAGTTTCTTTTTTTAAAAACACCTTTACAGCCAGGAGGAGCAATCCGAGGAGCAGTGGCTGCACGGGCACAGGAGGGCCTAGAGGAGCTACCCCACGTTGAAGGTCAGGAAGGGCGGCGGTAAGGAGACACCCCTCATCCAAGGTAAGGAGCAGTGGCTGCGCCTTGCTGGAGCAGCCGTGAGAGATACCCCACGCCCAAGGTAAGAGAAACCCAAGTAAGATGGTAGGTGTTGCAAGAGGGCATCAGAGGGCAGACACACTGCAACCATACTGACAGAAAACTAGTCAATCTAATCACACTAGGGCCACAGCCTTGTCTAACTCAATGAAACTAAACCATGCCCACGGGGCAACCCAAGACAGGCGGGTCATGGTGGAGAGGTCTGACAGAATGTGGTCCACTGGAGAAGGGAATGGCAAGCCACTTCAGTATTCTTGCCTTGAGAACCCCATGAACAGTAGGAAAAGGCAAAATGATAGGATACTGAAAGAGGAACTCCCCAGGTTAGTAGGTGCCCAATATGCCGCTGGAGATCAGTGGAGAAATAACTCCAGAAAGAATGAAGGGATGGAGCCAAAGCAAAAACAATACCCAGCTGTGGTTGTGACTGGTGATAGAAGCAAGGTCCGATGCTGTAAAGAGCAATGTTGCATAGGAACCTGGAATGTCAGGTCCCTGAATCAAGGCAAATTAGAAGTGGTCAAACAAGAAATGGCAAGAGTGAACGTTGACATTCTAGGAATCAGTGAACTAAAATGGACTGGAATGGGTGAATTTAACTCAGATGACCATTATATCTACTACTGCGTGCAGGAATCCCTCAGAAGAAATGGAGTAGCCATCATGGTCAACAAAAGAGTCCAAAATGCAGTACTTGGATGCAGTCTCAAAAATGACAGAATGATCTCTGTTCGTCTCCAAGGCAAACCATTCAATATCACAGTAATCCAAGTCTATGCCCCAACCAGTAATGCTGAAGAAGCTGAAGTTGAACGGTTCTATGAAGACCTACAAGACTTTTTAGAACTAACACCCAAAAAAGATGTCCTTTTAATTATAGGGGACTAGAATGCAAAAGTAGGAAGTCAAGAAATACCTGGAGTAACAGGCAAATTTGGCCTTGGAATGTGGAATGAAGCAAGGCAAAGACTAATAGAGTTTTGCCAAGAAAATGCACTGGTCATAGCAAACACCCTCTTCCAACAACACAAGAGAAGACTCTACACATGGACATCACCAGATGGTCAACACCGAAATCAGATTGATTATACTCTTTGCAGCCAAAGATGGAGACGCTCTACACAGTCAACAAAAACAAGACCAGGAGCTGACTGTGGCTCAGATCAGGAACTCCTTATTGCCAAATTCAGACTGAAATTGAAGAAAACAGGGAAAACCGCTAGACCATTCAGGTATGACCTAAATCAAATCCCTTATGATTATACAGTGGAAGTGAGAAACAGATTTAAGGGCCTAGATCTGATAGACAGAGTGCCTGATGAACTATGGAATGAGCTTCATGACATTGTACAGGAGACAGGGATCGAGACCATCCCCATGGACAAGAAATGCAAAAAAGCAAAATGGCTGTCTGGGGAGGCCTTACAAATAGCTGTGAAGAGAAGAGAGGCGAAAAGGAAAGGAGAAAAGGAAAGATATAAGCATCTGAATGCAGAGTTCCAGAGAATAGCAAGAAGAGATAAGAAAGCCTTCTTCAGTGATCAATGCAAAGAAATAGAGGAAAACAACAGAATGGGAAAGACTAGAGATCTCTTCAAGAAAATTAGAGATACCAAGGGAACATTTCATGCAAAGATGGGCTCGATAAAGGACAGAAATGGTATGGACCTAACAGAAGCAGAAGATATTAAGAAGAGGTGGCAAGAATACACAGAAGAACTGTACAAAAAAGATCTTCACAACCCAGGTAATCATGATGGTGTGATCACTAACCTAGAGCCAGACATCCTGGAATGTGAAGTCAAGTGGGCCTTGGAAAGCATTGCTAGGAACAAAGCTAGTGGAGGTGATGGAATTCCAGTTGAACTATTTAAAATCTTGAAAGATGATGCTGTGAAAGTGCTGCACTCAATATGCCAGCAAATTTGGAAAACACAGCAGTGGCCACGGGACTGGAAAAGGTCAGTTTTCATTCCAGTTCCAAAGAAAGGCAATGCCAAAGAATGCTCAGGCTACCGCATAATTGCACTCATCTCACATGATAGTAAAGCAATGCTCAACATTCTCCAAGCCAGGCTTCAGCAATACGTGAACCGTGAACTTCCTGATGTTCAAGCTGGTTTTAGAAAAGGCAGAGGAACCAGAGATCAAATTGCCAACATCCGCTGGATCATGGAAAAAGCAAGAGAGTTCCAGAAACACATCTACTTCTGCTTTATTGACTATGCCAAAGCCTTTGACTGTGTCGGTCACAATAAAGTGTGGAAAATTCTTCAAGAGATGGGAATACCAGACCACCTGACCTGCCTCTTGAGAAATCTGTATGCAGGTCAGGAAGCAACAGTTAGAACTGGACATGGAACAACAGACTGGTTCCAAATAGGAAAAGGAGTACGTCAAGGCTGTATATTGTCACCCTGCTTATTTAACTTCTATGCAGAGTACATCATGAGAAACGCTGGACTGGAAGAAACACAAGCTGGAATCAAGATTGCCAGGAGAAATCTCAATCACCTCAGATATGCAGATGACACCACCCTTATGGCAGAAAGTGAAGAGGAGCTAAAAAGCCTCTTGATGAAAGTGAAAGAGGAGAGTGAAAAAGTTGGCCTAAAGCTCAACATTCAGAAAACGAAGATCATGGCATCCAGTCCCATCACTTCATGGGAAATAGATGGGGAAACAGTGTAAACAGTGTCAGACTTTATTTTGGGGGGCTCCAAAATCACTGCAGATGGTGACTGCAGCCATGAAATTAAAAGATGCTTACTCCTTGGAAGAAAAGTTATGACCAACCTAGAGAGCATATTCAAGAGCAGAGACATTACTTTGCTGACTAAGGTCCGTCTAGTCAAGGCTATGGTTTTTCCTGTGGTCATGTATGAATTGGACTGTGAAGAAGGCTGAGCACTGAAAAATTGATGCTTTTGAACTGTGGTGTTGGAGAAGACTCTTGCGAGTCCCTTGGACTGCAAGGAGATCCAACCAGTCCATTCTGAAGGAGATCAGCCCTGGGATTTCTTTGGAAAGAATGATGCTGAAGCTGAAACTCCAGTACTTTGGCCACCTCATGCGAAGAGTTGACTCACTGGAAAAGACTCTGATGCTGGAAGGGATTGGGGGCAGGAGGAGAAGGGGACACAGAGGATGAGATGGCTGGATGGCATCACGGACTCGATGGACATGAGTCTGAGTGAACTCCGGGAGTTGGTGATGGACAGGGAGGCCTGGTGTGCTGCGATTCATGGGGTCAGACATGTCTGAGCGACTGAACTGAACTGAACTGAACTGAGGTATAATTGATATTAAAAATCTGTGCATATCTAATGTATATAATTTGATGAGTTTGGCCATATGCATCTGGAAAAATGGTACAGATGATCTTATTTGTCAAGCAGAAATAGAGACACAGACGTAGAGAACACATATATGACCTAAGGGGGAACGTGGGCGGGTTGGAGGAATTGGGCGATTGAGATGGATCCCCGCGTAGTATTGATACTGTGTGTAAGCTGGTGGCCGTGAGAGCCTCCAGGAGAGCACAGGGACCCTCCTCAGCGCTCTGTGGGGAGCTGAAGGGGAAGGAAGTACCAAGGGGGGACATGTGCGTGTACATGAGGCTGAGTCACAGTGACAGACACATCGATCCCCTCCAAAAGGGTTCTTAGCAATAGAAACTCAGCAAAGGAGCAGACCGAGGGACAGCACAAGATTCTGAGTCCCCCACGCGGGCCCAAGTACGTGTCCCCTTCGGCCTTCCGAGGTATCATCATCTCACCTGTGCCGAGGACACCGACGTTTGTGACAGCTTGTGCTGTTTGGCCTCCCCCTGGAAACTTTTTCACAAGGCAATTGAAGAATCTCGTTCATTATCCCGAAAAGCAGCTTGAGCTTTCACGGTTGTGCAATCGCACCAAGTTAAATTTTTACAGGCCCTTGGTTGGCCTGGCGCGGGTGAAACGTGAGCCTGCAGGGTGGGTGTGAGGCAGACAGGGAGTCAAACAGTGATGGAATCAGCCACATTGCGGACTGGCCTTGGTCTGTGTTCATGTCCTCTGGCTCCAACTCAGGGGTGCTTGAGGGCTAGCGTTTGGTCTGGAAAAACCATTAATGAACAAAATAATCGTTCATATTTTCTCTAGTTTTTTAATCATGTTCAAAAATCTGTTGTTTTATTTTTTTAGGTCTCTTGAGTTTTATTAATTTCTTAAGAAGTTTTTATTTTATAATGGAGTATGGCTGATTAACAGTGCTGTGACATTTGGACAGAGAAGGGACTCAGCCACACAAATCCATCTTTCCATTTACCCTCCACACTCCCCTCTCATCCAGGCTGCCACTTAACACTCAGTGGAGTTCCCCGTGTAGGACCTTGTTGGCTACCCATTCTAAATCTAGCAGAGTGTACATATCCGACTTAGAGAATGAGCTTATGGTTGCTGGGCAAGAACGAGGGGAGGAGATGGTGAGGGAGTCTGGGATCGACATGGACACTCGGAAAATCTGCTATTTTAACCAAGGGGAGAAAAATCCCTGCTGTGAAAGAGCAAGGTGTCAGGAAGAGTTGGACTCGAATCCCTAATGTTTTCCTCTCTCAGGTTTGAGAAACTTAATGAGATACACCCTTCTCTGGGTCTCATTTCCTCATCTGAAGATTCTTCTATGTGATAACCCCAGGCTTCTATGAAGTCTTTGCATTTTGAAATGTCAGCTCATAGTAGGTTCTCAATATATATCTGAAAATTGGAGGGATGAGCCTTGTATGCTAAGCCCAGAGCTGTTAATGAGAAATACATATATGTATACCTACGGCTGATTCATGTTGATGTTTGGCAGAAATCAACAAAATTCTGTAGAACAGTTATCCTTCAATTAAAAAGTAAATAAAATTTTAAAAACCCATTAAACACTCAAAAAAAAAAAAAAAAGGCCCTTTGTGTTTCAGCTATTCGCAGTCATCGGCACAGGTGGTGGCTGGACACAGGCCCACGGGCATGTACACAGGCTGTCCCGTCACAGACGGGAGGAAGGCAAGAAAAAGATGGTCGTGCAGCATCTGTACAGAGGTTTGCCAGACGTGCAGGAAAGGCCATTCACAGCAGGGGAAGTCAGGGACAGCCCTGGTGGGCCAGAGGTTAACGACCCATGCTCCTGTGCAGGGGACACAGGTTTGATCCCTGGTCGGGGAACTAAGATCCCACATGCCACAGGGTGCCAACTGAGCCCGATCCATCTCCACCCACCCGCCCCCGGCAACTTTCCACTAACGGTTGCTCTTCAGCTGAAGCTTCAGCTCCCCACCGTCCCTACTTCATCAAGCAGAGCGCACATGACCATCTGGCGGGGGATGTCTGCGTGGTGTGTGAAGCTTTCCTAGAATAATGGTTTGAATTACTCTTGTAAAGCAGCAGAACCCTCTTTCCATATTGAATTTTACTTAGAGGAACAGAATGAAAACAGCTGTGGTCAGACATCAACAACTACAACATCGTAAATATTTATCAGGCATTTATAATCTCCCAAGCGCTGTGCTATGCACTTGCCATATATCTTCTCATTTAATCTTTATTACAATCCTACAATGTGCTGCTTATAAGACAGGATTATTTCTATCCTCTTTTTAGAAAGGAGCTAGCTGGGATAGTGGTAAAGAACCCGTCTGCCAGTTCAGGAGATGTAAGAGACCCGGGTTTGATCCCTGGGTTGGGAAGATTCTCTGGAGGAGGGATGGCAACCCACCCATGGTTCTTGCCTGGAGAATCCCATGGACAGGGGAGCCTGGTGGGCTACAGCCCCCAGGGCTGTGAAGAGTCAGACACGACTGAGCACAGCCGTGACTGAAGGTGACAGCTCGCACACGCAGAGGTCCGGAGGATGCGGGCAGTCTGTCCTCGGGGCGGGTCCTGATGGCACAGGAGGTCAGGCAAGCCTGCCTGGAGTCTGCCCGCTCCCCTTCCTCCTGCGAGGGCAGGGGTAGCTAAGCCTGAGCCTCCTGCTCCAGCTCAGGAATTCAGATGATTTACCAGGATGCTGTGTGACGTGATTTAAGAAACATTGCTCTGGTTTCTTCTCCAGAGCAAACCACTCTACAGAGTCCACGTTCTGCCACGTTGATTCAACGTGAAAGGGGTCCTGTGGCCAAGTGAGTCTTCAGATGCAGAAGTGACAGTCACACACGCACGCACAAATGGGTGTTGTATGACTCCATTTACATGAAATGTCCAAGACAGGTAAATCTAGAGAGACAGGAAGTAGACTGGCGGTCATCTAGGACTGCAAGACTGGGGTCATTCATGGATGATTAACGGCTACAGTGTTTTGCGTTCTTTTTTTTTGAGTGACGAACATGTTCTAGAATTGATTGTGGTCATGGTTAACTCTGTGAATACCCTAAAAACCATGACTTGTACCATTTAAATTGAGGAACTGTATGTTATGTGATTTATAGCTCAATGTGGCTGTTAAAAAACCCAAA
Source organism: Oryx dammah (assembly GCF_014754425.2). Taxonomy (NCBI): domain Eukaryota; kingdom Metazoa; phylum Chordata; class Mammalia; order Artiodactyla; family Bovidae; genus Oryx; species Oryx dammah. The sequence continues at coordinate 92,509,084 of NW_024070203.1, read as the reverse complement.
ACAAAAAATAAAAATAAACACAGCAATGATTTCCGAGTCAAAACGAAGCCCGACACAGCTGCTGGCAGCAACATGGCCACTGGGCCAGGGACACACGCAGGGAGAAGAGGGAGCCCTCTGGGGACCCTGGGGGGGACACCAGGTCTTCCTGGGAGCCCAGCAGCGGGGAACCGCCTCTGGCAGCTGAGAAGCTGTGTGGGTGATCTTGGTAGAGCTGATATCACGCAGAAGCTTAGCGCCACGAGAGTGCGGGGCTTGTTTGCCTTGCACGCCCAGATAACAGATGCTGTGAGGAGGACCCAGGGGAAGAGGATTGCCAGACAGGCAGGAACTCAGTGACCCCATTCTTTGAATCATTCCTGCATCTGTTCATTTCTTTTTTCAGAAAATATTTACACGGGTAAAGGATGTGACCGAAGTGAAGAAGGCTGACAGCTGATAACGAGGGAGAGGACGGCTCCCTGGATTGGCTGGTCGGGGAAAGGCTCTTTGAAGAGGAGACTTAAAACGGTTCTAAAGGAGGAACTGGGCTTGGAAGGTCCACTGAGAAGTATGTTCTATGCAGTGGACACATGGTGTGTGTGTGTCGTTGTTAAAAAGAATAGGCATGTATTCAGATGATATTAGGAAAGATGGACCACGCTCTGTGGGAGACAGTTGAATGTGTTTATAGACTGTGATGAAATCAGTAGAGAACAAACTGAAAGCTAAGGGGATGGTTGACCAAAGAATGTTCCAGAAGACCTGAGAAGAGGGATTCTGTGGCCCGAAGAATGGAGACTGGACATACAGTTTCCGGTGCTCCCTCCTGCTAGTTCCTGTCATCTCTGCTGCTGAAGAGGAGCCTGTCTGCTGAAAGGCGGCCGGGAGCGGGCTCCGGGTTCTGAGGGGTGGGAAGGACCGTGGAGGGGGCGGGGGGCTGGCCAGGGCCGCGTATGAGGCGTCCGGGGGGCCAGGCACCGCACCATGGCTGCAGAGCACGCAGGTGCTGGGGCCAGAGGACACGCTACGCAGTGCTGTGTGGCTCTGCAGAGCACGATGCTGGGGCTTTGGAGATGGTCTGACCCTGGTTGGACCGGGAAACTCTGAGCAGGAAAGCGAGTTAAGATCGAAACTGACATTAAAGTCTAGACCGGGACATTAAGGAAGGAAGTGATGTCGAGGAGGAAAAAAGCAGAAGGATTCTAATGAGTCAAAAGCCAAACAAGCATAACGGGAAGAAGGGAAGGCCTCAGAAGGGAGCTAGTTCCGTGTTATTCTATGGTAGCCCTGCGCACGCACATTAAAGTACTTGCAAGGGTAACAGTAGCTACTTGTCACTGTCAGAAGAAAGGCAAAGGGTTTGACCTACATAATTTCATTTAGTTCTCATAGCACATAACATAATCCCCATTTTACTGGTGAGAAAACTGAGGCTTCGTGAGGTTAAATACATTGCTTGCAGTTTATAGCTAGGAAAAAGAAGAAACTGTATCTGTCTGATGACACCAATGCCCACAACCACCAGCCAGATACCCATTTCTTGCTGTAAAATAGTCTATGACTCCCGCACCCTCATGTCAAGAGCTGGTAGCCCAGGCCAGTCAGAGTAACCCATCAGGCTCGGCAGGAGGAAGTCCAAATCCCCTCAAGAGACACAGAAGGTCAGAGTCCAAACCACACCCTCCTCTGCAGTCACAGCCTCCCACGCCCTCTGTTCTCGCCTGCAGGAACTATTTTCAGAAAGGCCTTAGGACAGCTTTTGGACATGATGCTATCCGGGTCAGTGATGTCCTTCTTCCTCTTCTCCTGGCCGAAACCTTCCAGTCCTTCCAGACTGAGTGTGAGTATCAGCCCCTCTCCCCTTGTCTCAGTGGAAAAATCAGAGTGATGCCACTTTCCAGACCAGCTGTCTCCAGAGCATCTCTACAGACCCACACCGCAGCTGTCCTCCTCACACTAAAATTCTGGTACTCTGACTCCTTATTCAGGGCTCTCTTTACAGTCTCACAGCCCCTTCCCCTTCCATTCAGTATTTCACCATCTGGAAGGGTCCAGAAAAAGGAGGGGAAAAGACTCTGACCAAGACCAGTGATGGACTCAGAGCAGCCTCAGGGATCCCTGGGCTTGTTCCAGCACTTCAGAGTGGCCAGTCTGGTTCCCGCAGCATCCTTTTAGCAGCTGGCAAAGAGAAGAAATCAGACAATAAAACAATGCAGTCTATGAACTCAAGATATCTGTAGATATCCTTAACTTTTAACACTTTTTAAAAAAACACTTTCTAACACTTTTATAATCCCAAAACTAGAATGTTGAGTAGTTATCTTTGCTCTGTGTTATACATTGTAACTCTAATAGGTGCTTCTGTGTTATAACTCAGTTAGTGGGGTGGGTCACTCGGTAGGGAGGTGGGTGGTTTGTGGGTGCACCCAGGATGTGGTTGAAAACCGCCCCCCGCAGATTTCACTTTCTGGTTGGCTCATTGGGCAGATACCTTATTTTTCTGGAGCGGCTTTTTCCTTCTGTGTAGAATGGCAGTCGTAGGAGAGCCTTCCTGGCATTGTTTGGGAGGTCAAATGACAGGCTGATTGTCCAAAGCTCTTTGTCAACTGTTGCAGGCTTTAGGGGGCGATAATGGGGGTATTATTTCCCGGAGTGTGAGAGGACCTTATAGGAGGCACTGCCCGCGTTTAACCTGGACATGCTAATTCGGGGAACTCACCAACCGCGCGGCAGGAAAACCCGGCGCGAGGCCGGGGCCGGATGCAGGAGCCATGGCAAGTCAGACCCCGTGGCGTCTCGCCGAAAGAGAAGCGGGGACCCGGCGCGTCGGGGAGGGGGCGGCGGCCCCCGGACGCCCCGCCCGCGCCCCCGGGGCCGCTCCCGGCGGAGGTCACGCGCGCGCCGCGCCGG
>NW_024070203.1:92459008-92501192 GCF_014754425.2 Oryx dammah | reverse complement strand
GCAGTGCTGATGTACACGGGAGCTCTGGAAGAGTCCACAGTGGGTTCGTTTTTTCTTTGAGAGCAGTGCTGATGTACACGGGAGCTCTGGACTTGCCCTTTACCTCTGTCTTCAGTGTGATCTCTTATCAGCCACCCACTCCCTCTCCACGTATGATGCACGTGTGATGCACACCATGCTCATGCAGTGTGTAAATTCAGGCATGTGAAGCTGTTTCCTCACCCCGACTTTCCTCCGTGTCCTTCTCTTCGGTCTGGTCTGACTTCTGTTTTTTCTTAGACTCGGCTGGCAGCCCCTCTCCTGGAGACCACCCAGGCCATCAGCTCCTTATCCTCCAGCAGGGTGGGTGGTCCTCTCCTTTTCTCCCAGAGCTTCCTCATCTCTTCTGTCAGAGCATTTACCGTTCTTTGTTGCAAGCGTCTGCTTGCTTGTCCGTCCTCCACTGGTCTGTAGGCTTCTTGAGGGCAGGATCAGCTCTGTCTGTCCTCGCATCCTTTGAGCCTGTTCTCTGGACCCAGGGGGAATGTGCAATGTATTTATGTGAATTCTTATGCAATTGTGGTCACTGACAATGATCTTCAAGTGATGAATAAGGTGACAGAGATACAATGTATAATACAACATGTAAAGAATGAAGAATGAATGTCAACCCTGATTATCAGGGACAGGCACACTCTTCCAAGTATTTAACAAGTGAAGGTGTAAACTCTCTGGGTGTTTGAGATAACCCAAGTGAGGTAGACTTCTTTTGTTGTTTTGGCCGTGCAGCATGTAGGATCTTAGCTCCCTGACCAGGGATTGAACCTGTGCCCCCTGCATTAGAAGCTCAATGTTCCAACCCCGGGACGGCCAGGGGAGTCTCAAAGTGGGCCTCTAAGAGAACCGTTTGATAAACTGACATCAAAGAATCAAGCTGGCATGTTTTGACACCAGAAGCAAGGCTCTGAAGGGACCAGCAGATGAGATGTCTGAGGCCTGCTAGAGTGATGGAGGCTTTGGAGACTAGAGATGAAAAACTTCAGTTTGATTTTCTAAAGAAACACGTGCATTCAGAACTCTACAGACAGAGTGGCAGTGACATTCTAATAGGGATCTATTTAACTGCAAATTGTTCCTTGAACTGTTTGGAGACACAGTACATTCTGTGAGATTCAAACATACATAACCTTTTAGAAAAAAATGTGTCATATACACCACATGGTGCTTTTTGTAAACTTTCAGGAGGTTCGTCCAAGCCTACTCTTGGGCCCCCTGGCATGGTCATGAACCTCAAGTTCAGAATCTCTAATCAAAGACGTTATTCACTCAGCAGGCATTTGGGAGAGTAGCTGGTGATCACCAGGGGCCCACTGCCGTCCAAGAACGCGCCTTTTCTCTTTGGGGAGGGTCCCGGTGGACTGGGTGCCATTGAAGTTGCAGTCACAACGCTGGAGGTCACGTCCCTGCTCGAGCATGTGTGAGCTGCATGACTTTCTCTCTGAGCGACCGTTTTAGTATCTATTAAAAAAGATAACTAAAATAAAGTTTATGAAAGGATTAACATCTGAAACATAATTATACTCAGTTTACCTAATCAATTCAAAAGCGGTGATTTTAGGAAGGGCCCAGATCTCCTGATGTGCTCCTGCGTTAGAAGTATGCGTGTGGGCTGGATCAATGACTGCCCGAACGCATTCACTAAAGCATAGCTGATCGGCAGATGGACCTCTTTAGAAGGTGTGCTCCTGGGTCCATCTCCACTCCTGTTTTATTCAATATTATTAATATCCAGGAAGGCATAGCACACTACTTGTTTGCTCAGAGACAAGGCTTAATTAAGAATTAGGAATCCAGAAGTTAGCAATAAGTTGTAGTACTCTTTGATATTTTATCTTTGTAAGGAGTGTGCAAAAATAGATGCAAAATGTATCGTGCATGGCCAGAATCATTTGCAAATTACTGTGTGTGTGACACAGAGAGAGAGAACGCGTGTGCTCGAGCACCGAAGAAGGAAAGTTAAAAGACGGAAGTGGTGGCTTCATATACTTACGGTGTAGGGACTTAAATGGACAATAAAATCAATCATGAAATTTTCTGCTAAAATAACGTTAGGTTTTATTAAAAGAGGTGTGGAATATAGAACATGTGAGGCAATTGTCACTCTAATATGTGTTATGCAGACCACATTTAGAACAATTGTATCTAGTTCTGGGTGCTAGATATGAACTCATTAGCATTTTTTGAGCACATGTATGTATGTGGTGTGGTGGTGGTTTAGTTGCTAAGTTGTCTCCGACTGTTTGCAACCCCATGGGCTGTAGCCTGCAAGACTCCTCTGTCCATGGGATTTCCCAGGTAAGAATACTGGGGTGGGTTGCCATATATATACATTTTTTTGAGCACATATATTGGGTTGGCCAAAAAGTTCATTTGGATTTTTCTGTAAGATGTTATGGAAAAATTATATATATATATATGTGTGTGTGTGTGTATAGTATGTATATATGTGTGTACGTGTATATATACATATGTGTACACATTCATGTATACATATATTGGGTGGGCCAAAAAGTTCGTTCAAGTTTTTCCGTAACATCTTAGAGAAAAATCCATAAAATCCATCCACACTGTTAAATATATATACATCTTATATATATATGTAAATAAATAAATATATATATATACACACACACATATATATGGGCACACTATGTTCCAGTCACTGTGCTTAGATACTGATGATCATGGTGCTAAAAAACAGACTTGTTTTCAGGGTGTTCACCGTATAGGCAAGGTGCTAGATGAACAAGCAGGGGATTTTAATTCGATGTTATACTTGCTATAATAGGGGAAGCCTAGGTCCCTGAGGAACCACTTAAGGGGCTTTTAATTCAAACTTAATGGAATCAGGGTAAACTTTTAGAGGCAGTGTTTATATTGAAACGCAGAAGCGAAATATGGGTTATTGAGGTACAGGTGGTGGAGGGAAGAAGATTCCACGTGTAGGTGAAGTGACTCCGGTGGGGCAAAAATCCTGTGCAAGGAACCGAGGGAAGGGGCGTGCACCCAGAGTGGGGAGGAGGAGAGAGACAGGCCAGAGAGGTGGATGGGGCTAGACCTTCATGCTGCGAGGCTCTGACTGGCCCTCAGGGCAGTAGGGAGCTGTTGAAGGTTGTAAGCAGGGCCGTGTCACAGTCACTTTTGTGGAAAGGTCAACAGAGTTTGGAAAGATCAATCAGTTTTGGAAAGATCAATATAGACAATGAGTTGGAGGGATGGTCAATGAGAGAGAGAAAGAAGAGGAGGGAAACGGCTTAGGAGGAATCACTGTGGTATAAGCAAGAAGGGATGGTGGCTCCAACCAAGATGGTAGCAGGCAGGTGAGAAGAGGGGCATTTTCAGAGCTCATGAGGAGCTCGAGAGCAAGGAGCGCCGCATCGCACTGCTGTAGGGACGGCCGCAGGACGCTTAACCCGCAGAGGGGCCCAGAGAGCCTCTTCAGCTATCTCTACGTCTTCCTCTCTCCTAGAAGAATGCTTAGACTGTGCTTGTCTGTCCAAGATGGCAGCAATGGGCCAAATGGGTGGGAGATACAGGGAGATAAACGTCAGCTCGGTACCATGAAGAGCTTTCTAACAGAGCTGGTCCAAGGCAGTGTGTTCTTTGTCACAGAGATGTTTAAACAAAGGCTTGATAAATATTCTAGGGAAAGTTGCAGAGGTAGGGATGGGGTGACCAAGCTGGAGGGCATTAACATTTCTTATCAACTCCAAGATTCTAAGATTCTGGGTATGAAGTTCAGATATCTTACTTAGCTTGGCATTTAAGGCCCACTGGGACCCCGCCGTAGGTAGAACAGCCATATGCCCTGGTTTCCCTGTGTCTTTCTAGTGAATGCCTGTCACCTCCTAGTAGCTATTAAGAGCACTCAGTGTTTCCTCTCAAAAGTCTTCGTCTGATAAATTTTTGTGATCATGTATCTCTTGACTCTGTATTCCTGCCTTGTCCCCCGGCATCCCGTTAGACACCCTAAGAACTACGCACACTGGACTTTCGTTACTCCTACAGGAGACCTAGCATTCTGTTGCACGTTGGTTCACTCAAGCCATTTCCTCTGTCAGAAGTGCCCCTCCTCTTTATATTCTAAATACCTTACTGAGAATATACTTTTTCATAAAGGCCTAACCTAAATGCACTTTCCAGGTGGTTCAGCAATTAAGTATTCACCTGCAATGCAGGAGGCCTGGGTTCAATCCCTGGGTCGGGAAGATCCCCTGGAGTAGGAAATGGCAACCCACTCCAGTATTCTTGCCTGGAGAATCCCATGGACGGAGGAGCCTGGTGGGCTGCTGTCCACAGGGTCCCAAAAGAGTTGGACACAACCGAGCGACTAAACAACAGAAACAACCTAAATCAAATGCCGAGTCCTTCGTCCAGCTTTCTGATAATTTTATAGTGCTAAGCGCTGCGTTGTGCTAAGTCACTTCAGTCATGTCTGACTCTTTGTGACACTATGGGCTGTAGCCCGCCAGGCTCCTCTGTCCATGGGATTCTCCAGGCAGGAACGCTGGAGTGGATTGCTGATAGCGGTAAGTATCAGGACATACTGATTTTTATATGTATTTGGTTTTTCATTTTTTAATGGGAGTGTAGTGGCTTTACCATGTTGTGCCACTCTCTGCCGTATGGCGTGTGAGTCGGCTGTGTGCATCCGTCTATCCCCTGCCCCGTAAACGTCCCTCACGCCCCAGCCTGCGGCTCCAGGTCACTGCAGGGCACCGAGCTGAGTTCCCTGTGCTGTATGGCAGCTTCCCACCAGTTAACCTAGTTTACACCTGAAAGTGTTATCTTTATACATATTTGACCTCCCTCTGTTATCCCCTAGAAGTCTAATACAAAGACCTGAGAAAAATAGTCACCCAGTGGTATGAATTATACAATGTTTAAGGCAGTAACCTTTCAGAAGAAAATTCTCATTTATTAAAAAAGTGATATTTTCATTTTATGATTTATGCGTTTTGTAGAAAAAATTCAATAAGGGGAGTAACAGGGAAAAAATTGTCTATAATCTTAGTACCTAGAGACCAGCATATTAACATGTCAGTGAATATCCCTTCTATATTCTTTTATGCACAGGTAGTCTTAAAATTGGAATCACGAGTATCCTTCTATAGCCTGCTTTTCAGTAAAACATACCAAGTGTTTTACTCCATGTCATTGTATGTTTTCAAAAACCCGGTCCTCCGTGGGTGCTGACTTCTGCTCCATTCTGTAGTGTCTCCTGCTCTGCTTAACTGACTCCTCCCGGGGGACATCAGGTTGTTTCCATCTTTCAGTGTTGCCAGGAATGCTTTGACGACCATCTGAGATGTACATCTTGTTCCCATACGTCCATTCTGTGAGGGACATTTACATTTTGTAAAATTGCAAGACAGTTGATGACCAAAAACTAATATTGAGTTGCTTAGAAAACATGCATTTAAAAAGGGTCTAATTCAACTTAAAAACTTCATTTCTCCTCTATGTTATATAAATCTGTTGTATATGAGTCTTTATGTGTGTGTGCCTATGTCTCCAGTTCTCAGTCCTCTAACTTAATGAAGGAATCTGATTTTAAAGTGTGTCAGCAATCGTGGGCTTGATGCAGAAGTGAGACATAACCAGTAAATATATTTCTTGAATGAAGAATTGAGAGAGTTTGAAATCTAAAACTTTAGCATCTCTCCATCAGTGTGACCCATTTTTGTTTCCAAGCTAAATATGAGAAAGATGATGCCATGTATGTTACAGGGTAAAGAGAGATCTCGGAAAAGAGAAACACTGAAAAGACACAGGACCAGGGTCTTGGATTTTTACTCTAAAGAAAATAACTAATCTCCTTAGACACTCAACAAACAGGTATATCTCCACTGTAGAGTGAAATGTTTTCATATGAGAAGTAAGTCCTGGTTGGGAAACACTGTGAATCAGTTTGGTGACTTTTTAACAAAATAAATGAAAGATCTTGTCATGGATTGAATGGTATCTGTCCCCCACCCCTTGAAGTCCTGACCCCTAATGCTTGTAAATGTGACTTTATTTGAAGATAAGTTCTATATTAGTCAGTTCAGTTCAGTCACTCAGTCATGTCCAACTCTTTGCGACCCCATGAACCACAGCACGCCAGGCCTCCCTGTCCATCACCAACTCCTAGAGTCCACCGAAACCCATGACCATTGAGTTGGTGATGCCATCCAGCCATCTCATCCTCTGTTGTCCCCTTCTCCTCCTGCCCTCAATCTTTCCCAGCATCAGGGTCTTTTCAAATGAGTCAGCTCTTCGCATCAGGTGGCCAAAGTATTGGAGTTTCAGCTTCAACATCAGTCCTTCCAATGAGTATTCTGGACTGATTTCCTTTAGGATGGACTGGTTGGATCTCCTTGCTGTTCAAGGGACTCTCAAGAGTCTTCTCCAACACCACAGTTCAAAAACATCAATTCTTCAGCACTCAGCTTTCTTTGTAGTCCAATTCTCACATCCATATATGACTACTGGAATAACCATAGCTTTGACTAGATGGGCCTTTGTTGGCCTTTGTTGGCCTTTGTTGGGCTTTTTAATATGCTGTCTAGATTGGTCATAGCTTTTCTTCCAAGGAGTAAGCGTCTTTTAATTTCATGCTGCAGTCACCATCTGCAGTGATTTTGGAGCCCAAAAAAATAAAGTCTGACACTGTTTCCATTGCTTCCCCATCTATTTCCCATGAAGTGATGGGACCAGATGCCATGATGTTAGTTTTCTGAATGCTGAGTTTTAAGCCAACTTTTTCACTCTCCTCTTTCACTTTCATCAAGAGGCTCTTTAGTTCTTTACTTTCTGCCATAAGGGTGGTGTCATCTGCATATCTGAGTTTATTGATATTTCTCCTGACAATCTTGATTCCAGCTTGTGCTTCTTCCAGCCCAGCGTTTCTCATGATGTACTCTCCATAGAAGTTAAATAAGCAGCCTCGATGCTGTGACAATATACAGCCTTGATGTACTCCTTTCCTGATTTGGAACCAGTCAGTTGTTCCACGTCCAGTTCCAACTGTTGCTTCCTAACCTGTGTACAGATTTCTCAGGAGGCAGGTCAGGTGGTCTGGTATTCCCATCTTTTTAAGAATTTTCCATGCATATGGATTGGCTCAAAAGTTCATTTGCATTTTTCCATTACAGCTTCTATGGAAAAACTTGAATGAACTCATTGGCCAACTATATATAAATAGTTGAGAGAGAGATTTATTATAAAAATTGACTCACCCAAGGATGGAGGCTGAGAAGATCATTCATGTACTGTCTGCAAGCTGAAGGACCAGAAACTGGTGGTGTAATTTACTTTTAGTCCAGGGAATTGCGGGGCTAATGGTGTAAGTCCCAGTCTGAATCCCCAGGTTTGAGAACCAGGAGCATTGATATTGAGGAAGGAGATGGATGCCCCAAATCAAGCAAAAAGAGCAAATTCACTCTTTGTCCCTCTTTTTTTCTGTTTAAGCCCCAGTGTATGAAGTGGTCCAAATCAATATTGTTGAAGATAATCTTTACTAAACAAATTCAGATGCTCAGCTCTTCCAGGAGCACCCTCACAGACACCTGGAGAAATGTACTGCCAGCTATAGGGGTGTCCCTTAGCCCAATCACATCACTTAACCATCATAAGGACCTTTACAGAGGTAATCAAAGTAAGGTCCAGTGGGCTGTCACCCACTGTGACTGCCATCCTTGTAAAAAGGGGAAATTTGACACAGAGACAGGGAGGAAGGTGATGAGAAGAGACAGAGAGAGAAGATGACCATCCTCGGAGCCGAGAGGAGGGGGCGGGATCAGACCCTAGAGGGACCCAACCCTCTGACACCTTGGTTTTGGGCATCTAAGCTTCCAGCCCTGAGACACAATAATTTCTGTTATTTAAGTCAGCTGGTTTGTGATACTTTGTTATGGCTTAATACAGATTTAACACCAATTTCATGGACTCGTGGTTCCCTTGGTGTGGTTTCAGCAGATAAGAGCAACGCAACATTATTCTGCTCTTCCGTCACCAGAGATGACGGTGGTGTCCCGGGCATGACAGCAGATGGAACGTCGCTGTGTCAGTCAACAAAGCATTTTCTAGCTGGTCTCCTGTGACCCTGACCGTAACAGATGAGCAGTCTTCTCCTTTCTCTGGCCTTGCCACACGGCCTGCAGGGTCTTAGTTCCCCGTCCAGGGACTGAACCTGGGCCCCTGCATTGGGAGCGGGGCGTCTGAACCACTGGACCACCAGGGCAGTCCCGAGATGAGCGTTCCCCCACCTCTGGTTTAGGGGTAGGAACAGAGTTTCAGAGAGGCCAAGCGAATTATTCAAAGCTGCACAGCTTGGAAGCAGTAGCCCTGAAACTCAAATATCGGCCTTTGGACCCTAAACAGCATACAATTTTAGAGAAAACATGATGCTCTTCACCTTTGTGGACATGCCAAATGTCATCTCCCTCTTTAGAATTTGAGAAGACTTTGAGTTGTGGCATGCTGAGCCAGATTTTTCTTTCTTTCTTCTCCTAAATCCCCTGAGAATGATTGAATAATCCCACTTGTTGGAAGACCTCCGATGGCTGAAGACACCTACTCCACCCATGTCTTCATTATCAAATATTTATCAGGAATTTAGGCGCCCGTGTTTATGTGCACAGAATATCTCTTCTCCTCTCAGAAGCTTTGTTTACTGACAAAATGGACTTTCTCAGGACCCAGTTTGATTACTGACAAATCCAACTGCAAAACTTTGTACATGTTGGATATAATTGAGTTTTTCCATCATTAATTCTGCTCAGATATTAATTCAACATCGTGACGTGAGGCGCGCCAAACAATTTCCAGGAAGCTGCTTGACTTTAGTCAGCAGGAACAAATGCGAGATGATTGCACTTTTTCCTTGGGTGACCTAAGCTTGTTCTTGGCACCCGTGAGTGCAAAGCACTGGTTGTCTTAGTGTTTCAGTGGCTTCTACCCAGGGGACTTATTAGTTTTGAACCTTGGGGATAATTCCTGAAGAATGTAATTCTTTTCTTCCCTGAAAGAACAAAATGTTGCTTGTGTTGCGCTATTCTTGTTATGGGATAAAACCAGCAGTTCCCAAATTATGGCATCATAAAGGTCTGTAGGTTGGGCTGTCAGATTCAGGAAAAGACAAGCAAACCAAAATAGACAACAGCAACCCTTCCTACCCCGCTCCCAGGATGTCCCAGTTAAATTTCAATTGCAAATAAACAAGAAATATCTTAGTATAAATATGTCCCCAATATTGAAAATACTAAAAAAAAAAAATTGTCTCTGGCAACCTTACCTGTAAAATTATATTGGGGGTAGAGTACTGATAATTTATCAGTATTTCAAAAGTCTATGAAAACTGTCCATTTACCTAAGTGAGACTTGAGAGTTTCCTGAAAACTTTAAATTCCTTGATTTTGGTTGGGATTTTCTTTGACCCAGCTCCAAAGCTCCGGTCATCTCATGCTGAAACCATAATTATACTACCATTTTTGATGACTTGTATTCCAGCGATCATGCAAAGTACATATATTATCTCATGTCATCCTCAAAATCAGAGGCTGGAGAACCATAGCCTGCAGCCACATCTGATCACTGCTTATTTTGTAAATAAAATTTTGTTGAAACACAGTTACCTCCTTGTTTTCTGTATAGTTTGGGGCTGCTTTGATGTTACAACAAGTTGAGTAGTTGAGATAGATCTTTGTATGGCCCACAAGACCTAAAATATTGATGATTTGGCCCCTTATAGGAAAAGTTTGCTTACACTGGTTCAAAGCCATCCTTTGAAGGAGTTGCCTGTGTTCTCATTCGTAGAATGAAAGCGTAGAGACCCACAGGGTTCGTAACTGGGTAAATTCTCACAGGGCTTACCCGGTGGCTCAGTGGTAGAGAATTCGCTCGCCAGTGCAGGAGACAAAGAAGGTGTGGATCAAATCCCCGGGTGGGGAAGATCCCCTGGAGGAGAGAATGGCTTCCCACTCCAGCATTCTTGCCTGGAGAACCCCAGGGACAGAGGAGCTGAGCCCACGGGGTCACAAAGAGTCAGACACGACAGAGCACCTGAGTGTGCCTGCACACGAGGTCTCATCACTCTTAGAATTCACACCCGGTTCTGTCGAGTTCCACAACTTCTGCTCTGACTGTAGCTGACCCTGGGGCTGATGGGCAGTTATGTGTATCCTTAAATGGGTTTAACATGGGGAAACTGATTTCTGATTTCTTAGTGAATACTGTCCATCTTAAAGACAAGGCAGATTGCATGGGGGTAGTGGTTAAGCAGCCAGGCTCTGGAGCCACATTGCTTAAGCCCCAGATCAACCCCTTTATTTCTCTGTATCTCAGTTTCCGTACCTGTGTGTTACAGAGGATGGTAACACCTATATGCATGACTGTTACTGGGGTTAAGCGAGACGATGTCTAAAAAATGGAAAGAGCATTTGACGTGTGGGTCACAGGGCGTTTATTATTTTTATTTCAAATTATGACTTCAAAATAAGGGTGAAATAAAGAGTCTGGAAAAGTTGGGAGCATTTGCCACTGTTGGTTGACAAAGCTCAGCCAGATGGCTTGGAGAGCACGGTGGCCTCTGCTTGTCAGATCCCAGCTAGGAGAGACAGCTGTCTGGCTTCTTCACGTCGGCATGTCTTGTTTTATTTGCTTTACAGTGCCTCAAAGATAACTGAAAGTTTGTAGCAACTCTGTGTGGAACTAGTCACCGGGCACCGTTTTTCCAGCAGCATTTGCTCAGCTGTGTCTCTGTGTCTCATTCTGGTAATTCTTGCAGTACTTCAGGCTTTTTCGTTATTATTTGTTCTGTGATCTGTGATCAGGGATCTTTGTTACTGTTGCAAAAAGATTATGACTTGCGGATCGCTCGGGTGACAGCATTAGCAATCGTGTGTTTTTTAATGTAATTATTTATTTTTGAGTGCACTGGGTCTTTGTTGCTGCTGGGGGCCTTTCTCTGGTTGCATGGAGCAGGGACTGCTCTTCACTGCGGTGCACAGGCTCAGTACTGAAGCTCTCAGGTCCTGGACCGTGGGCTTCAGGAGCTGTGGCCCTTGGGCTTAGTTGCTCTGGGATATGTGGGATCTTCTCAGACCAGGGATCAAACCCATGTCCCCTGCATTGCCCGGAGGATTCTTAACCACTAGACCACCAGGGAAGTCCAGTCATAATGTATTTTTAAACTAAGATATGCACACTGATCTTTTCCCTTTTATTATTTTACTTATTTGCCTGTGCCGCACAGCAGGCGGGATCTTAGTTTCCCAACTGGGGATCAAACACAGGCCCCGCAGTGAAAGTGCTGAGTCCTAACACCTGGATCGCCAGGTAATTCCCAGTACACTGATTTTCAGATATAATACTATTGCAGACTTGATGGGCTTTGGGAAAGTGTCAGCACCATTTTTATTTGCACCGGGAAACTACACAGTTTCTGTGACTTGCTTTATTGAGATATTTGCTTTGTTGCAGTGGTCTGGAACCAAGCCCACAGTACCTTCAAGGTCTGCTGGTGAGAGCTGTCTTTGTTCTGAGCACGCCTTGTAGCGCTTGGTTGGCCGTGTTTGCCTTGGGAAGGCGTGTTGTGAGATGTTACAGCATGTTCATCCAGTGCTCATTGGACCTTAAACCCCTTATTACTATTACCCTGGATATTTATAGTCCTAATATCCACTGCCAGTGGCTCCAAATTGACTAAAAATAGAGCCAGGCTGCCAGAGAATGACCTTCCTATATAACACAAGACAAGCAATTGTCCTCAGAAACATCTCAATCTGTAAATTAATCTCAGGAAAAAGCTGGAAAAAAATAAGTTTTTACCAGTATTCCTCACCCTCCAAAGTATATTTTGTGTATGGAGGCACTATGAATAAAATCTTTATGCAGAGCATGCTAAATATATTAGAATAGATTTGATCTTTAGAGGAGATTAGGAGATAAAGTTGTTCCCTGAGAGTAGTGGGAGTGGAAAGGCTTGAAAAGACTGGAAAAATTTGCAACATTATATACAAACTATTCAAGGGTTAAGTCAATATGTAGTAACTAAAGACATGGCCAAAATTCTCCAAGCCAGGCTTCAACAGTACGTGAACCAAGAACTCCCAGATGTTCAAGCTGGATTTAGAAAAGGCAGAGGAACCAGAGATCAAATTGCCAACATCCGTTGGATCATAGAGAAAGCAAGAGAATTCCCAAAAAACATCTGCTTCATTGATTACATTAAAGCCTTTGACTGTGTGGATCACAACAAACTGTGGAAAATTCTTAAAGAGATGGGAAATACCAGACCACCTTACCAGCCTCTTGCAAAGCCTGTATGCAGGTCAGGAAGCAACAATTAGAACTGTACGTCAAGGCTGTATATTGTCACCCTGCATATTTAACTTATATGCAGAGTACATCATGAGAAATGCCAGGCTGAATGAAGCACAAGCTGGAATCAGATGCTGGGAAAAATATCAACAAACTCAGATATGCAGATGACACCACCCTTATGGCAGAAAGTGAAGAAGAACTAAAGAGCCTCTTGATGAAAGTGAAAGAGGAGAGTGAAAGAGTTGGCTTAAAGCTCCACATTCAAAAAATGAAGATCATGGCATCCAGTCCCATCACTTCATGGTGAATAGATGGCGAAACAATGGAAACAGTGAGATACTTTATTTTCTTTGCTCCAAAATCCCTGCAGTTGGTGACTGCAGCATGAAATTAAAAGATGCCTGCTCCTTGGAAGCAAAACGTTGACAGACCTAGACAGCACATTAAACAGCAGAGTCACTACTTTGCCGACAAAGGTCCATCGAGTCAAAGCGATGGTTTTTGCAGTAGTCCTGTATGGCTGTGAGAGTTGGACCATAAAGAAGACTGAGTGCCGAAGAACTGGTGCTTTTGAACTGTGGTGTTGCAGAAGACTCTTGAGAGTCCCTTGGACAGCAAGGAGATCAAACCAGTCAATCCTTAAGGAAATCAGTCCTGAATATTCATTGGAAGGACTGATGTTGAAGCTGAAACTCTGCTTTGGCCACTTGATGCGAAGAACCAACTCATTGGAAAAGACCCTGATGCTGGGAAAGATTGAAGGCGGGAGGAGAAGGGGACAACAGAGGATGAGATGGCTGGATGACATCACTGTCTCAATGAACGTAAATTTGAGCAAGCTCCAGGAGATGATGAAGGACAGGGAGGCCTGGCGTGCTGCAGATCGTGGTATCACAAAGAATTGGACACAACCGAGTGCCTGAACAACAAAGACATGGCCAAGACTGCTGCAGACTTCACTTTGCAGAAATGAAGGGGCGCGAGTGTGCACAGCAGTTATCAGCAGGGTTTTGCAATTTCCTGCTGTGTCTTAGGGGTTTTCCTGGGGGCTTAGTGGTAAAGAATCTGCCTGCCAATCCAGGAGACACAAGTTTGATCCTTGATCTGGGGAGACCCCCTGGAGAAGGAAATGGCAACCCACTCCAGTATTCTTGCCTGGAGAATCCCATGGATGGAGGGGCCTGGCGGGCTACAGTCCATGGGGGTGCAAAAGAGTCAGACATGACTTTGCCCCTAAACAACAAAGAGTGTCTTGGGTTCATGGAACAGAAGACAGAAAGTAGCATTATTTGTCTAGGGCTGGGATTTTGCCATCCTCTAGGATTTAGAAAATTCTTGAGAACTCTGGCTGTAGAGGTGGAGGGAGAAGGCCCCGGCAACCTTGCTGCCATTTTACGGCAAATGAAGCTGCCAGACTGCCACCTGGCCCCTCTTCCCCTCCGTCTCGGTTCCCCACAGTTGGGTATGCTTCCCGTCCCCTCTCTTCAGAGTCTTCTTCCTTTGTTAACCTGCTGAACCAACAGTAACTGTGTGCCAGGCTCTGCGGGTAAGAGCGAAGAGGCGTGGACTTGGTTCCTAATCTTGTAGCATTTACAGTCTAGTGGGAGAGGCACACGTGCCCAGAATTACATGCTGAGCTTGAACTCTCAGGCCAACGTTTGAGACACACCAGCTAACCAAGAAGATGGGCTTGTGCCCTAAAGAACCATCTTGCCTGAGTTACTCACAGAATTTGGACACCTCTTCTGCTAGAACAGGTGGGAGTGGAGTCAGACATGTCCTGGGCTCCCATCAGCCCCTGGAGGGGTGTGTTCATTTCTCCCTCCCTGCAGTCAGGCACAGGTTGGCCTGGTCTGGATGCTCCTGTGAGCCAAACAGAGGCATTTTAGCTTAATGCTCATTATGTGGGAAGCAGGGTTTCCAGAGATGGGCCATTGTGTATAATTTAAGCCTATAGGCCACAGCCCTGTAGTAATTAACGTGTGTGTGTGTGTGTGTGTGTGTGTGTGTGCGCACGCATGCGTGTTCAGTCATGTCCGATTCTTTGTGACCCCATGGACTGTAGTCTGCCAGGCTCCTTTCTTCACGGGTTAACTCAGAAGGACAAGGTTCTTCCCGAGAATTAATAGGGGAGATGAGACTAAAACTAAGCTCCAAAAAGCAGGTAGACATATTGGGGAGGGAAAGAGTCTTTCCTGGAATAGGCATGTAAATAATGATAGTAACTAAGGGTCTTCCCTGTTACAGTTAGGGTAGAGTGTTACAGTGGCAAGGTGTAAAGGTCTGGGGAGAAAGAGAATAAAGAAGCGGAAGGTATGTGAAGGGGTAAGGAAGGCCTCTCTCTGAGCCAAGACTGAAGGCTCAGTGAAAGCAGAAGTCTGATGAGTTAATATCCAAACTCAACCAGCAAGGCAGTGGTAGCCCTGAAGTTTGAACCTAGGTTTGTCTGACTTTGAGAACCCTTTTCATTAAATCTTGACCAAAAAGGAATTATACTTTCTCTCAACATGATTACATTTAGCTATCCTGTCCTCCCATGAAGCAACCTGGACAAGAATAAGGAGAGAAATCATCTGTTCATTCTTTACCCTTCTGATCGTTCACCACGGATTAGCCGTAATGTGCCTGCAAGTGCAAAGTGCAGCTGTGGCCGACGCCCCCAGGACTGCTGAGAAAAGCATTGTTCGCCTGGAGCTGGGGTGATGCCGCCAGAGCCCACAGGCTCTTCCGATGCCTCTCAATGCCCTCTTTGCTCCAAAGGGTTCCTGCCCTCATTAGAATGCGAGGCATGTGTGTCCCTCTTGTTTGTCCTTTCATTCCTAGGCAAACACAAGTCTAATAAAGAGGCAAACAACTGTGTCCAGGTCGTAAGTCCACTCGGGAAGGTGGATATTTTGAGGAGGTTAGGCTGATGCCAGCAGGTGGCCATTGCACTGTGAACTCGGAACGTCATTCAGCTCCGTGAAAGACTCCGTGAATTGCCTGCAGTGCTAATTACTCACTGCAACCCACTGCCAAGAGAGGCTGAGCAAGCTGGAATGTTAGAATTGGCAGCCATCTTTCTTGGGTGTTAGAGTTCTGTCTGCCTGGAAAATGCAGCTGATTTAGATGGAGAAAGTTTAACAGTTTCTGTGCCAGATGTTGTGGAACTTTCAGGAGATGTTGGTGAGGCAATCCCTGTCCTCGAGGAGCTTTCAATTTAGAAGGAAGAATTTCTGACATAGCAAACAACTGAGGAGGCAAGGTGTGGTGAAGAGATCAGGGAAACTGAACCATTCAGACTGGCTTTTCTCACCATTACCATATAGTCTTGTGTAAATTATTTCATCTTTCTGAGTCTTGCTTTCTTCCTCATAAAAATAAGGTGCTATAGCTATTTCACTCAATATGTCAACAAATTTGGAAAACTCAGCATTGGCTGCAGGATTGGAAGAGATCAATTTCATTTGAATCCCAAAGAAGGGCAATGCCAAACAATGTTCAAAGTACTGTACAATTTTGCTCATTTCACATGCTAGCAAGGTTATACTCAAAATCCTTCAAGCTAGGCTTTAGCAATATGTGAACCAAGAACTTCGAAATGTATAAGCTGAATTTAGAAAAGTCAGAAGAACCAGAGATCAAGTTGCAAACATTTGTCAGATCACAGAGAAAGCAAGGGAATTCCAGAAAAACATCTACTTCTGCTTCATTGACTACACTAAAGCCTTTGACTGTGTGAATCACAGCAAACTGGAAAATTCTTAAGAGATGGGAATATCAGACCACCTTACCTGCCTCCTGAGAAATCTGTATGCAGGTCAAGAAGCAACAGTTAGAACTGGACATGGAATAATGGACTGGTTCCAAATCAGGAAAGGAGTGCATCAAGGCTGTGTATTGTCACCCTGCTTATTTAACTTCTCTACAGAGTACATCATGAGAAATGCTGGGCTGGATGTACAGCTGGAATCAAGATTGACAGGAGAAATATCAACAACCTCAGATATGCAGATGATACCACTCCAATAGCAGAAAGCAAAGAGGAACTAAAGAGCCTCTTGATGAGGGTGAAAAAGGAGAGTAAAAAAACTGGCTTAAACTCAACATTCAAAAAAGTAAGATCATGGCATCTGGCCCCATCACTTCACAGCAAATAGGTGGGGAAAAAGTGGAAACAGTGACAAATTTTATTTTCTTGGGCTTCAAAGTCATTGTGGATGGTGACTGCAATTATGAAATTAAAAGATGCTCTCTCCTTGGAAGGGAAGCTATGAAAAACCTAGACAGCGTGTTAAAAGCAGAGACATCTCTTTGCTGACAAAGGTCTGTCTAGACAAAGCTATAGTTTTTCCAGTAGTCTTGTATGGATGTGAGAGTTGGATCATAAAGAAAACTGAGAGCCGAAGAATTGATGCTTTTGAACTGTGGTGTTGGAGAAGATTCTTGAGAGTCCCTTGAACAGCAAGGAGATCAAACCAGTCCATCCTAAAGGAAATCAGTCCTGAATATTCATTGAAAGGACTGATGCAGAAGCTGAAGCTCCAAGACTTTGGCCACCTGCTATGAAAAGCCCATTCATTGGAAAAGACCCTGGTGCTGGAAAAGATTGAAGACAAGAGAAGAAAGGGGTAACAGAGGTTGAGATGGTTGGATGGCATCACCGACTCAAAGGACATGAGTTTGAGCAAACTCTGGGAAATGGTGAAGGACAGGGAGGCCTGGTGTGCCGCAGTCCACGGGGTCACACAGAGTCAGACACGGCTGGGCGACTGACATGGGCTCCCAGCACAGGGAACGGTTACTGTGCCAGCATCATTACGAGGGATAGACTGTGGCGTGCGCCAGCCCAGGAGCCACTATAGAAATCCTGCTCTTGCCTCCGACACTCGGTGACATGTGTTCTTAGCACTGGCATCTCATCGACGGTTTTGTAGCTGGGTGAAACAACGGGGCCATTGTCCATAGTGAGGTCACATGAGATCAACTGTAAAAACAGGAGTTTCAGAATTTTTATCAATTCTCAGGAAGAAGGGGAAACAGCTGCAGGAAGGGAGGAAAGCCTGAGAAAAGGAGAAGACTGGGTCTTTTGCAAAATGTTTTGTCACAAGAGGCCACAAGCTATGTCTCTGACTGAGATTTACCCAGCTCCAAACCTAGAAGGCATACAGAAGCAGCTGCTTTGATCAGATAACCCAAGAAAAGCACATTAGTATAATGATCCCAACCTGTATTTGGTGCCAGAGTGAGGAACTGTGCTTTACAAAATCTGTTCTGTTTCTGAACTGTTAAAGGCCCTATGGGATGAAACCTTCAACTGCCCTTCAAGGATGAGATTAGAGGAATTTCTTTTAAAAGTAATAAAACATAGCATCGTGGACTATAGCAAGAACTGTTTATTAATAGAAGCTGGACTCTGGTTAGGCAGACCTGAGTTTGAATAAACTTGTGTGAACTTGGGCAAACTACTCAAATTTCTATGGGCCTCTGTCAAGAAGAGAAACCACTATGTACTTTGCAAGGCTGAGAGAATTCACAGAGCTCATTCCTGAACAATGTCCGGCACATCCTAGGGGCTCAGTAGATGGTAGCTGTTCTCGACAGTGAACGCTAGGCGGATTCTTTTGCTTAATCCCTGCAATAACCCCATGAGGAAGATACTGGGATTCTCCCGTTTTTACGAGGGCTAGAGAGGTTTTCTAACTCAGGCAAGGCCACACAGCTAGCAGGCAGAGTCACCACTCCAAACAAGCCCAAGAGCCCAGGATTTTCGTAATGAACAAGTTGTATAACATCACTCATAAGAGCAACAGAAGCTTAGCGGGTCAACAGAAGGCCCAGAACTTCTGAGTTCTCTTGCATAATACTCCAGTGGCAAGCCGAGGTTATTGCACTCCAACTTTGCAGTGGCTCTCTGTTTACAGAGGGTTGTAAGAGACCTCCCAGTCTTGCACTGGGTCTTGTATAAGACTGCCTGGTCTTGCACTGTGTCTTGTATAAGACCTCCCAGTCTTACACTGGGAGAGGTGATGTAAGATCAGCCTGCCTTTGGCTCTCTTCTAGCTCCGTCCGGAAGTAGATTCCTTCATCTCTCACTTAAGTCCATCAGATGATTTTGTGAAAGGTGTTCTCCTTTTCTTGGCCTAGCCCTGACCATGTTCTCTTTAATTGTGTGCCTACATGCATGCTCAGTCCTGTCCGACTCTGTAACCCCACGGACTGTAGCCCACCAGGCCCCCCTGTCCTTGGGATTTCCCAGGCAAGAACACTGGAGTGGGTTGCCATTTCCTTCTCCAGGGGATCTTCCCCATCCAGCGATTGAACCTGGTCTCCTGCATTGGCAGGCAGGGTCTTTACCACTGAGCAAGCTGGGAAGCCCTTTGATTGATATAAATTAAATTGCACATGCCATAGGTATTATAAATCTATCTACACCTATTTATGTTTATATGTATATTTCTTTCAGGAGATGAAATAGTAAGAACAAAGTGTATTTAGGATCCTTACTGTTCCTTTGGATTTATTCAGGAAAAATAAAACCAAGTTTAGTTATTTAATTGAGTAGCTCTTTCCTGGTCATGACATGCAGAGAGAACTCAGCTCCCTAAGAGTTTTAAGAAGAAACATAATGGATGCCTAGAGTTGGAAAGGACCATACTTGTTGTGTAGTCAATCTTCCTTTAAATTTAGATACCTTTAAAGACCAACCTTTTCTTGAATAATAACCATGAGTTCATTCTTTGTAAGAGAACTCTGGCAGCATGGATGGCTGGAGAGTTTATTACAAGATAAAACATGTTTCTCTGGACCTTCCAGTTTTGCTCGGGGAACTGCAATGCCCTTCAGATATCTGCGAAGGATAATCACACCCACCTTCTCTCATCGCCCACCTAAAGCACCAGGATGCTCGGTCACAGGCTCCTCAACCACGGGCCAGAAGGGGAGCCGTTACATCGCCCTCGTCTAAATATTAGGCGGAGTGAGCCTTCTGAAAGAGACACGGAACCCCGGCCCTTCGCTGCAACGGCTTCCCATCCCACCCGCGGGAATCACAGCAGCGCCCTCTGCCCGCGCGGTCCTCCCGGACCCGGAGCTCGAGCCCCTCTCTGCGGTCGTCCGCAGGTGCCCCCTCGTCTCGCAGCCCCTCCAGCCGCACTGGCCTTTCTGTGCACGCGGACTGTCCCCAGCCCCAGGGCCTTCCCACTGCTGCTTCTCCCAAGAGACGCCTGCCTCTGCCGTCTGTCCGTCAGACTTCTCAGGAGTCCTCTCTCCGCGGGCACTTTTGTTGCCATCCAGCCCTCTCTTCCCGCCCAGTTCTCCGCTCTGCTTTGTCAGGAATCCACGATCTGACATTGCATTCTACTTCTCTCCCTCCAGAATGTGAGACCCACGAGGCAGAGGATTGGTGTTTTTTTTTTTTTCCCCACGTTTTTTGTTTATTCATTCATCTGGCTACACCGGGTCTTAGTTGTGGTGTCCCGGTTTTTTTTTTATTTTAATTTTATTCATTCATTTGTTTTTGGCTGTTGGGTGTCCGTTGCTGCAGAGGGTTTTCTCTGATTGCTGTGCGTGGGCTTCTCACGCGCTGGCTTCTCTTGTCGGGGGCGCGGCTCTGGAGGGGGCCCCGGCTCTGGAGGGGGCGCGACTCTCGAGGGCGGGCTCTCCTAGCTGGGCCACGGGCTCAGTACTCGGGGCCACGGGCTTAGTTGCTCTGCGGACGTGGGGTCTTCCTGGATCAGGGGTCGGACCCGCGTCTGCTGCAATGGCGGGCGGATTCTTTACCTCTGAGCCACCAGGGAAGCTCCGAGGATCTGTTTTATTCACTTTGCATTTCCAGTGCCAGATACATACTAAGTGCTCAATAAAAGTTTGTTGAATAAATAAACGGATGCATGAAGGAATGCGTAAATGCGCTGGGTGACAGGGCCGCCCCATCACCTCGGTCACGCGTCTCCCCGCGCCGTTTGCAGTGACTTAGGTGAGACGTCCCCAGGGAAAACGGTCCCGATGGCGTCCAAGCAGCGCAGCTGACCCTTTCTCCTCTGGATCTGAGCTAGTTGCTTATTAGAGGAGCCTAAGGGAGTTGGTGATGGACAGGGAGGCCTGGCGTGCTGCGATGCATGGGGTCGCAAAGAGTCGGACACGACTGAGCGACTGAACTGAAGGAAAAACAGGCTTCCCTGCGGGCTCAGCTGGTAGACAGTCAGCCAGCGATGCGGGAGACCTGGGCTCCATCCCTGGGCGCGGAAGATGCCCTGGGGAAGGGAACGGCCACCCACTCCAGGATTCCGGCCTGGAGAATCCCATGCCTATTCTGTGGGGTCACAAAGAGTCCTACAGGACTGAGGGACTCTCACTTTCACTTTCAAGGTAAAATGAGGTTATTTAGAGCTGTGGTCAAGCAGGGGCTCCTACAGAACTTGCAGATAAAAACTCCTGGCTTTGGGGGAATTTTTTTTTAAGACCCAATTTTCTTTTTTTAAATACTCAATTTTCTTTCTTTATTGAAACATTTTGTCTGCATGGCATTCAGGATCTTAGTTCACAAGCCAGGGATCAAACCCACACCCCCTCCACTGGAAGTCTTAACAACTGGACTACCAGGGAAGTCCCCCAGTTTTCTTTTAACAAGAATAGTTTTCAATTTTGGTCTCTGCTAGTATGAAATTATATAACCGAATTTTGTATTCTCTTGTATTCAACATTGTATTCAGTATATGAAGAATGTTATCCCAGACAGATCTAGCTATTTTCTTTTTTTTGTAATCTCTTGACTTCAACCTGTCAAGAAATTTTTGAATTTTGTTCAGTCCAGGTCCACAGAGTGTGGTAGCTAGCTGTCACTGAATTATTGCATTCAAGAATATATGCCATATCCCATGATTTAGGAATCAAGAAGCTATCATCTCTGTCACCCCCATAGAGGGCCTAGGAATCTGGAGAATGGACAGTGAAATAATGTTTATGAAAACCTTCCATTTCCACAATCTTGTCTGCCCAGAGTAACAGCTAGGAGGGGTTGGAAGAGAGATCCTGTCTTAATTCTGCTGTGCAAATCTCATGTGCATAAAGACAATCTCAGTAGCATAATTGGCAGAGATCTATAAACTGTGTCTATAATTCATCCTGCAAAAAGTCTGCAAGACAGGTGGACTCCCTGGAAGTGGCGTGGAGCAGAGATCGAAGGAGCCAGTTCTCAGCATGTTCCACACATAGCCTGTGCGTACCTCTACAAGTAGAACTCACAGGAGTGTGAGTTCTAGCAACAACTGACTTTCATTTCTTCCAGTTAAGACATGCTTTTTTGTTTCAGTATCCCTGATACATAGTGCTCGGCACATTGCCTGGTGGCTCAGCGGTGAAGAGCCTGCCTGCCAGTGTGGGAGACACGGGTTCAATCCCCTGGAGAAGGAAATATCACCCCCCTCCAGTGTTCTTGCCTGGAGAATCCCATGGACAGAGGAGCCTGGCGGGCTACAGCCCACGGGGTGACAAAAACTCGGACATGGCTGAGCGAGTAAACAACAACAGAACGTTTGCTAAGCATTAGCTTATATTGTGTAGTGAGTGCTTGCGAAAGCTGTGTTGAATGAAGACGATGTGAATTTGTAAAACTCTCCATTCGAACAGTTCGGGCCCTTGTCTGATGGTGACCTCCATTCTCTCTGATATCTTAGGAACTTTGAAATGACACGCTCTGATCACCTCCTCATTACCAACTGACTCTTTTTTTGGGTCAGAGCAAGGTCAGTCTAGAATAGACGTTAATCTGTGGCTTTTGATATGTTCTGAAATAGGAAACATTTTCAAGATTTATCAAACGTTTATCAGATCCTCTGCTTTTAATAGACTTATGTTTCTTCTGGAAAATAGTTGAAATTCCCATTCCTTTAAAATCTTGCCAGTTTTGTAATCCTCATTGGGAAATCATGGAGAAAAGAGGACTCCTCTGCTTAAAATGCATTTGAACTCAGGCAAGTTGCCCAACTTAAAGTTTATTTTCTCATATATTGACAGTGGTAATACTCTGAAGGTCTTTATGAAGGTGACATAAGGCAATATATGTAAATATCTTGACTTACGTGGCCTGGCAGAGGGCAAGCACTTACTAAATACGAGTACCATTTGTGGAATGTCTTCTCCACGCCAGATATGATGCCGCTCACACAGACTCGCTTTTCCTGTTTCCTTCTCCCAGTCCCGGACTGCCCTAATCTCCCAACCAAGCTGTCCAGACTTTAGCTCTTGTAACCTTGCCTAGGAGCAACCTTTCTGTTTTGTTGATTGCAAAGTGGGGAGAGTGAGTGAGCCTTAATTCTTTTGACTTACAATTCTTCACTCTTCTAACATTTTCTTTAAAAGAGAAGTGCTCTTCAAATGCACGACATTGTTCTTTTTTTTCTTTTCTAAATGAAGTACAGTCCACCTGTCCCATTATAGTCTTTTCAGGTGAGTCATATGATTCGGTATTTGTATATATTGATCAGTAATCACCACAGTGGCTCTAGTTGAGATCTTTCACCACACAGAACCAGACATCTTTCTTCTCATAAAGAAAGCTTTTAAGATTCTACTCCCTTAGCAGCTTTCAAATAGGCAATGCAATATTATTATCTACTGTCACCGTGCTCTATGCGACATCCTGGTGACTTATTGTATAACTGGAAGCTTGTACTTTTTGATCCCTTTCACTGGCTTTGCCCACCCTGCTTCTGGAAACCTTCAGTCTGGTCTGTGTCTCTGCGCGGGCGCTCTCTCTCTGTTCTAGAGATCGCTCCTATCAGTGAGACCCGATGGTATTTGTCTTTCTCGTCTGACCTGATGTTACTTAGCAGCATGCCCTCAAGGCCCATCCATGCTGTTCCAAGTCGTTGTTCTTAAATTCCCCCCACAGTCTCGCAGACTCTGGTTGCAGTTTGTTGCCATTAAGACTCAACCCCCTTGAGATCTGTAGGCGAAGTGACAGCTACAGGGCCCTAGATTTTCTTCTTAGACCACTTTATTTGAAAGTCAAATGAAGCAGAAACTGACGAAGCAGACTTGCAGAGAACCTGCAGTGCTCTGAAAGAGTCCCAGGAACTCCTCCTATTTTTAGAAAAGTAGAGGCTTCATCACATTGAGGCTGGTTAAAATAGGTCCACACCGCAACGCAAACGCTTCAGTTTTCCTGTTAATTATCAGGTTTGGAGGGTAACTGAGGTGACTCTGAAGACACTTTTGAAGGCATTGACCTGCAGATCAGGATTAATGTTCCTTTTCTGCAGGTCCAGATGCTTTGAAATTTGCTTCACTGCGGAAATAATCTCACTAGCGTGTTCGCTCTCTCTTTTTAAACAGCATTTTTGGAGATGTAAACCAGAACACCCATCCTTTTAAACTTAACATTTCAGTGGTGTCTAATCATTCACAGAGATGTGCAGACACTGCCATGATCTAACTTTAGAGCCTCTCTGTCACCCCAGAAGAAAACTTCATCTCCAGAAGCAGTCACTTCCGCATCACCTGACCACCACTGACCCACCTTCCTTCTCTGTGGCTCTGACTAGATAGTTCATGTAAGTGGATTCATACAGCGTGGGGCCTTTACATCTGACTGTTTCCATTTAGCATGATGTTTCCAAGGTTCACCCCTGTTTTAGCGTGTATCTGGACTTCGTTCCATTTCATAGTTGAGTAACGTTTAATTGCACGAATATACTAAATTTTGTTTATCCACTCATCAGTTGAGAATTCTGCTGTGGACATTTGTGTACAGGATTATGTGTGGACACATGTTTTCAGTTCTCCTGGGTATATACCTAGCAGTGGAATTGCTGGGTCATATGGTAACACTACGTTTAACACTCTAAGGACCCGCCAAATAGTTTTCTAAAGGGGCTGCACCCATTTTATAATCTTATCAATAATATATGAGGGTTCCAATCTTTCCACATCCTTCCTGAAACTTCTTATTTTCTGTCTTTTTAATTTTAGCCATCCTGTGTGCTATGCTCTGCGTGGTCGCTCTATCGCGTCCAACTCTTTACGACCCCGTGGACTGGGTCTGTAGCCCGCCAGGCTCCTCTGTCCATGGGGACTCTCCAGGCAGGAATACTGGAGTGGGTTTCCATGCCCTTCTCCAGGGGACCTTCCCAACCCAGGTCTCCCACATTGCAGGTGGATTCTTTACCGTCTGAGCCAACAGGGAAGCTGTTAGCCATCCCAGTGGGTGTGAAATAGTACCTATTTCACTGTAGTTTTGATCTGCATTTCCCAAATGAATAACAATAGTCAGCATCTTTTCATGTACTTATTGACCATTTATATATTTTCTTTCTAGAAATGTCTATTCTACTCCTGAACATTTTAAAGATTGGTCTAAGTGTCTTCTTTTGCTCGCTTGCTGGAGTTCTTTATATATTTGGATACTAGAGTCTTGTCAGATATATAATTTGCAGGTTTGTTCCATCTTTTCATTTTCTTGCCCTTTTCACAATAATATTTTCCAATCATGACCATGATTGTCTTCCCATTCATTTAGGTCTTCTATAATATATTTCAATTATGCTGTCTAGTTTTCAGTGTACAAGTCTCACTTCCTTTGTTAAATTAATTATTAAGTATTTTAGACTTTTTGATACTATTATAAATGCAATTGCTTTCTTAGTTTCATTTTAGATTGTCCATTGTGAGTGTACAAAAATACCACTGATTTTTTTATCATGCCGTGTTCCTGAATTCATTTAGTTGTTGTAGTTCTAATATTTTAAAAACAGATTACTTAGGATTTTCTATATAAAAGTTCACACCATTTGTGAATAGAGGTAGTTTTACTCGTTCCTTTCCAATTCAAATGTCTTTTATTTGTTTTTCTTGCCTGATTGCTTCAGCTGGAAGTGCAGTGCTGAGCAGAGCTGGTGGGAGCAGGCAGTCTTGTGTCGCCCCTGATCTTAGGAGGAAAGAGTTGCAGTCTTTCACTATTCAGGATGATGCTAGCTGTGAGGTTTTCGAAGAAATCTAGTATCAGGCAGAAGAAGTTTCTTTCCATTCCCCGTTTGCTGAATGTCACTAGTTGTTGTCTGATTTAAGGGGAATCACAGAAATAGCAGCTCTGCTTCCTTCCCAAGAGGCTCCTGCTGTGCTCCGAGCACGTGATGGTGCTCTCCCAGTAGCAAGTATAAACTTCCTTTTAGGTTTGAGTTCAACAGCTTTCTTGAGTGGAAGCTCAAATTCTTGGGACTTTCCAATTCAAACAGAAGGTCGTTCTTGTCACAGTGGAAACCTGTGTCTCTGGAGCTCTCTCCGGAGTCATTGCACCCTTTGCCAATATGTGCGGCCCATTTTCTCTCGAGGCTGGAGAGAGTGTGAAGAAAGTGGTTCATGACATTTCCAGCTGAAACCTACACGTCATCTCTCTGCAAGGAAAGCAAAGCTTCCTAGAACCTTTGTCACTACTAAGCACCTACTATGTGCCCAGCACTTTGCTGCCTACTGAGATCATGGGAGTAGACGATGTTTATCCTGCTATATTTAACAAAGGTTTAGTATTTGTGTATTTCCTGTGTTCAACTACGGAGCTACCTGTTTTCACGTGCATTGTATTGTTGGAGCATTGTATCAGTCTTGTGTGATAAGAACTGTCATTATTTTTGTTATGCGAATTCTGAGTTTCAGAGTGGTTAAGCAAGGTCTCGTGCTTTAAAGTGGCAGACCTCGGTTGGCTGGACTCCAGAACCCAGGCCTGCAGCCTCTGTACCAGGCTTCGTCTTTCCTCTGCTCTCTGGGAATTTATATTCTTATTGCCAAGGCAAGAAATACTGCCGTGAGACAGGCAGCTCTAAACGGACATGTGACGACTGTCTTGGGTAGAATCTGAGCTTCTCGAGGATAGTGCCCCGGGTGCTGTAGTTGCGAGGGGCTTCTGGTGAGGGTGCTGGGCCGCGGCTTGACGACGGCTTGAGTGAGCACAGTGGGAGAGGGGCAGGGCTGAGAATCAGCCTGGGGGGAAGCCGGGGCCGGAGTCTCACTGTCATCAGTGAGAGGTCTGGTGTGGGGGTGACTCGGGTCATGTTTTGGTGTGTGAGTAGGTATGTGGCTTCCCTGGGGGCTCAGCTGGTGAAGAGTCGCTTGCAATGCTGGAGACCTGGGTTCCATCCCTGGGCTGGGAAGATTCCCTGGAGAAGGGAAAGGCTGCCCACTCCAGGATTCTGGCCTGGAGAATCCCAGGGACTGTGTAGTTCAGGGGTCGCCAAGAGTCGGGCACGACCGGGCGGCTGCCATTTTTCATAGGTATATGAATGGGCTTCGCTGGAGGCTCAGACAGTAAAGAATCCACCTGCAGTGCAGGAGACCTGGGCTCGATCCCTGGAGAAGCTCCCCTGGAGAAGGGCATGGCAGCCCGCTCCAGTATTCTTGCCTGGAGAATCCCGTGGGCAGAGGAGCCTGGCGGGCTACAGCCCATGGGGTCACAAAGAGCTGGACACAACCGAGTGACTAAGCAGACACACGTAGGTATATGAATACTACAGCAAAGGGTGGGGTTCAGAAAAGTATTTAAGTAGCGGAATTGACTCAGTTATTGATGGGCCTCTTTCATTTGTTTCTATAAACTGCACTCCTTGAGCTGGTTCCCATGTTTCTGAGAAAGTGCCGTAGGCAGAAGGGAGGGGGCTGCTTAGATGGGGTCTTGGCGTCCCAGTCCCACTGGAGCAGCTCCAAATTTAGACGCTGGCATTCATTTTGAGATTTTATTTGAAAGTAAGGTATTGATGCTTAAAAAAAGGGTTTCAAACCACTGAGTTAGCCCAATAAGCCTTCTTTACAGATGAATAAACACAGGCTTAAAGGGCACAGCTAGTTAGTAAGAGAACAAGAATTCAAGTTCAAGTCCCGATTTTTTTATGCCCAGTCCTTCACTGGACAAACAGTTATTGTCTGTTGCATCCCAGGAAAGATGCAAGGCTCTGTGGAGTGCAGGGTGACCGTCCAGCATATTTGAAGTGACCCTGAAGGATGGAGATGCCTAAACAGAGATTACAGACGCAATGGAAAGCCCTTGCTCTGCATGGGAAGGGCAGAAGTTGGGGGCTTCACAGAAGAGTGGCTCCTGACCTGAATCCTCAGCGTGTGCTGGAGTTGGCCAGGGAGAGTAGGTGGAGGAGCGCGTTCTAGGCCAAAGCAACAAGGGGCACCAAAGGACGAGACGAAGGTGTGAGAGAGCACAGCTTCATTAGGGAAGAGCAAATTGTCCCCTGATTAAGAAAACTCACCCTTTATTAAGCACCCCTCTGTGCCAGGCATTGTATAGGCAGTTTACATGGATTATTTCATGTAATGCTCTTAAGAGTCCTGTGAGCTGGATACAGATGAGGAAACGGAGTCTTAGAGTGGAGAAGTAATTCACCAAAGGGTCAAGTAAGATCTAACTGCTAAAGAGTGGTAGAGCCGGGATCAGAATTTGGGGAGCTTGATTTTGGGTTTGGAGCCCTGTGCGCCTTGCTAAGCAGTTTGGATTTTATCCTCTAGGCCAGTGGGTCTCAAATTTGCAGCAGAATCACCTGATGGGCTTGTTGAAGACTCTGGGCTCTACCTTCGAATTTCTGAGACCCAGGAATTTGCATTTCTGGCAAGTTTCCGAGTGATTCTGACCCTTCTGGGGATCACACTTCAACTGGAAGGTTTTCAGTTTAGGGAGAAAATCATCACATTTGCCTATATTTTATGCAGAGCTCTCTGGGTAAGAAATAGAAAAATGAATTACAGATTGGATAAGACTTGCCTCGTGGAATGGTGTTTGAAGCGGGCAGAGAGTGCCAATGGGAAGAACAGTTATTTCTTCTCTTATTTTTTTGTTCTTAGCATTTAATCATTATCTGATCAGTCCAACATTTACATATCTGAATCTGATTCTGCTCCTTGCTTTGTCTCGTAGACTAGAATAGCTATTTCTAACTTGTGTTCAAAAGATGAAGAGATGACTCTAGAAGAATTCATACAGGAAGATAATTCAGGTATTCATGGCTCTCAGCAGTCTCTGGTAAAGGATGGTAAGAATTCTGATTAACGACTAGGATCTGCAGACATGGTGTCTGACTCGAAGTAAGAGATGCAGGGACTGTGGCAGAACAAAAGTGGTTTTAAGGTTGCCCTGAAAGGAGGCTGGGGAGGGGCTGGCTGCTCCAGTGGCTGTGTTTTGGGTGTGCTGGCTTGAGGCCTCGTGTGGCCTGGTGGACATCACACTTTAGTGGAGAGGACCAGCCTGGCTCAGGAGGCCCGGCTTCCGGACCGGGCCCCGTGCTTTATTCCACCACTGTGGGCTGTCATCTCTCCACCTTGGGCCGTCTTCTGTTGTTCGAGCCTCCATTTCATGTGTTGTTTGAGCTTCCATTTCTTCATCTATTGTGTTGGGCAAAAATTCTTTTGGGTGTTTCCATAAGGTGTTTTTGGCCAACTCAATACACGTGGAGTTGATGACGGCTTCTCAGCCTGTTTGTGTGAGACTGGAGGATAAAGGGTGAGAGTTCTCAACCTTGGGTTGATACTTTTAGTTAAATAATTTTCTCCAGTCATATAGCCACCCATCCGTGCTCAGATGTTCACAGTTCACTTGGCAAAGTTGACTCACACGACTTCCATTTGCCTGGATTTTTACACGTGTGTTTCAGAGTAGCAAAAAAAATAAAAATAAAAAAAAGACTTAATTTGAGTTTGAGTTTTACTGTGTTTTATGGTAAGCTCTAGTTAGGAACAAAGCTGAGCTAGTTCCTGGGGGTGATTCTTCTTAAACCTCAATTCTGAATAAATCTGTTTTCAAATGTTTCAAGTCTACTGTAACTTTACTTTAAATCAACTGCCTCAGAAGATTTTTTAAACTACTGACACAGGTTTTAAAGCTATTAGCGAGATCCCTTATTTTAACTGTTTAATTCTAGAGTGTTAGCACATGGATGCATATCGCCTCATCTTTCTTATAATCCAGTGAAAACCTAAGAAGTGGTCTTACTGGCCACTGACCATCAGCCTGCGTGCTCGGTGCATGGACAGCCCTTTGCCCAGCTCGACCAGTCTCCCGCCTCTCCACCAGCGCCATCGTTTTCCTGATGCCACATCTCACTCACCACCTCCATTTCCAAACTAACCTCCTGTGTCCGTTTTGACTCCCTCAAACTCATATCCACGCTGTACAGAGGTTAAGGCTTCATATCTCATTATGCTTCCACTGATTTAAGCCCTTTAAGGGCTTTCCAAAACGTTTAGGATCAAGACGATACCACCCTACATGCCTGACGAAGCCCCACGTGGACTGACCTCTACTAGCCTCTCCGGCCTCACTTCACTCCAGGCTCCCTTTCATCTCCCTGCGCGGGTTGAACGGGATGCCTTTGGTGTGATGTGTGGTGCCTCCAGTCTGCGTAGAGCCCTTGCAGATCCTGTTTGCTCTGCCTAGAAGCCTTTCCTCCTCTTACCTCGTTACTCACCTCTACCCTCATACCCCAGCTCAGCCGACACTTCACAAAGTCTTCTGCGACCCTCTTGACCACATCAAACCTGAATCGTGTGTTCTCATAGCGTCACTGGCCCCTATACATCCACGCCTGCCACAGCTGCAATTTCCCGTTTATTTCTGTGTCTATGTGAATTATATGGAGGCCAAGGGACTATGTTTGGTTTGGCTCCTTGTAAGGAACTAGTGCCCAGAAGAGTGCTTGGCACACAGTAGGAGCTAATGAACATCTGTGCCATGAATGCGTGTTCTTAGAGAGTGTTCCGGTACGGGGGCTCACGCTTAGATCCCACTGCGAGCACGTGTAATGCATAGATGTTTATGATATAAATGGAAGTCACTGAAAAAGGCGACAGTGTTGATTTCAGCTTTCAACTGTGTAGTAACTAATAACGCAAGTCCTGCTGGCATTTGAATAGGCGTATGCCACTTCTCACTGGCGAACCCCCCAGGGACCGTAGATTACTTGTAAAGCTTTGCCCCTGTGGTTTAAACTCTTAAGTGGAGTCCACTTTATACACAGGCAGTGCTGGATTGTGAGAGCAATTGAGCCTGCCTGTTTTTGTGCTAGCTGTCATGAATTCTTGCTCCGTTTAGTCGGCAAATCCCTCCTGCAGAGCCTGTTGTCCAGTGTCTGTCCTGAATTTTCTAACAGTTCTCAACCACAGCAGAATTGAAAAATAAGACCTAACTGAGAGAGGTTTAAAATAGGGCAGGAAGAGTGCATGTAGGTGCCGCTTTCTTCATTTCCTGGTGTTTCTGCTGTAGTGACTGCTTAAGTGTTGCCCCTGAAAATCGGGTGGTCAGTGACCGTCTGGTAGTCTTAGAAGTGCTGTGGGAGTAGAGTCAGGTCAAGGCACCGTAATTGTAGTTAATTCTGCACAATGAGAAGCTGGATATTGATAAAGTTTGAATCCGTTCATGAATGCTTCGTAATTATGGTAGGAGGCAAGAATGACAACCCTCAATTACAGATTTTTTCAAATCTCACTGTTGACCTCAAACCCTTTTACCTTAATCAGGGCTTGGAAACAAGGACTCACAGAAGCATGTCATGAAAAGATGGACTGTGCATTTGTATAAATGCAACTACTGTATCACAATTAAGCAATACACACCCTGGCTGCTTGGTACCACCAGCAAAGTAAATAAAAGACTGTTTCGCTGCTCACAGTTTGGAGATGGAAGAACAGTGGAAGAACCACCATGGTTTGCCATTAAGGGATATAAACTTTAATGTCCAATTAGTAGTGAATGCTATTAGTGATATATTAAAATTACATTATGATTTAGGCTAGGCAAGTCAACATTCAGGACGTAAGTTAATTGATTCAGAGTAATTTATTCTAATGCTCTTTTCTTGCATCAGAACGTGGCCCTTCCATTGCTTGCATCAGAAGAGCCTGTTGTGTTAGCTCCTGCCTGGCCCTAAACTTTCCCTTTCTTCTCCTCACCTCCTGGAGCTCATGGTTCTGAATCTTGGGGTTTAGACCATAAGCATCAACATTTTAAACAAGTTTCCAGGGTCATTCTTATGCCCAGTAAAGCTTGAGAATCACAGAATGATTTTTCAGGCCTGAGACTGTTGTTAAGATTTGTTTGGGTTTTCTTCTGCCAGGGGGCAGTGTTCTCTGAAATATAGCTGGATTAATAAACCAAGCTGAAAGTTAATTTTAGTCTTTCTCATACAGTTTGTTATTTACTGACCCAACCACGAGTGACCTTATCCCCAAATCTTAAATACCAGCACGGGTGAACTGTCTTGATTTAGTTCTGTTAGAAAAGGGTTTGGACTCTTTTATACCATCTTAGTTGCATTTCTAGATGTGCAGTATGCATTATCAGGCTTTGCAGTTTGCTCAGTTTTAGATAATGAGGGCTGATTTTGTTTTACAGTTGATTGGGTGCCTGAGGTAGGGACTTGGGTCACCCCCCTGACAGTTAATTTGTAACAATGTCTTTCAGTTAAGGTCTTTAAGTGAAATTCTGTGTAACAGTGGTTAGGTGGTGTGTGTGTGTGTGTGTGTGTGTGTGAATGCATTCTCTGTGCACAATGACCAGTTGAAAGAGAGGTTGAGTTCAGTCCTCTTAGATAACTGGTAACAAGTGCTGTACAGAAGCCAGGTATGGGTCAGGCTGGGCTTCCCTGGTGGCTCAGACAGGAATCTGCCTGCAATCTGGAAGACTCAGGTTCGATCCCTGGGTTGGGAAGATCCCCTAGAGAAGGGCATGGTAACTCACTCCAGTATTCTTGCCTGGAGAATCCCATGGACAGAGGCGCCTGGTGGGTTACAGTCCATGCGGTCTCAAAGAGGCGGACCCATCTAAGCGACTAGCACACACGTTTCATCTCTCTGGCTGTTACTCTTAGGACTTTTTCCCCCTGCACAGCTACTCTGCATGTCCAAACAATGGACGGCTAATGTTCAGTTTCTGAGTCTAATCAGTTTCACTGTCCTCGAGCTGGATTTCTACTGTCAAATATCAGACAGATTCTACAGCTGCTGGACCCTGGCGAGGGCTGGCAAGGCCGGTGGGGAGGCTGGAGCGGTTTTCTTTTGGAGCCTTCGGCCGCTGTGGCGTACGGTGCAGTCACAGGACGGCCTTGATGTTTCCCTTTTAGGCTGATAGTTTTCCTTTGTACAAGCCTGCATCTTGAAACTGAACATAAAGAGTAGAAAAATCTTACGTGGGGTTAACATCTTTCATAAGCCTTGCTAAACACCCGACCCCAAATCATTTCAGTATGGCGTGCAGACTGAAGCCAGAGACTTCTGTAGAAAGACCCATCGGCCTGCCGTCTCTGTAAGCGTGCAGAATGGAAAGGCTTCGAGAGAGGCAGCTGAAAGCTTGGCACCGTGTTTCCTTTTTCTCAATTAGCTGTTACCAAATTCTGGAATATCTAATGAAACCCAGACCTACTGTGCAGCCCACCGTAAGCAAGCTCTGGCTTTTGTGCTTTGGGGTTTTATTTGAGCAGAGCCCCAGCTTCCTCAGCCGTTTGTTGCATAGTAAGCGCCCTGTTTGTTTACGTACACACATATGCTCTGCACAAGAGCTGTGGTCACCGGGTCTGGCCAGAGAAAAACCAGAGATAAGCTCTTCTCTCCCGTCTGAATCCTACAAGTGTACAGTATTTAAAGAACTTTCAGCTTCTGAGGGCCTGATTTCTTTTAGAAGTCCCCTGGTGGCTAGCTAGCTCAGTAAAAAGACTTTAAGCCTCACAATAGCATCAAAGGCACAGTGTTTGGTGGCTAGATGATAATTTATCTGGGGAAAAACCTAAGGAAACAATTCTGTAGAGCTGAAGTCTCGCTGCCACCGAGATGTCCTTTCTCAGTTCAGTCATTAGTAAAGCTTCCCCCTCCCCGCCACACCCCACCCTTGCTGTTCCCCAGTCCCTCCGAAACAAAAAACCTGACGGTTTTTTCCGGAGGAAGAGGCAGGCAGATCTGAACTCATTTTATGCCTCCTCACAAGGCAGGAGACCTCTGTGCGGCTTCCCTGGCATCCCCAGGATTTTGATAAATGTTACTTCTGTAAACTCTAAGGACAACATGGGGAAGCAGAATGCTATCTCTTGTGTTTCGTTACAATCCTGGGAGGTTTCATCGTGGGAAATGTTTGAGGAGCCAGGAGTCGCTGAGAATGCGGCAGAAGGGACAGGGTCATTTATACGACCAGAAAAATAAAGAAACGGGCCGGACAGAGGGTTAGTAGGTTTAGAAATTATAAAACTTTCCTTGTTTTTTTTAAAAACATGAAGTTGTGAGGTTGACTGCATTGAATAACTACATTGTTAAACCCTAAAAGCTTAAAGCTGGTAGAAACCCTTTTGTGGCTCTGTTTC
Source organism: Oryx dammah (assembly GCF_014754425.2). Lineage (NCBI taxonomy): Eukaryota > Metazoa > Chordata > Mammalia > Artiodactyla > Bovidae > Oryx > Oryx dammah. Next base: position 92,467,536 of record NW_024070203.1, on the reverse strand, counting down.
ATTTTTATCGGATAAAATGCATTTGGTTTCTTTTTTTAAAAAGCCATGTTTTCAGGAGGGAAGGAAAATGAACATGCAGGGTTATTGGCTACAGCAACATAAGAAACCCTTATGTTACCAGAGGAAGCCACATGAAAGTGTCTGTGTGTCAGGGGAGGGGCCGAGCGGGGTGGAGAGGCGGAGAGGGATGTTTCAAGCTGCTTAGGCTCGGAGCTGCGATTTGCGAACAAACTGTGATGAAATCGAGCTTTGGACAAATCAGAGAAGGCTGTCAACCTCCCAGGTGGGATTACTTGTAGTTAATAGACTGGACTCAGAGCCCCAAAAGGCAGTGCATTCAGTGTAGGCAAACAGAACACACGGCCACAGGCTTTCCAAGAACCCCCTGCCATGGCCAGGAGAAGCTCATGCCAGCTCCACCAGGTAGGCGAAGGAGACAATGACGGGGGTGGGGGTGGGGGGTTGCTTTCTGATTTTGAATTTTCTTTTTGCTTTTAAAATGAAGACAGCACTACAGGGTGCATTTGGGAAGCTGCAGGGTTGGATGGTGATGTTGAAGTCATTTGCACTGCCTTTGTGGAATCGGATTTAGGCTTGTCTGGTTGCACTGACAGTTTGATCTCTTTCTTCTCTTAGGTAATATCTCTGTTCACTTTTGCTGTTGGTGTCAATATCTGCTTAGGATTCACAGCAAATCGAATTAAGAGGGCAGAAGGATGGGATGAAGGCCCTCCTACAGGTATGTGTAGCAGCTGTGCCCATCTTCAGTCCTTTTAAAATATTAAAAGTGATCACTGTCCACTCCTTAAGAAATGCACCTTTAATCTTGCAGTGCAACTAACTCATGCTGTCTCTGGAATAAAATCAGCTCTCCGTACAGTTCAGATGGGGGAACGTGGTTTAGTAAGAGAACATTTTATGAACTCTTCCTGCTACTTTACTGACTGTTTAAATCTCTGTCCTCTGAATTTATAAATGCTAAGACAACATTAAAGCTCTTGTGAACAGACAAGGCTGAAAAAAAAGTGGTGAGAACAGGTGCTGACTTGATAGTAAAGACATTGTGAGTGTAATTTGCTGTCATTTGATAGGAGATCTAGTATTTGTGTCCAGAAAGTTCTGACCTTGAGAAAAAGAGGGATGGAAGTAAAAAACAAAAAGTGGCAGGGAACTGTTTTTATGAAAGTTCATCTCACTATGAGATGAAGGTTTAACCTAAACAGGAAAAATATGAGAGGAGGTGCTTAGAAGAGCTTATGAGATTGACTTCTCCCTGATTTTTCTTTTGGCTCAAGGAGAGGTAAGTTTTCATAGAGTGTCATGACTTAACTAGCAGAACTGAAGTGAAAGAGTTTCCTTTTACAATGTACCCTGTGCCATAAGCAGTATGGGAATTCTTATAAAGGAGCTCCTTGTGCAGGCCCAGAAGGCTTAACTGACCAGGTCTTAAGTAATGAGTTGGTTAATTTCCTGGAAATTGGAGCTGCTGATGGTTTTATAAAGAAAAATTACATATTAAGTAACGGGTACTCTAGGGGGCAATCTTTTCTTGACTTCTCCTGACATCTCCGCATGTTTGTTGGCCTTCCTGTGCATTTTGTACTTCTCTGCACTGGATTTCTTGACCTGCCTCATAAAAGACTGTCACCTGTCTCTCTTTAGCCAGCCCGAGCATTTCTTAGCCGAGTTATGATCCATGCATTGATGGAATTCTGAACCTTCCTTATTTCAAGCAAGTGACTTTTGAGTAAGGGCGAAAGAATTATATCAGAAGTGGTTTAGTGAATCCAAGTGGAGTGTGCTTGGGGTGAAAAGTAAGAAAATAGATCATAAAGATTGCACCCTCAGGGAACCAGTGGACAAAATGAGCTGTCTTCTGTTGGGGAAGGGGAGGAAAGTGGACCCCTGGGCTGGAGGATCCTGTTTCTGTTGGTAACGAATGGTTGTTCCAGACAAGTGTAACTCCTGCTCACACTGCCTGTAACTGCTCAGACTGAAGAGCGAGGATCAGGCCTTTAGTTTGGCCATGGGGGCAAGCTTGAGAGCCCACTGCTGGCTCTTTCCAGTGGACCCTCAAAGGAACTTTTTTCCCCTTCTTCGTATCAATATATTACTTTGGCTAAAACTGATATTAAAAGCGATTTCTCTGATGAATGTTGTAAAATCAAGTTGCCCATTATTTTCAGAGTTGACTTTTTTTTTTTTTGGAAAATGGTCATGAAAGCCCTGGATTGGCGCCCTGGATGCGTCTCACTTGCCAGGTGGTCTTGGGGAAGTCACTTGTGAGCTCCATTTCCTTAGCTATACAATGCAGAACGGGCCTACGTGATTTCCAATTTTCCTTCTGGATTAAAAAAGAAAAACATGATTCTGTCTGTTTCATTGCCTTTTGAATGTGTGTACTCTCTGCAGGAGAACTTGAAAAATACAGACCAGATTTACTAATCCTCAAATATATTTTGTGTATAATAAATAATTTCCTTGCATTATTAAAAACAATTACAAGAATTAATGAGTCAATGCTACTCCTGGAAAAATAATATAAATTATCTCTAAATCTAGTATATTTCAGAATATTTGCTTCTTGAATTATTAATCAAATCATTGATTACTTTTGGCCTTATGTTAGCTTCTAAAATAATTTATTAGTGAAAATTCTACTGCTAGGAAGTATTAGTCTCGAGATACATGTGAGTCTGAGTTTGGGGATTTTGGCGTGCCTGACACTTTTTATTTTTAAATTTCTGTTGCTATAGCTTACTGCTGTTGAGGCACTGTAATTGATCTCTCCTGAATGAAGGCCATGATGTGCTTTGGAAACTGAGCAAACGCATGCGGAGACTCTAAGCACTTTCCTCTTTTTAAATGTTGTCTGTGTCTGAGATGATGCTTATGGTTGGCGATTCTGCCCGTAAAGCATGCGCGTCGGAAAACCCTGGGTGAGCTGGCACATGCGTTTTAGAGAAGATGCTAGGAGGAAAGGCTGCCATGCTTACTGTCCATGACACTTCCGTGTTCCAGAGTATTCCTGAGAAGCTCGGTGCTTTGAGATTGTTCTACCAAGTAGAAGGAACACAGAGGATATTGATGTATAGCCAGCTTCAGACTGACCGGGGCAAGACCTCTCATTCACTAGCATTCGGTTTCTTATTTAGGAAGCGTAGTACCTCAGAGTCCTCAGCTGTAGCTGAGAACGTTCTGCACACATGCAGACTCTTGCTACTGGACGGGGGTGGATGTTAGTTTCAAGGCTGCGGCCATGCAAACTATTATAATTAATTCGCTGGCACACGTGATAGCTGGATTTTCTGTTAGCATGTGGTGATCTATTTGAATTCATGGTAAAATAAGATTTCTTCCTTCAGATTGTAGATTTATTAGAGGATATGAAATGAGCAGAACTCATTACAAGTCTGCTGGGTAAATGTCATGGACCATCAGGTACATGAGATGCCGGGAATAAATTTTCAGAGAGAACGTAAAGCATGCGTGCGATTCAGTTTGACATTCTTGTCCTGTACATCTGATGTAGCCAGCTTGATTCACCTCTAAAGTCGGAAGAGAATTTACGTGTATACAGGTGACACTCACATAATGTGCTTATGTGTGTGTTTCTGTGTGGTGGTGCAATCTATTTCACTGGAGTTGGTGACGGATACTTTTCCAGTCTCTGGGTGGAAACGGGATCTCCTTTGAGAGAAGCAACTTCATACTTCAAAGACAAAGGGAAGTGGGTAAGCTTGTGAATAACTGGCTAACAGAGACTTGAAAGCTTTGTTCAAGTCATCATCATTTTTAAGTGGCTTGAGAGTTTAAAAGTACGTGAATGCAGGTGAAATTCATAGGGAAATGTGAAATGAAGAGTGTCACTGACAATTTTACAAGTAAAGCTTTGCTTTGTGAATCCTGGAGAAAGCAGACAGTGGTGACAGGAGTGAGAAGGTTCACGTTCATTTGATAGCTTTGGGCATCTCATCCTAATGATAAGGCAACAGCTTGGAGGAACTGCAAAGCTGACAGGTGACTGTCATCAGCCGTTACTCTGCAAGGAAAATTAGAAGGACTGTCACATCCTGGGACTCTATGTTAAATCTAATGTTGAGACCAGAAGGCATTTAAGTCAGCGGAACACAGCGATGAAAGAACAGCATGGACTTTTCCGTTCTCTGTAATATGGCCCTTAGGTGCAGTGATTTTTCCGTGTATCTTAGAACCATACAAACGCTCCGTGGTGACCTTCATGGGAAGGAAATCCAAAACAGAGGGGATATATGAGAACGTACAGCTGATTCAGTGTGGCAGCCTGGGTGGGAGGGGCCTTGGGGGAGAATGGATGCACGTCCACCTATGGCTGAGGCCCTTGGCTGTCCACCTGAAGCTATCACAACCTTTTCTTGGGAGGGGGCGCAGGGAGTCGAGTTCCATGTCTATTGTTGTACACATATATATTTTCTGTGTATACAGAGATAATTTTCTTTCTCGGAAGTATTTAAAAATTGATTAACCTTCAGTCTACAAAAAATACCTACTCTGCATGATAGAAAAATCGCTCCTACAAGTTCAAACTGATTTATGCCCAAAACTTTCCCCAAAACGTCTTACATTCCTGGTGACTCAGACAGTCAAGAATCCGCCTGTAATGCAGGAGACCCAGGTTCGATCCCTGGGTCAGGAAGATCCCCTGGAGGAGGGCATGGCGACCCACTTTAGTATTGTTGCCTGTAGAATCCCCATGGACAGAGGAGCCTGGTGGGCTACAGTCCATGGGGTCACAAAGAGTCGGACACGACTGAGTGCCTTTCACTCTCCCCAGCATATACGATACGAAGCAACATACTGAATCGTAGTGTAGAAGGTGGGCCACGCGGAGGAGGGAGGGGCACGGGGCCACACGTGCTCATGTGCTCGTGCACACACGCACCCCTCACGCACGTGCCCCCACTCAGCAGCGGCCAGAGGGCGGGGGTCTGCCCGGCCCGTGCTCAGGGGGCAGGCCCAGCAGCCCTGTATCACAGCGCTGGTAACTGGCCACGCTCCACCACATGCAGGACGTTCTGCACGGAATTCGGCCCTGCCTACAGCTGAAGCCGACACAGTGTCTAAAGCACCTCTGTGCGCGCGTGCTCAGTCGGTCAGTCGTGTCCGACTCTTTGCGACCCCGTGGACTGTACCTCACGAGACTCCTCCATCCGTGGAATTTTCCAGGCAAGAATACTCGAGCAGGTTGCCATTTCGTACCCCAAGGGATCTTCCCGACCCAGGGATCTAACCCATGTCTCTCGCATCTCCGGCTTTGGCAGGTGGATTCTTTACCACTGAGCCACCTGGGAAGACATTAATTTAAAAAAGGGAAAGGAGTGAAAGACTAAAATTTTATTGTGAACCTAATAAAACTTGTTCCAGTTTCTGTTGAAAAGCATAGTAAATAGTAGGCAAAAACCTGGTAAGCAAAAAAATGTTCAAATGATATAAGCACACATTGTAATAGTAAACTTTTAAAATAATTTCTTTAAAATGGGTATTTTGCAGATTGTCTTTAAAAAATAAATTTAGTTTATATTCCAGATGATTTTTATGCATTGCTTATCATAATTGTATGCTATAGAAAGGGGCATTAACTATTCTTTAATTTTCAAATTTCATAAAAATTAGACTAAAACGGACAAGCAAAAGAAAATACTATACAGAATCTTCTATCTTGTTGCATAAACCAGAAATCTCCATCTTTAATAAAGTTCAACATAGCTTATATCTTCCAAAATCATGTCTTAAAAAGAACATCTAAAATTCAGAGCTTATGTGCATAATTTGAAAAATCCTTTGTTAATGATAATGATATTGTAGCTACAATCAGATGATCTAAAATTGTAGCTGGGCCTTTGCTAGCTTAAGTTAGGCCTAGGGTTCTTTTTTTAAAAACAACTTTTAATTTTATATTGGAGTATAAAAGTATTGTGATACTTTCAGGCAGACAGCAAAGGGACTCAGCCATGCATATACACGTATCCATTCTCCGCCAAAGTCCCTCCCACCCAGGCTGCCACGTAGCGCTGAGTAGGGTTCCCTGTGCCATGCACTGGAGTGCTACACAAGTGGAATTAAACTCCTAAGTTCTATTCAGATCATCTGGAAATCTGTTTTCTTGTAGTTTGCGAGGTCTTTCTACATGAGGACATGGTATTTAGAAACACACTGAAAAAGTATGGAATTCTGAGGGCTTCCCTGGTGTTCATATGGTAAAGAATCCGTCTGCAGGGCAGGTGATCCGGGTTCAACCCTGAGTCGGGAAGGTCCCCTGGAGGAGGGAATGGCACCCCACTCCAGGATTCGTGCCTGGGGAAGCCCAGGGACAGAGGAGCCTGGTGGGCTGTCTTCCATGGGGTCGCAAAGAGTCGGGACTCAGCGACTTTCTCTTTCACTAGAGTTCTGATCGCCCACCAGGAAAAATGAGGATAATATTGTCTGTCTGTCTGAAAAGACTCTTGAAAACAAACGTGCCATAACCAAGACTGATAAGAACACAAGGTGCTGAGTATATGCTGATCCACTGCATTTATCTCCAGATTTGTTTCAAGGCCAGGGTCTCCACTGTTACCTCATCAAATTGACAGTATCTGCTGTATAAAATGCCGTTCATTGTTTGGTAGCAGATTTATACTACTGACTATGGTCACACATGTTATTTGAGTGATTTACAATTGAAGTTAGACTCAAATTTCATTGAAATCGTCTAGAAACCTGTTTTCTTGTAGTCGATGGGGTCTTGCTACATGAGGATATTGTATTTACAAACACATTGAAAGTACAGGTGTTTGAAAACTTCCCAGGTGGACCTATTAATTTAAAAAGTTGTCTATGAAATCCTGTTCAGAAGCTGTGAAGAAGAGGAGAGCCTACTGATGCTATAAGGTAAGGTAAGGTAAGGTGAAGTCCCTCAGTCGTGTCCAACTCTTTGCGACCCCGTGGACTGTAGCCTACCAGGCTCCTCCATCCATGGGATTCTCCAGGCAAGAATAGTGGTGGGTTGCCATTTCCTTCTCCAGGGGATCTTCCCGAGCCAGGGATCGAACCCAGGTCTCCTGCATTGGAGGCAGATGCTTTAACCTCTGAGCCACCAGGGAAGCAATGATGCTGTAGTAATGGATATTTATAGAAAGTGACGTATTTAGGAAGTGGAGATACTGACACACAGGCCTGGATTAAGTGCTGCTTTCCAAGAGATGAGGTCAAGACTATCGAGGAAAAATGGCAACTTCAGTGCAAGAAAGTAGGACCAGAAAGGGCACATTGGATACTCCAGAAGAGGCGTTAGACGGGACTTCCCTCTTGAGTTGGCCAGCATCTTGGTTGTCATCCACGTTGTCGGCCTTTTTTCCTTGTATTTTATGCTTCAGACAAGGCAGGCGGACACCGGAGAGCCAGGTCTGTCCCAGTGCTCTTGGAAAGGAGGCGGCTTACTCACTGTCTGTTTCATTTCAAGACTTGCCTCTCAACTTTCAGGAAACCCTCAGGCTGAGAACCATGGAAAATGGGAGGAACGGAGAGCGGGTCACAGCGCAAACTCTGAATGCAGGACCAGACAAAACTTAGAGGAATCGTCCAGCTTTAGGCTGGGCTAAGCATTTTCAAACTTAAACACAGCCTCCCACACTGGCCATAGTCCAAATCTGAAAATTTCCATTTTGCAGAGAGATTTGGTGGGAAATGTGATTGGGAGTCCAGGATGAAATAATGTGTAGGTCACAACTCTTATCATGAATTAGGTTGTTTCGAATAGTCTAGCATTATCAATAATTTTTTTTTCTGTGCATAAATGGCACCAGATTTCCACAATGCTACCTCTGTGTAGGTATGGTAAGACGGAATGTTTTAGAAAGAAGGTTTACTTAGCTAAGTAAAAGTAATTTCACTTGTTTCTATCAGAATTATGAGTTTGAATGTGATAAATCCAATTTTACATTGGTGGGTTTTTAAAATCATGAAATTGCGTTCTGGGAAAAGTAAGAAACGTACAGCATTGTTTTTATGTACATCACATATACACATATTTGAAAATTTAAAGTCTCTATTTAAAGGAAACTTCTGTCTGTGTAGACCTGTGACATTTATTTTTTAAGATTCTGGAACTGACTTGTTCCTTTGAAGTAAGACAATATCATTTAAATATGTAATTCAAAAGGCAGAATAGCATTTGAGTTTCATAAGCGTGCTGGCAAGTGCCGCATATGAAGTTTCAAACCCCCATCACACTTAGGACAGATTTGTTTTTAATTGGAGAATAATTGCTTTCTGGTGTCGTGCTGGCTTCTGCCACACAGCAGTGTGAACCGGCCGTGAGTGTCCGCAGCCACCCCTCCCCCTCCCCGCAGTGTGAACTGGCCGAGTGTCCGCAGGCCCCACCCGCGTGCACCCCTATCCCCGCCCACCCCCACCCCCACCCCCACCCCCACCCCCCGCAGTGTGAACCGGCCCTGAGCGTCCTCAGGCCCCGCCCGTGTGCACCCTGCTCCCCGCCCACCCCCACCCCC
>NW_024070203.1:92453527-92458608 GCF_014754425.2 Oryx dammah | reverse complement strand
GAACTGGCCTAGTGTCCGCAGGCCCTGCCCGCGTGCACCTCGCTCCCACCCCCGCATTGCACCCTCTAGGGGTCACAGCACCGGCTGAGCTCCCCCCGGCTGTCTGCTTTACCTGCGGTCGCGTCTGTGTTTCATGCCCCTCTCTCAATCCGCCCCACCTCTCCTCCCCGAACTGTGTCCACGAGTCTATTCTCCACGTCTGCATCTTTGTTCCTGCCCTGCAAATAGGTTCAGGCACCATTTTCCCAGATTCCATATCTGTGTGTTGTTATATGGTATTTGTTTCTCTCTTTCTGACCTACTTCACTCAGCACAGAGTTTGTTTCCTTGTTGTCTTTCTCGTTAGTTCTGAAGTTTTTAGTTCTGATAAAGGAAGCCTTTACAGATTTTAGAATTCAGGTAGACAAGTCAGAGAACCTTCCATATCTGACTGCTGAATCAGGTACAAGAAGAGCAGTCGTAGACCTGAGCTGGGCCTGGTGCGGGGCGAGGGGCCCAGGACCTGGGTGGGATGAAAAAGCAAAGAGTCTCCTGCCAACACAGGAGATCCAGGTTCGATTCCTGGGTCAGGGAGATCCTCTGCAGAAGGAAATAGTAACCCACTCCAGTATTCTTGCCTGGGAAATCCCATGGACAGAAGAGCCTGGAGGGGCTACAGTCCATGGGGGTTGCAAGAGCCGTACACACTTGGCAAGTAAGCAACAACAATCCCTAATCCACACCAGCCCGGAAATTCACTCTTATTTGAAAGTTGTTAGTAACCCCGTATTGAGTATAATACTTTTTATGACCTGTATCTTTGCATTATGAGTGTAAGTGCAACTCTTTCTTAACAAAGCTGTCTTCAGTTTAAGGGTTGGCAAGGAAGATGATAATTGGACAGGGGAAGCTATTGTGTGAAATTCAATTATTTTCAAAAGCAAAGTGAGTGGTAAACTTAGAGAGTAACTATTGTTGGAAGGAAGGGGTAAAAATCACTTTGATAGAATGAATGGAGAAAGGTTTAAAATGATTAGAAATTCATACAAATCTTTTGAAAGTAAAAATAAGAAAAAGGAAGAGATTATGATGAGGGAAAAGCAAAGAGTGAGGATGGAGGAAAACTTCCCCTGCTGGCCGAGATGCCCCGGAGGAGACAGGGCGGGCGAGCGTCTGCGGACAGTGTGCCTTTGGAGCTCTTCTGATTATCCCAGCTCTAAGGATAGCTAAGTGTGCTTACATACGCAGTTCATGAGCACAAATTCTACTCAGAATTTATCCTAATAGATGGCTGCTGGACTGATTCTAAGCAGTATCCTTATAAAGGCATGTTTCCGTTATAGGCATTTTTCTTACATTCGCTTTCCACCGTGGGGCTTTATTTTTCCTTTCTCTGCTGCTCAGTCCTCCTCCTCTCATAGTTCCTCGGGGTTCAGCATGTCTGTTCATTGGCTGGGCAAAGTCTATAGAAAAATGTGGTTTGTGAACCAGAAGTAAGGCATTGCCTTGGAAACCTGATATTATTTCTTCAGCTGAACGGCGGTGATTTGTATGTCTTTGAATATCCCAGAATCAACCATGCAAAAGCGTTTCGCATCTCGTGGTCAGGTGAATCTGTTTGCTTTAGTTGAACTGATCTAACGCCGTCCAGGTCAGGATTGGGCGACTCTGACTTGAAAGAGGACAAAGGACTAACAGATGAATGGGATGTTCAGATAAACGGCTTTGGTGAACCTAGAAATGCCATTAAATGTCTGTTCTCTCCCCACCTCTGGTGTTTTCTTGATTTTACAAGTAATGGATTCTGATTATAAAAAAATGGAAAATTCATAAACATAAACAAGAAATAAAATAACATTATAAAATTTGTAGAATATTTATATGTAATATATCCTTCATGCTCATAAATTCACATGCATATCTACTCACACACATATGGGTATATGTTATATGTATACGTTAGAAGGAGAAGTAAGCAAACAAAACATAAAAAAACAAAAAAGACATTTGTAAAACAGAAGTTTCAAATTGCAGAAAAGTAAGAAGTTTCCTTGCTTTTTCTCTTTCTCATTTCTCCAAAAATAATTTCTGTAAAGAATTTTTACAGTGAAAACAAGTGTTATTCACACTGGCGTGCGTTGTGTGCTCGCGTCCAACTCTGGTGACCCCATGGACTGTAGCCCTCCAGGGCCCTCTGCCCCGGGGTTTCCCAGGCAGGAATCCCGGGGTGGGTGTTGTGTCCTCCTGCAGATTCACCCTAGTACCTGTCTCAAGGCTTCTGTCCCCAAACACTCTCTCATCTCTAGCTGTGGCCTCTGACTTTATCTTACGTTTATCTCTGTCTTTACTGCTTTCTCCGTCTCTATTTCTAACAGAAAATATAATACATAAATTTACTGCCAGGGCTTCCATGGTGGCTCAGATGCTAAAGAATCTGCCTGCAATTCAGGAGACCTGGGTTCGATCCCTGGGTCGACCAGGACAATTTCCCATGCTTTGCTGTTTAAAAAACATGTTTATCCATTTTGTAGCTCTTTCCATACTAGCCTGCGCAGATCTGACTTGCTTTGTAAGCTAGGATGAGGATCCTGCTTAATTTTTCCAGCCAGCCTGTTACCCTAGCACTACTTACCAATTAATTTCTTTTCACTCCTTGATTAATCCTTTCTTTCTCCAAGATTGTAGAGTTTACGTTTGTATAACTCTAGTTACGTATGTAGGTTTTATGGCTGGAAGAGATCTTAAAAGTCTTTTATTTCAACCCCATCTGTTCAGACTGTTCTCAGAACATTTAGGCTCAGTTTTCCTGTTGCAGTTGTAAGAATTCTGCCTGCCAATGTTGGAGATGCAAGACACGCAGGTTCGATTCCTGGGTCAGGAAGATCCCCTGGACTAGGAAATGGCAGCCCATTCCAGTGTTCTTGCCTGGAAAATCCCATGGACAGAGGAGACTGTCGGGTTACAGGCCATGGGTTGCAAAGAGTTGGATATGGCTGAGCAACTGAGCATGCCTGCACATTCCTTACAAAAGCTGTGGATTTTTAAACAGAGGAATGGACACTTCTAAGTGTAGACTTCAAAGGACTGTTCTCTGTTGGCATCACAAACATCCACAGAAACACAGATTTGTAGTAATAATCACTGTAAATAGGAGTAAAACCAGTAGCCAACATTTGTTACTTTCTGTATGGCTGACACCTTGCTCAATACCTCATTTAATTCGCATGATAGCCTCCAGTTACTTTTATTGGTCTCCCCGCTCTACAGATGAGGAAACTGGTGCAGAGGACCTGCTGAGGTTCACAGCCAGCAGGAGATGGAGCCGGGCTGCTCAGCTCGAGTCTGCCTGCATGACCGCGCTCTTCTTCCCAGGGCCTCCCTGCCAGAGAGACATGACAGGAAGGTTGCTCAGTCGTGCGACTCTCTGTGACCTTATGGACCGTAGCCTGCCAGGCTCCTCTGTCCATGGAGTTCTCCAGGCCAGAATACTAGAGTGGGTAGCCTTCCCCACTCTAGGGGATCTTCCCAAACCAGGGATGAACTCAGGTCTCCCGCGTTGTGGGTGGATTCTTTCCTGTCTGAGCCGCCAGGGAAGCCCCATAGTGACATGGCCTATGCCCTAATCCCATTGCCCTTGTCTCTTGTAGTGTTATCAGACTCCCCCTCGATCAACATCTCTGGATCTTGCAAGGGCAGATGCTTTGAACTTCAAGAGGCTGGACCCCCTGATTGTCGGTGCGACAACTTGTGTAAGAGCTATAGCAGCTGCTGCCTTGACTTTGATGAGCTCTGCTTGAAGACAGGTGCGTAACTTTTGAGTCCTCTCTAGTCTTGGTTGGCTGGCTTGACGACCCCCTGCTGTTGAGCAGCCTGCCATGGCCACCCTGCTCTGGACAAGCCAAGCTGGGGGATTTAGTTTTGTTCCTGGAGGCACTGCCAGTTCCGTTATGAGCACACCGCGTATGACCGTCGCGTCCACACGAGACTCAGCCCGAAGAGAACTCTTCGCAGCTGCAGTCATCATTGACTAGTTTGGGATGTTTATGACCAGTTATTTTCTCTTTCCTCTTTGTGATTTCTATCTCTTGCTGTCCCTCATTTGCTGCTGGCATACCTGGACTGAAATTTTGCATGTTCTTAAAGTGTTGGGCTCTTTTCTGGGGCATCTGTTTTAACTGTATTATTTTTGCTTGCCTGCTCAGTTTCTAACACTGGCTTTGTTTCATGTTATCATATAGTGACTATGGGTCTACTCTGAGGTCATTACTTCTTCTCAGTGGAAGTCTAAAATCATTTTAGAATTCTTCTTGGGGTTGCATGCTCAAGGCAGCTCTAAAATCTTCCTCTACATGTGCCTGACCTTTGTTTACATTTCTTCTCTAATAGAAGGGTCAGTGGGATATACAGGTCTCTGAACATACATTAGTTGAGAAAATCACGTTTGGTGACTCGATCTACCTGCTGTGTTTCCGAAGTCTCACACTTTAGGGGGGACTTTGCAGTTGTCTTGTAGATTATCCCCCATTCCTCTGGGCAGCTTCAGGTTCAGACTCTCTGGGAAAGGTGACAAGCAACCCTGCTCTTAAGGTCATTTTGTAAAAAAATTATTTTTTGGAAAAAGTAGAAGCAGTGACAGATTTTATTTTCTTGGGCTCCAAAATCACTGCAGCCATGAAATTAAAAGATGCTTGCTGCTTAGAAACAAAGCTATGACAAAGCTAGATGGTGTATTAAAAAGCAGAGACATCACTTTGCTGACAAAGGTCCGCCTAGTCAAAGCAGTAGTCATGTACGGATGTGAGAGTTGGACCGTAGAGAAGGCTGAGCGCCGAGGAGCCTGGCAGGCTGCGGTCCGTGGGGCTGCAAAGACAGGACTCAGCGACTGAGCAACAGCTGCCTTGCTGTGCTGCGTGAGTCGTCAGCCCCGTGTGTGTGAATAGCGGCCCTGCTCGGTTCCTTCCCCCTTAGGCCAGCCCCGAGCGCGGAGCCGGGCCCGCTGAGCTCTGCGGCAGGCCCCGAGCGCGGAGCAGGCCCCGGTGAGCTCTGCGGCAGGCCCCGGTGAGCTCTGCGGCAGGCCCCGGTGAGCTCTGCGGCAGGCCCCG
>NW_024070203.1:92446161-92453517 GCF_014754425.2 Oryx dammah | reverse complement strand
CCGGTGAGCTCTGCGGCAGGCCCCGGTGAGCTCTGCGGCAGGCCCCGAGCGCGGAGCAGGCCCCGCTGAGCTCTGCGGCAGGCCCCCGCCAGTCGTCTCTTTTACTCACAGTGTCAGCAGTGCTGGTCAATCCCAGTCTCCCGACTCCCGCCACTCCCCCTCTTCCCCACTTGGCGTCCATACTTTCGTTCTCTACGTCCATGTCTCTATTTCTGCTTTGCAAATAAAGTCATCTGTACCATTTTTCTAGATTCCATCTATATGTTAATATATGACATTTGTTTTTCTCTTTCTGGCTTGTTTCACTCTATATGAGAGTCTCTAGGTCCATCCACATCTCTACAAATGACCCAATTTTGTTCTTTTTTATACATATTAGTGTTGGTTGCTCAGTCTTTGTCTGATTCTTTGTGATCCTGTGGACTGTGGCGCTCTAGGCTCCTCTGTCCATGGGATTCTCCAGGCGAGAATACTGGAGTGGGCTGCCATTTCCTTCTCCAGGGGATTTTCCTGACCCAGGGATTGAACCCAGGTCTCCTGTATTGTGGTCAGATTCTTTACTGTCTGAGACTTCAGGGAAACCCTCCTTTTTAATGGCTGAGTAGTATAATAGTTCATTGTATTAAGACCATTAGATACAGAGATTCCACAGCTCTCTTGATAAATTATTAGACTTTTAGACTTTTGTGGTTAGATGATTATTTCAGAAATCTAGCTCATATTATCATTAACATTAGTCTGACTTTTCTAATGACAACATTAGAAACAGATATATTATTCTCCTTTACTAAAGGAATAGCACCTGATTTATATGAAAACCTGTGTCAACTCCTTACTAGTTCAGGTTTTCCCCCCTCCTCAAAAGACGGAGAGTGCTATTAGGCTGCTTATTTGTTTATTTGCATAATACATTTTCCCCATGTTTGGCCATATTTTTTGTTGTTGTTCCTTTCCTTTTTCCTTTGGAACTTCTCCCAGCTTTCTGGTTGTGGGTTTGTAAACTGAAATGCTGGGAACCTTGTAAACTGAATATAGGCATGGAACAGATGTTCCAGCAGAGTTTTTGGCTTCAGAATATTATTTCAAGCCAGTGGTCTGTGTTTACTTGGCACTGGAGAAGTAACGAATGTTCTGTGTTTCCTCTTCTACTTTGAGTATCTGGTCCCTGACGCACCATCTCAGCCGCCCCGATCCCTGATCTTAGAGCTGCTTCTAAACTTGAATGGATGTTCTGACTCTAGCGTAGCTCTCTCTGAATGTAGCTCATGCCTTTCTTTCCGAGTTTAATAAATACAGACACGTTAAAGTAGCTCACGTCCCTGTGTACAAAGATACCTTAGGCCAAATGTGGAAGAACCAAATATAAAATAATAACAAAAGGTTGAAGGAGAAAACAGATCTCTGAGATACTACTCTGCTGACCCCGAGATAAGCACAATCAGTGTTTCAGTGCAAACTCAGACTGTGTTATGTGTTTAGAATGTATTTATTGTGCAGTTGCTAAGCTGTGTCCGACTGTTTGCGACCCCACAAGCTGCACGCAGCGCGTCAGGCCTCCCTGTGCGTCACCACCTCCCGGAGTTCACCCAAACTCATGTCCATTGAGTCGGTGATGCCATCCAGCCATCTCATCCTCTGTCGCCCCCTTCTCCTCTTGCCCTCAGTTTTTCCCAGCATCAGGGGGTTTAAAGCGTATGTATGTATGCATTTATATTTACGTATGTTTATGCCTATGTGAGGTGGATCTGTATTTATGTACCTTTATACACATCATCCTTTCGAATGCCTCCATCATATTCCATTGAACAGATGCAGCCTACTTCATTGAGTGAGTGCTCAGCAATTACGTTTCCCTAACTCTTGCTACTGTGAACAACGTACCAATGAATATTGTTCGTGCATGCTCATACTTTTGTCTATTTTCCTTAAGATAAATCTGAGGAATGGGATTTGGGGATCAAAGTATATATCAGTTCAGTTCAGTTCAGTCCCTCAGTCATGTCTGACTCTTCGACCCCATGACCCCAGGCCTCCCTGTCCAGGACCAACTGCCGGAGTCCACCCAAACCCATGTCCATCGAGTCGATGATGCCATCCAACCATCTCATCCTCTGTCGTCCCCTTCTCCTTCCACCTTCAATCTTTCCCAGCATCAGGGTCTTTTCAAATGAGTCAGCTCTTCCCATTAGGTAGCCAAAGTATTGGAGTTTCAGCTTCAACATCAGTCCTTCCAGTGAACACCCAGGACTGATTTCCTTCAGGATGGACTGGTTGGATCTCCTTGCAGTCCAAGGGGCTCTCACTTTAACTCAGATGACCATTATATCTACTACTGTGGGCAGGAATCCCTTAGAAGAAATGGAATAGCCATCATGGTCAACAAAAGAGTCCGATATACAGCACTTGGATGCAATCTCAAAAATGACAGAATGATCTCTGTTCGTCTCCAAGGCAAACCATTCAATATCACGGTAATCCAAGTCTATGCCCCGACCAGTAACTCTGAAGAAACTGTAGTTGAACAGTTCCATGAAGACCTACAAGACCTTCTAGAACTGACACCCAAAAAAGATGTCCTTTTCATTATAGGGGACTGGAATGCAAAAGTAGGAAGTCAAGAAACACCTGGAGTAACAGGCAAATTTGGCCTTGGAATGCGGAATGAAGCAGGGCAAAGACTAATAGAGTTTTGCCAAGAAAATGCACTGGTCATAGAAAACACCCTCTTCCAACAACACAAGAGAAGACTCTACACATGGACATCACCAGATGGTCAACACCAAAATCATTGATTATATTCTTTGCAGCCAAAGATGGAGAAGCTCTATACAGTTAACAAAAACAAGACCAGCAGCTGACTGTGGCTCAGATCATGAACTCCTTATTACCAAATTCAGACTTAAATTGAAGAAAGTGGAGAAAACCACTAGACCATTCAGGTATGACCTAAATCAAATCCCTTACGATTATACAGTGAAAGTAAGAAATAGATTTAAGGGCCTAGATCTGATAGACAGAGTGCCTGATCAACTATGGATTGAGGTTCATGACATTGTACAGGAGACAGGGATCAAGACCATCCCCAAGAAAAATAAATGCAAAATAGCAAAATGGCTGTCTGGGGAGGCCTTACAAATAGCTGTGAAAAGAAGAGAAGTGAAAAGCAAAGGAGAAAAGGAAAGATATACCCATTTGAATGCAGAGTTCCAAAGAATGGCAAGGAGAGATAAGAAAGACTTCCTCAGAGATCATGCAAAGAAATAGAGGAAAACAATAGAATAGGAAAGACGAGAAATCTCTTTAAGAAAATTAGAGATACCAAGGGAACATTTCATGCAAAGATGGGCTCAATAAAGGACAGAAATGGTCTGGACCTAACAGAAGCAGAAGATATTAAGAAGAGGTGGCAAGAATACACAGAAGAACTGTGCAAAAAAGATCTTCATGACCTGGATAATCATGATGGTGTGATCACTCACACTCAACCTAGGGCCAGACAAAGTATATATATATGCATTTCTTAAATCTAAATAAATATAACATAATTATGCACCTCAAAGTTTATATTTCTCTCAAAGGGCACAGGCCCTTTCAGCATTCCCTTTTCAGCATGTTCTCATTTATAAAAATTTCTTTTCTGATATGATAGATAACTTTATTATTATCTAATAAGGTTAAATATTTTGTTTATTCTTATAGTTGCTTTTAAAATTATACAGAATCATACCTTACTTGAGGTTCATTAAATTTTAAAAAATTTCACTCTTATGCAAAGTTAGTAATGCCTCAATATATCTAGCTTGTTAATGAAGTGAAGTGAACTGAAGTCACTCAGTCATGTCCAACTCTTTGCTACCCCATGGACTGTAGCCCACCGGGCCCCTCTGTCCATGGGATTTCCCAGGCAGGAATTTAGAATGGGTTGCCATGCCCACCTCCAGGGGATCTTCTTGACTCAGGGATCAAACATGCAGCTCCTGGATGAGCAGGAGGATTCTTTACCAGGGACACCCTCTTATGGAACTAGGGGAGGAATAAAAATATATTTTGGGGGGACGTCCCTGCTGGTCCAGGGGCTGAGATTCTGTGTCCAGTGTTGGGGGCTCTGGGTCCTATCCCTGCTGCTCTGGTGGCTGTGACTCTGTGTCCAGTGTTGGGGGCGCTGGGTCCTATCCCTGCTGCTCTGGTGGCTGTGACTCTGTGTCCAGTGTTAGGGGCGCTGGGTCTGATCCTTGGTTGGGGAACTAAGATGCTATGTGGCCAAAAGGAAAGGAAAGAAAATTGCCTGAACTGAGGTGAAGAAAACTGGAACTACAACATATCAACTTAAAAGATTATATGGCAAAAGTAACAAATTTTTAAAAAGTGTTTTGGTTGGAAGAATTATCTTTGAATTGAGGAAAAAACACCTCACATGCCCTCTGTCCCTCAACATAACCTTGGAAAATTGCTAACCATTGAGAATAGCAGATCCTGGGTAAAAGAATTCCAAGCATTTAATCTACTTGGAAAGAGAAGGCAGTGGAAACAGGGGTTATAAAAATATCAGAGAATGGAATCAGGATGCACAAGTAATTGTAAAATATGGAAATTAAAACCTGTAGCTGCATGATTTTTACTAACATCTGTTTATCCAGTTATTCACATAGCAGTTGTATATCTGAGTAGAATATTACTAAAGAGCAGCATTGCTTTCTAAAATTTTTGCCTTTCACTTAAGACATGTTTTAAGAGATGAAGATCTGAAGTGTCCTTTAGCTCAGAGAAGCCTTTCTTGACCACTCTAAGTCAAGTAGACCCAGCCCACTCCGTAAGTCAAGTAGACCCAGCCAGCCCCGTCACTGTCCGTGTTAATTTTCTTCACAGCACTTACCACAAGCTGAAATGATGTCATTGACAGTTGACTTGCTTATGGTCTGCCTTTCCCAACCAGAATGTAAGGTCCATGAAGACAGGACCTTGTCTTTCTTGCTCTTCACTCCCTCCCCAGGGCCTAGAACATGGAAATCACAGTAGATGTATCTTTTGAATAAATGAATTAGCTATGAAGTTTCTCAGCAAAGCCACTGTGAATTTAAAGAGTTGTATTGTATCGTCACAGTAGTTTTGAATTAGATTTAATTGATGTTCATGGACACTGACTTGAGCCAGGCACACACCCAGCTTACAGTTCAGTGGATGGAAAGTCACGTGTGAAGTCCGGCACTCTCTTCAAAACGAAGATATTACTTTTCTGAAGATATTTTCTTGGTGGAAAAAAGTTGTGAGCTCCCAATCAAGTATGCTCAGATAGGAGTCTGTAACCTTGAAAATAGGTCTTCTGACCTGTAATTTTAAGTGGGGTGTCAGTTTGGCCTACGCTTAGAACTTGGATGTCTTTAGTGTGGCTTTATACTCTTCACGGCTTCCCTGGTGGCTCAGATGGTAAAGAGTTTGCCTGCAATGCAGGAAACCTAGGTTCGATCCCTGGGTCAGGAAGATCCCCTGGAGAAGGGCATGGGAACCCATCCAGCATTCCTGCCTGGAGAATCCCATGGATAGAGGAGCCTGGTGGGCTACAGTCCATGGGGTTGCAAAGCTTCGGACACAACTGAGCAACTAACACACACATAATCCTCATATAACTTTAACCTCTGGTGCATCTCATATCAGTTAGAGGCCATTTAGTTACACTATCATCTGTATTTAAATCAGGCTGATAAAGGTTTAAGTAAAACTACTTTGGAAAATAAAAGAGCCCAGTATGGCCAACCATGTCTACAATGGTCTGTGCAGGCTAAGTCCCTTCAGTCGTGTCTGACTCTACGTGACCCCATGGACTGTAACCCCCCAGGCCCCTCTGTGCTGGGATTCTCCAGGCAGGAATACTGGAGTGGGTAGCCATGCCTTCCTCCGGGGGATCTTCCAGGCCCAGGGATCAAACCCATGTGTTTTCATTTCCTTCGTTGGCAGGCAAGTTCCTTCCCACTAGCGCCACCTGGGGAAATATCTCTATCACAAACCTTATGCACCATACATTTCACTGGTCTTTTAGGATGGTTCACCAGCGGTTAAGGGTTCCATTTTCCCAAAGGAGCCCAATGCCATTGGACTTTGTATTCTGATTTGAAAAACTAAAAATCCATCCTATTTGTAAGTATGCCAAATATCATTTAGGCCTCAGGCCAACTCTAATTTCACAAGCAGATTAAATGATGTGGGACTTTAGCTCTTTTTCTTGGCAAACATTGTAAGCAATTGTGGCCTCTTTTATTTGGTTTGTGTGAAGCAGTGAAAAGTGTTCTGTTGTGCTGATTTCAGCTGGCGGCTGGGAGTGTACCAAGGACAGATGCGGAGAAGTAAGAAATGAAGACCATGCTTGTCACTGCTCTGAGGACTGCTTGGCCCGGGGAGACTGCTGCACTAATTACCAAGTGGTTTGCAAAGGTACATGTTTCCTCTGTTGGCTTAAACCTTAAAAAAGGGAAGATCGGAGACGTCCCAAGAGACCTCGGCTCTTGCGGCTGTGACACCTTGGACGTGGGCTTGGGAGGTGGGAGTGAGTTGTGCCTTTTCTTTTCTCAGGCTTCTTTCTCAGGTTGGCCGGTCTGCATTTTGCTGATCTGAAATAACAAGGAAATTATCCCAAATTCCATAATTAGGGACCCATAGTCATATATGGATGTGAGAGTTGAACTCTAAAGAAAGCTGAGCACTGAAGAATTAATGCTTTTGAACTGCGGTGTTGGAGAAGACTCTTGAGAATCCCTTGGACTTCAGGGAGATCCATCCTAAAGGAAATCAGTCCTGAATACTCATTGGAAGGACTGATGTTGAAGCTGAAACTCCAAATGAGTGAACTGAACTGAATCATGAAGAGATTTCTAGAAGAGATCCTATCTTGGTCAAGTTTCTTAGAAGCAGAGCCTGAGATGGGAGTGCTGTCCAGGGAATTCTCTGGGAAGGTCTCTGCAGGAGAACCATCTGAGCGAGCAGGGGCGTGGGGAGGGGAAGGCGAGTGAGGCTGTGGCTCAGGGCACGGGTCCCCTGGCTGTGCCCTCCTCGGGCTCTGGCGGGTGAGCCTCAGAGCTCTTACGTCTGAAGTTGGGCACAGCTTGGTGCCCACCAGCTGTCAGCTGTGAGCCTCAGCACCAGCACCAGCCTCGGGGTGGGAGTGTGAGCGTGCTAAGCCCCTCAGCCGTGTCTGACTCTGTGCGACCCTCTGGACTGTAGCCCACCAGGCTCCTCCATCCAAGGGTTCTCCAGGCACGAATCCTGGCGTGGGTGGCCATGCCCTCCTCCAGGGGGTCTTCCCCCTTCAGGGGTCGACCCTCAGGCACGAATCCTGGCGTGGGTGGCCATGCCCTCCTCCAGGGG
>NW_024070203.1:92439561-92445761 GCF_014754425.2 Oryx dammah | reverse complement strand
GGGTGGCCATGCCCTCCTCCAGGGGGTCTTCCCCCTTCAGGGATCGACCCTCTGGCACGAATCCTGGCGTGGGTGGCCATGCCCTCCTCCAGGGGGTCTTCCCCCTTCAGGGGTCGAACCTGTGCCTCTTACGTCTTCTGCACTGGCAGCGAGCTCTTCACCACTCGAGCCACCTGGAGGGCCCAGGGGTGGGAGCACTGCTGCTGAAGAGGAGGGGGGCCTAAACCACAGCTCTCGTTACGCCCCAAAGCCGTGTATGTGTGCGTGCTGACTTGGTGAAGTGAATTGTTGAATATGATGGTTTTATTCATCAATGGACTGCCGAATGTATAAAAGATGTCGTTTTGTCTTTAAGGAGCTTGTCACCCTGGCAACCACTTAGCCAAGTTAATGAAAGGATCCCAGGATCTTTGTGTAACGTTTGCAGGTCACTTTTCAGTGTTTAAATGAAGACCTTTTCCTAGCTGTGACATGGAACATTTATGGAGAGTTTCTGTTCAAATATTTCAGGGGAAGTGCAGATCAGTTCTGATATATGTGTAGTGTTTAGTTAGGGCAACACATCCTACCTGAATGCTGACCTTGAAAATTTCTCCTACCCAAATGATTGTTGTAGCTGTTGATAAAACACAAAATTGGTTGAGAATTTTCTTTTCTTTTCCCTTTTATTTCCCTGGTAAATGTACCAATAATCCACAAAAGCTATTAGAAGAGAAAATAAAGTTCTAGGTATCACTGGTCGTTGAAGTGTGAAAATAAAATTGGTGTTTGCTGGTTTCAGATTCTAGTTGTGGGACTTTCCCGGGGCTCATGTGTGGGCCCTGGGTTACCACGTGTGTAGCAGAGCTTCTCCATTTTAAGGAGCACGGGCCTTAGACAGTGGTCACCAGTTAGGTCCATACTGACCAGGGAGGTGTCCAGCGCTCTTTACTGGGGAGCGATTTCTTCAAAGTCTTGGTCACAAGTGCTACTTACATTTCAGACATATGCTTTTGTTTGTTTTAGGACAATTTAAAGCGCATGCTTTTTGATAATTTTCATTTTCTCCAAAGTAAGCTTCATTTTTTAATCTAAGCTCTTTTTCAGTCTCTATTTTTTTTTTTTTTTTGGTTTTAATGAATGAATGAATTTTCAGTTGGAGTGTAATTGCCTTACAGTGCTGCGTTAGTCTCTGTGTGCAGCAGCATGGATCAGCTGTGTGTACACACATGTCCCCTCCTTCTCGAGCCTCCCGCCCACCCCCGTCACCCCCCAGGTCGCCTCAGAGCACCGAGCTGAGCTCCCTGTGCTCTGCAGCCGTTTCCCACCAGCCGGTATTTCACACATGGTGCTGTGTGCATGCCAAGGCCGCCCCCTCGATCCATCCCCCGCCACATGCCCGGCCCCACGTCCACAAGTTCCTTCTCTGTCTGCGTCTCTGTTCCTGCCCTCTTCTCTAGATGAAGTGACTCAAGAATGGCCTAGGTTTATGCTCTCAGACCTTGCTGGAACATAAAAGTGAAAGATGGCATTGGTTTAGACTCCTTGGTGTGAGGGTTGTACGCACCCCATTGGCAAAGAGCCTCCCTGTGGCCGTCTCCCATCTGTCGTCTCCGAGTAGTCTGAACCTTTCTCCCCAGCTGAAGGGAAGTTGTATCATGTTTTCTACAGCGTTGAGATGTTTGGTGGCATAGGAGAAAATGTTCCGTCTAATGACCAAACAGTTTATTTCTGGAGGGAAACAAACATGGAATTTTGTTCCCTGACGCCACTGGTGTTTTTATCTACAAGACATTTAGACACGGAACGTTCAAATAAACACCACTTGGGGTTATTAAATCTAGGCTCTCCCATCACGTATGGGTGTAGTTTAGTAAAGCCAAAACAGGCTCTAGACTTTATTTCCGAAGCTCTTTTTTGATGGCGTTCCATAAACAACAAGTATCTAACAGGACACAGGCCCTGCAGTTATGCTCTCAGCGATCCGGATGACATTTATAATTCGATTCACCCAAAAGTCTACTCATTTTTCCCTACAGGAGAGTCTCATTGGGTAGATGATGACTGTGAGGAAATAAAGACCCCAGAATGTCCTGCAGGGTGAGTGCATTTAATGAATACTATGTCATTTTATATATGCGTTGATAAAATATCACAAGCTATGGATGGGTGAATGGTTTAAAACAATGTAAAACTGAAATCCTCTTACATGGGCAAATTTATGAGTACTTCTGTGTAATTTCCCAGTCAGAAGCTGGAATGTACATCTCGAAGGGGGAATTTTTTTTTTTCTTTTTGGAAAATTTTTCTTCTGCTGGGACTTTCCTGGCAGCGCAGTGGTTAAGACCTTCAGGCACCCACCATAGTGCATGCAGGTTCAGTCCCTGGTCTGGGAATTACGATCTCATGTGCCAAATGGTGTAACCAAAAACAAAACCAAAAAACCAACTCTGTGTCTGTGGTGTCTGTGATGATAGTTACACAACTCTGTAAAAATACCAAAAATCATTGAATCACACAAGTAAAAGAAGTGAATTGTATGAGATGTAAATTAGAACTCAATAAAAAAATTTAAAAATAAAAGAAATGTTAAAAAAATTTCTCCTCTATCGCCTCTGCGCATATTGGAAACAATATCCTCCGTATCTCACCTCAGCTGAAGATTTTAGAAATAATAATAACGACGAGGAAGACAAACATTTCTGGCAGTGATTGGGCTTTTCTGTGTTTTTCCCTGAAGTGCTCCTTTTGCTTTTGTGTGTGTGTGGGGTGGGGGGTCAGGGTGGCTGGAGGGAGGACTCTAGAACATCTCGAAAATATTATCCAAGATGGTAACTCCTACCAGATGCTGCAGGAAGTCGGCAAACCGTGGCTGCGCTGCTCTGCTGGGGTCCAGCCAGACTCAGTGACACCCCACAGCTCAAGTGGGACCAGCAGCGTAAGGCGCTTGTGATGCCTTCCAGGAAACTGTTACAAATTCATGGACCCTTAAAGTGCCTGGCAGAAAAGATGTTCTACAAGCGTGTTTTCATGAGTGTGTTTGAGTGAATGTCTTTTTGTTTTAGGCAGCACAGCCTGGGACACAAGATCCAAGAATTTAGATATTTTTATTTTTGATTCCTTTTTAACTTTCATGAGCTACTTGAACTTCTTTGGGCTGTTAGAATGGGATGACAGTAGTGTCTGAATGTTTAAAATGTGTTTGGTCATTTTTGGAAGAGAAAGCAGTCTTAAGTGGTAAAATCATTAAATGATAATAGTAATGATAATAATGAACTCATATAGAATTAGAATGTGCTTAGAATGTGACTCATTTAAAATATGGGCTTCCTATGTGGCTCAGTAGTAAAAGTATCTGCCTGCAGTGCTGGAGACACAGGAGACGAGGGTTCAGTCCCCGGGTCGGGAAGATCCCCTGGAGAAGGAAACGGCTACTCACTCCAGTGTTCTTGCCTGGAGAATCCCGTGGACAGAGGAGCCTGGCGGGCTACGGTCCATGGGGCCACAAAGAGTCAGACTCATTTGTTATGTGGCTTCAAATAAATGCAAGCTTGTGCTTGAGGAATAGTTTGCAAACCATTAGAAACAGTTTTCCACAAAGTTTAGCATTCTCAGATTTGATCGAACAACTGGAACTTGAGACTATAACAAAGAGTCTTGTTTATCAATCCTGCCCTAGTTAGATGGATAGTCTAGTTCTTTACTGATTAAGTTTTAGAGATCTTCAACAGTTTTAATTATTTTCACAGTCATTTTGTAATTAAACTTAGAATTTTGGGTAAGTGTTTAAGATTGTGATAAGATTGTGATTGTGATAAGATTGTGATAAGACTGCTACCGCTTATTAATTTCATTTTCCTTCCTCCCTCCTTCTGTATTTGATAAATTATTGAAGCCCTGCAATAGGTCCATAGAATAGAAAGATGAATAAGACACCAACTGTGCTTTGAAACTAATGAAGAAGATAAACATGTTGATATAGCATTATAATATTATGCAACATATTAAAATATAATATGCATTTATTAATTCAATAAGTATTCATTATATAATTAAGATATATATAAAGTGATATATATTAATATGAAAGAGGTATTAATTATTATCTTAAAGGAATTCTGAAGCATCAACCATTATTACGAGAGAGGGAATTTTGAGCTTGATTTTAAAGAATGAATAGGAGTTTTTCAGGTAGCAAATGGGAGATTTCCTATCCCAGGCAAGTCAGTATAACAGCTTTTTACATTGTGAACAACCTTGTTTGCAATGCAAGAGGCAGCCGTGGCGAAAGCTGTTGAGGGAAATCTGGAGTCGGGCTCCTTCCCTGGTCGTTTCACTTTGCACTGAAGTTGCCACAAACGTTATGTAGCTGGAAGTGCAGGCTCGTACGGATATCCTCACTGAAGTTTTGCTTTAGAAATTCTCGGTTCCAGTTGTTGAGAAGGACTAGCATAGTGCAAACTCTGTGACGTTATTTTTCTAAAGTTTACCGTGTTACCATTTAAGGTTTGTTCGCCCTCCACTGATCATCTTCTCTGTGGACGGTTTCCGCGCTTCGTACATGAAGAAAGGCAGCAAGGTCATGCCTAACATTGAAAAGCTGAGTAAGTCCTGCGTTTCCATCTGTGATCCGCGACCCGCCCGGTAACCCTCAGCTGTTGGTTGGAGATGTCTGGGCACATGGCTTTCCCATTTGAAAGTCAAGAGTGAAGAGCGCCCGTGTCTTCGATCGCTCATGGAATGGGTCTCCCTGGGGAGTGGTTCCTCTTTTTTCTCCTGCTCTAACATCTGAATTCTGTCTCCAGGGTCTTGTGGCACTCACTCCCCCTACATGAGGCCTGTGTACCCGACAAAAACTTTCCCTAACTTATACACTTTGGCCACTGTAAGTATTCTTTCAAATGGTGTAGATTCAAAGGGCTGATTTCATCCTGAAACGACTTAGAGGGAAATTTTAAAAACATGTTCTTTAGTGTTCAGAGAAAATCTGTCTGTTTTTCATCTTACCTAGATCAATTGTTCATAGTAAATGCCTTTTACAACTTTGTGGATGACTGAACTTCATTGCAACTTTAAAACCATTTTTTTTCCAGGTGCAATTCTGTCTGAATACATTCATCTAACCTCTCAAATACCACAAGATCTCTTCTTTGGTTTCTGAGTTTTCAAATAAAAGCATTGACTTTGGAGCTGCTATGTTTTAATTTTCAGATGCCCCCAAATTCTACCTCACTTTCTTTTTAAAAAAATATAATTTATTTATTTTATTTATTTCCTTTTCTTGGAGTAAAAATAGAACTGAGGAAAAAGGAATAGTGTAGTTAGAAGTAGAAGCTTCTTTGGAGGCACATAAGTAAATTTCAATCTACAGGTTAATTTATTGTAATAAAAATTGTTGTCATCTTATTAAATTGTAACAGGTAAAAAAACTTCAGTGTTAAATTTCTTATAATCTTGTCAAGTTTCACAGTGGCTTACAACTAGTGTAGAGATAACAGTCATGTTTCCTCTGACAGACATGTAAAAGTTATATATATCATTTAAAATTGGAAATTACACATTGTTATAAAACCTTCTATGATAAAATTTATGATAGAACTATTATTACATGTGGATTATTTTGACAATAAATTTGCTTTTCCGCAAAGGGGCTGTATCCAGAGTCACATGGAATTGTTGGCAATTCCATGTATGATCCTGTATTTGACGCACATTTCAATCTTCGAGGGCGAGAGAAGTTTAACCATAGGTGGTGGGGAGGCCAGCCGGTGAGTTCTGCATTTCTGTGTGTTTCTCTGTGCATTGAAGCTCTTCATTTCCAAATTTGTTCCCTGTGAAAAAGATGGATTTAATTTCTTCATACTTGGAAATGTTTCTGTGTTTTGGTATTGTGTATGTGTGTGTGTGTGTGTGTATGTGTATGTGTGTGTGTGTTGTGTGTATGTGTGTGTGTATGTGTGTATGTGTGTGTATGTGTGTGTATGTGTGTGTATGTGTGTGTATGTGTCTGTGTGTATGTGTCTATGTGTGTGTGTATGTGTGTGTGTTGAGTGTGTATGTGTGTATATGTGTATGTGTGTGTGTTGTGTGTGTGTATGTGTGTATGTGTGTATGTATGTGTGTGTATGTGTGTGTGTATATGTGTGTGTGTTGAGTGTGTGTGTATGTGTGTGTGTTGAGTGTGTATGTGTGTGTATGTATATGTGTGTGTGTATGTGTGT
>NW_024070203.1:92325413-92439551 GCF_014754425.2 Oryx dammah | reverse complement strand
TATGTGTATATGTGTGTGTATGTGTGTGTGTATGTGTGTGTATGTGTGTATGTATGTGTGTATGTATGTATGTGTATGTGTGTATGTGTGTGTATGTGTGTATGTGTGTGTATATATGTGTGTGTATATATGTGTGTGTATGTGTGTGTGTATGTGTGTGTGTGTGTGTACCCAGTATATGTGCATATAATATGTATACGCATATTGTTGTTAACTGTTTAGTCGCTGAGTTGTGTCCTACTCTTTGTGACCCCATGGGCTGTAGCCCACCAGGCTCCTCTGTCCATGGAGTTTCCCAGGCAAGAATACTGGAGTGGGTTACCATGCCCTTCTCCAGGAGATCTTTCCAACCTGGGAAGAACCCGTGTCTCCTGAATTGTAGGTGGATTCTTTACTGCTGAGCCTCTAGGGAAGCCCCATACATGCATAATATATACTTACGTATCTCTGTGTATATATGTATACATACGTTTGTGTGTCTGTGTATCTATCTGTGTGTACAGGAGGTTATGATTAGGAAAGTGTGAGATGATGAGGGTCTTCATTAGAATGATTGTGGTAGAAATGGTGACGTAGCAGTGACTTTCAGAAATATCTTGAAGAAGGGATGTGCTGTGCTGAGCTGAGTGGCTCAGTTGTGTCCTGCTCTTTGTGACCCCATGGGCTGTAGCCCGCCAGGCTCCTGGCAGATTCTCGAGGCAAGAATACTGGAGTGGGATGCCATGCTCTCCTCCAAGGGATCTTCCCGACCCAGGGATCAAACCCAGGCCTCCTGTACTGCAGGTGGATTCTCTACCTCCTGAGCCACCAGGGAAGGAATAGTCAGATCTTACTGATTTACATGATTTGTGGGTACAATGAAAAAGAAGTGAATGACATGACTGCCACAAAATTGTAACCCAAGCTCCATAGGATCAAGAACAGGGAAATTTGCTGCAAAAATAAAACAGCTCAATGAAACCCACAGTAATTTTATGAATTTGTTTAGTCCATTTTTTAAAAATCTTGGGAGTGAAATATAGTAAGTGGAATCTATCTTGGTTCTGGACCAGCAAATTAATACTTTGAAAGAAATCATCCTGTTGACTTCAGATCAAAAGGCTGGGCAGAAAGTACAGGGGATGAAGGTGGCTTTCCGCACAGAATTTTTCCTGTGACTGTGTGTTGATCAAAGGTGAGCAAAGCAGCAACCTAAATCCACAGCTGTTTAATGTGTAGAAAGGAACTAATTGCACGTGAGCCTGTCGAAGGATCCGAATGCCTGTAGGAACGCACCCCAGGACACAGAGCCTGTCAGAGATGTGTGGAGGAGCGGCACGTGGCTCCGCCTCGGGTCAGCTCCATCCGCGGCCGCGGGGGAGCCCTGGGCAGGACAGAGGGCTGGGAGGCTTTTGTGCTATCTGCCGTGGCAGGAAGAGGGGGCAGGGTCTGCACACATCCATGAGTCCACCATCCCGAAACGAGCTCCCACCTGGCGATGTCTGCTGCAGTCTAAGGGCTAAATGGAGGATATAAAGTAAGAAAAAAATATTTTTGAATAAAAGTCATCTGTGGGAAAATATGCATATTGCATAATGAACCAGTATGCGAGGTTTAATAGGGTTTTTATTTTTAAAAAGGGTTGGAAGGCTTCTTGTCTGTCGGTAGTGTTTTTTTCTCGCAGAGGTTCTGATTCTGCTGTCCTTATTCAGGCTGGACTCCCAGGAGTCTGTGATGCACTGTGTTGTAAGCAAAGTGAAATCTGTTTCCACGGTGGATTCCCCAAACCAAGTTTATGATAGAGGACCATTTTAGGTATACATAAAATGACTGAAGTTAGAGTTCTGTCAGGCTATGGCTAGTTGGTCTTTTATATTAATTCTGTCGTGGAAGCAAAGTTGCTTGGAGAACCACAAAGGACATAGAGATGGATGATCATTTTATCAGATTGGACCAACTTCCATCCTGGGTGGACATGAGGCTTCCTCTGGGTTGGCGTGACTCAGAAAATGAGACGAACAGTCATTAACTTCTGCAGGACAGAGCAGAGGGAAACCTGCCCAGTGAAGCGAAGCCTCCGTCTGAACTGTTCAGCTGTGTCCTCGCCCACCCCCCAAGTTGACATGTTTCACCAAGTTTAGTGATTCCCTAGTGCAGACCAGGGTTTGCCGTGAAACCGATTTGTGTTTCTATCTGTCTTCTTGAACAAGAGGCCACCAAAAGCATTCCAAGGAGCGCACTAGATATAACTTAAAAACACATTTTATTGAAATCTGGCATGTAAGAAGACTATATGGATCTGAACTGTAAGAAACTACAGTATAAGAAACCAAAAATAAGAAAATAAAGCTTAATAAACCTATAAGAAAATAGGAACCTTTAATAAATACTGCAAAGCCTTTATACCATCCTCTCTGAGGCTTATATATTTCATGAACTCACCAGTGAAAAAATTGAAGTAGAGAAAATATTTATAAAAATCTTAGGCAATTAAATCAAACTCAACTTACTTTAACAGTGATTAAACCAGGAAACGCACTTAGCAAATAACGTGTACGTCAGATTAAATGGGGACTAAGAGCTGCTCTATTTCTAGTTTGAAATCTAATATATGCCATGAAGTGCTTGCAGTGTCCATCTGAAAATGTGACTCACACCGTGAGGCTTTCACAAATACTTTCTACATTTTAATTTCATTACCAAAACCCTGATAGAGACTTCAGCAAAGGTGAGTCTGCTTTTCAATTGCTAATCTTCAGAATGCACTACTAATAGTCGTCATTCGCTGCAAGACCCTGTATTTCTCCTACGTGTATTAGAATGGGATTCCTTTCTATATTGTTTTGAAGCTATTTACTTTTTTCTCATTACAAAAGTATGTTCCATACTCTTAATGGAGTGTCGTAAGTGCGTTTGTTTCTTTGAAAAATCTCTCTGCTCTCATCCTGCTGTTTCTAATACTGAGATATCTTAGTGGGGAAAATCCCCTGTTCAGTTTAAAGCTGGACTCAGCGAAGCAGAGTCATTGAGACTTCAAGGGACCCACTCAGTGTGGAGATTTGAGAGATGAGGTTAGCCCCCATCATGGTGCAAGTTCTTTGAATCATAGTTTCTGGAGGAAAGCACTTCTAAGAGGAGAGGATACATTTTTTTTTTTTCATTTAAAAGAACTTTTAAATTGAAAACAAGATTCCTTAAATCCTATGGCGCTTTAGTGTACACAAGTTTCACACACATGATATCATATAATCTCATAACCCTTCTTTTCTCCCTACCCGTATAGTGCCCCCTCGCCACTCCCTCTCCAGAGTGGTGTCCAAGCTCCAGTTTGTTCTTTATGTCTGTGAATCTGCTTCTTTTTTGTTTTATTTGCTAGTTTGTTGTGTTCTTATTGCTCCTCAAGTCGCTGGGCCTACAGTGGTTTTTGGCCAGTATTGGTGATGCAGTGAATTGGTCCTGAGACCATGCTCGTGAATTACTGTAGCATTAGGATGTTTCTCTGATGGCTCAGACAGTAAAGGAAGGATCTGCCTGCAATGTTGCGGATGCAGATTCCATCCCTGGGTCGGGAAGACCCCCTGAAGAAGGTCACGGCCACCCACGCCAGTATCCTTGCCTGGGGAATGCCATGGACAGAGGAGCCTGGCGGGCTACAGTCCATGGGGTCACAAAGAGTTGGACACGACTGAACAACTAACACGTTCACTTTTTTCCAAGAATGCAAGCAAGCTGGCAAGTCCAAGAAGGAGACAGCAAAGGGAAGAGTGACATTAGGACCGCAGTAGACGCCCAGGCCAAAGCGGTCGCCTTGACGGCGCTAGTCTTGCCTTACCTCTCTGTTTGATTATCTTGCTAACAGGTGACTTGTTTTTTCCAGGAAAACTACCTTTTCTTTATTCTGTTGCTTCTTTTCCATCCATGCTATAAATCTGTATTCTCTTTTTTTTTGCTGTATCATAGTGTTCTTGCCTGAAGAATCCCAGGAACGGGGGAGCCTGGTGGGCTGCTGTCTGTGGGGTTGCACAGAGTCAGGCATGACTGAAGCAACTTAGCAGCAGCAGCAGCGGTGTACTTAGAACAGACCAGGCTCCCCAATCCCTTGCCTACTATGCTCGTCACTCTTAAATTTCATTTGAAATATCCATTCCTAAGAAGCTTTCACTAAGCTTTCTCAGCTCTTAATAAACTCAGGGACCCTGTTTTGGGTTTTTGTATTATTTCTATCATGATTATGACAACATCATTTGAAATTATTCAGATATTTGCTCTAGTCTATGGATCCCATGAGGGCAGAGATTTGATCATTTGTCTCTTTATTCTCAGGACCCAACCCATAGCCTGACTCATCTAGGCATCCTGTTTACCAGGCCTCTGTTTGATTAGCTTGCTCTGCACCCCCGTCTACTTCTTCCTTAATCTCATCACTTACTTCCTTCTGGCCCTCATCCCCTGGGGAGAGCCACTCTGGTTCATGATCTCTGCCACGGCATCCCCCGCCTCCCCGACGTCCCCCCGCCCCCGCCCCCCCAGCCCTCACATCTTTAGTCTGTTCTGACTCTTTTTAAAAAACTTAAATTTGTTTTGGCTGCACGGGGTCTTCTTGCGGTGTCCGGCTTCCTCTAGTGGCTGTGAGCCGTGGTACGCTTCTTGCGGTGTCCGGCTTCCTCCAGTTGCCCTGAGCCGTGGTACGCTTCTTGCCGTATCCAGCTTCCTCTAGTGGCCATGAGTGGTGGTTACGCTCCTTGCAGTGTCCGGCTTTCTCTCGTGGCCGTGAGCAGTGGTTACGCTTCTTGCGGTGTCCGGCTTTCTCTCGTGGCCGTGAGCCGCGGCAACGCTTGGTGGCCGCTCCTGGCTTCTCCTGGTGGCGGCTCCTCTCTTGCAGAGTGAGTCGCTCGGGCTCAGTAGTTGCGGTGCACGGGCTTAGCTGCCCCTCGGCACGTGGACTCTTCCTGGGCCGGGGATCAAA
Organism: Oryx dammah; assembly: GCF_014754425.2. NCBI lineage: Eukaryota > Metazoa > Chordata > Mammalia > Artiodactyla > Bovidae > Oryx > Oryx dammah. Next base: position 92,434,606 of record NW_024070203.1, on the reverse strand, counting down.
CCTGTGTCTCCTGCCTTGGCAGCTGTATGCTTATTCACCCGGCCACAGGGAGGTCCTGTTCTGACTCTTGAGTCTCAGTGACTGACTGACTCCCGCTGATACTAGGGCCCTGCCATTCCTCTGGTCCCTCAGAATTCCATTTCTTCTACTGCGCTTTGGAAAGCAAAAGAATAGTTTCTCTGCAGAGAACTACTAGGAAGACTACAATAGTAGTTCATAGTTTTCAAAAATGTGTTTTTGCTTATTTTCCTTCTGAAAACACCTTCCCTTTTCCCATAGCTGCATATTCTTCTGAATTTGAGAAAGGGTTAGATTTTGCATTTAAATGCTCCTGGTCCCAGTGGGAAAGTTTTGTTTTTTGTTTTATTTTAAGTTCCCTATAACATATCAAGAAGGTACAATATTTATATTCCCGTTTATTCCCTTTTCAAAATGTAGCCTCTAGGACACAAATGTTGAAAACTGTGCCTCTAGATAAAGCAAAGTAAAGGAAGAAATACTTGGATTAAAGGTGAGAAGGCCAAACTGGGTGTCGTCTTAGCTAATTTTTTTTCAAGCTGTGTAGTTTGACTCATCTCTGAGGAAATGTATATTACTTTCAGATTCCTACTGGGAAATGAAAAATTATGATTTCCACTTCTCTGAATTAACAAGAAACTAGTTTCATGATGTCTGTTTCCTGACTCTCCCCCACTTTTATAGCCCAGAAGGCTCCTTTTCATGTATCTTCCTTTGGACCAACATTTTACTGCGCTTTTTTCCCTCTGTAATTACTAGATTTAACTTCAGGGTTCTGAAATATAATATATACGTATAACTTGCAAAGGAGCTTTTATAGCTGCTCATGATCTGATTTAACTTCAGAAACTTCGTCTCATACTGTTCGCCAGCCCTTTGACAGACCAGCTTCGTTACTGCTAGGATTCTTTCCTTTGAGATTTAAAAGACTTTTTTCCTAAATTTCAAGTATTTTCTCTTTCTTGTTCACTTTTTGCACTTTTCTGGTCAGGTTTCCAATTTTCTTTTGGAAAATATGGCCAACGTGACTTTTACCAGGAGCAGGGAGAAATCACTTCTCTTGAAAGAAATCAAGAAAGAAAGAAAAAAATTTACCTTTGTCGTCACAGTTCACATTATTGTTGTTGTTGTTGTTGTTTTACAATTGGTTAATTTTATATCTCTAATTACCAAGATGTTGTCACTGTAAAAATTTTAAGTACAGAAAAGTATACAGAACCAACAGTCCTGATTTTGCCACCAGGATAATTTCAACACACATCTGTCACCCCTCCCAGGGCCTGTTCCTTATACCATTGCGAATACTCCTTTGGTGATCTTCCCCCCGAGGGTTAGGAAGCTAAAAGTTACTCATAGGGCTTCCTGTTGCTCAGATAATGCCAACCTCAGCATGTATCCCAAAAGATAGCTTCTGAAAGTGTAGGGTCATCTCTTGACAAACTGTATTTAAAAAAAAAATTTCCATTAGAAAACCCCGGGTTTATCTCACACTTGACGTCTACCAGATATTGCTTAATACAACTTCCTTGGAAATGAGGCACCAGATTTTCTAGGAAGTTGCTTGACTATGATGCCTTAAGCTTGTCGCTGAAAGGAAAATAAGTATGCAAAAAGATCACTTAATATGAGAAAAAAAGACTTCCCAGTTAGCGCTCGTGGTAAAGAATCCGCCTGCCAATGTAGAAAACACAGGAGACGTGGGTTCCATCCCTGGGCCAGGAAGATCCCTTGGAGGAAGGCACAGCAACCCACTCCAGTATTCTTGCCTGGAGAATCCCATGGACAGAGGAGCCTGGGGGCTCTAGTCCATACGGTCACAGTCAGACACGACTGAGCACAATATCAGAAACGGACCTCTCTGGAACCTGAGGTGGTTTGAGGCGCCTGCAGGACGTCCAGCACTCAGTTTGAGCTCATCTTCTTGCTCGTGGAGGGTCTGACACAAGGATGAATGCTGAATGAATGAGGACCCACTTGAGTCCTCATTGGCCTGGGGATAGCCAGAAATGCCGGAGTTGACCTGTAAAGTGGAAGATGCGGGCGTGCCTGCTAAGTTGCTTTAGTCGTGTCCGACCGATACTTCGGACCAACACCGTGGGTGGTGCTCAGCACGGTGTGAGGTTCTGACCACTCTGGTCCATCCCCACGGGACGAGGATGTCCCTTCTTTCGTGCTGATGACGCCTGCCGGCAGCCTGGGCCTCAGTGTGTCTGCCCCGACCCGTCCCTCGATTGCCCTGCAGCAGCTGTGCTGTGGGAGCTGGAGGTTTGCAGTGCTCCCCGGGGGCCTGGGAGTCCTCACATAATTCTCCTCAGCCAGGCGTTCCTAACCTTCCTGAAACCGTGGCCAAACTTCTGGATGCCCTGCACCTCCCAACTGCCCCTCCCCCACCCCCAAAGCAAAAGTTTTAACTGGAGTAAATAAAACGCTGTCAAAATGTGGAGACGCTGAAACCGGAAAGGAGGGGGATCGCAACTCCTGGACCTTTTTTGTTTGGTCTTTTGAAAAGCCAAGCCATGCTTCTTTTTCCTGTTTGCCTCCTAAAGTGAAGGGGTTTCTTCTTCGAGACTTCTGTCCAGTGGGACACAGGCATCCTAAATTGTTTTCAGTGTCCTGAAATAACTCGATTATCTTCATGTCCATTATTGCATAATAATTAAGATGAAAATTGATCCAGTGTTTACCAAATGCTAAGACACCGTTTTTAAGGACTTTGCACATATTAATTCATTACCGCTTAGAATAATCCTATGTGCTAGGTAATATTATCTACATTTTAAAGAAATGTTGAGGCCTTAAATAACTTCTTGGAGGATCACATGGCTGGTAAGCAACAGAGGCAAAGCATAAAATCCAAGTAGCTGGTCCCCACCGTCAGGTTCTTAACTGCCATAACTCCCGTCCCCCACAGCATGAGCTACAAAGAATATATACGTATATATAGATATACATTGTGTGCACACGTGTGGTAAGTCACTCAGTTGTGTCTCACTCTGCACCTCTGTGGACTGTAGCCCACCGGGCTCCTCCGTCCATGAGATTCTCCAGGCTAGAATACTAGAGTGGGTTGCCAGTCCCTCCTCTCCAGGGGATCTTCCTGATGCAGAGATCGAACCTGTGTTTCTATGTCCCCTGCTTTGGCAGGTGGGTTCTTTACCATTTGCACCACCTGGGGAGCCCATATACTATGCATATATATACATATTTGCATATGTTTTATATATATACTCCGTCTATTTATCTACATATTTTTGGCCACACTACAGGGTATGGGGGATCTTAGTTCCCAGACCAGGGATCTGACCCACACCCCCTGCTGTGGAATTGCAGTCTTTACCACTGGACCGCCAGGGAAGTCCCTGAAAAGAATATTTTAGAAGACTTAATGACATGCTTGGGTCACCTAACTTATCCCAGGAACTCAGTCCTAAAATTCCAGTTACCAAAAGGCTAAGTAAAAGGTGCAAGCAGAATAAAAAACAATCCTCCCCCCACCCCTGTTTCATTCACCTCTTTGAAAATAAAACAAGGCAAAGCTGGGTTCCACAGTCTGGGCATCTGTGTGCCAAATTGGGGTTCTCCTCTGTAGGCTTTCAACAGTCAAGGAAACATATGGTCACTTGAGATCCTTTGATGGGCAGAATTCTGCCATATAAGTGAAATGTTCAAAACAATGATCAGAAAGGACAGGTACAGAAGAGACTCTTGAGATGAAATAAGGGTTGTTTTTTTTTAAAGCCACTGTAATCATAGCAGAGCTTGAAAGCTTTTGCAGAGAATGTATTGAATAACATTTATGGAAAGAATAATTCTGACTTCCAGATGTGAAAAAAAAGTTGCAAATATTGGGAGATTTATGGTAGGGTATGGGTAAAGTTTAAGATGTCTGAGCTAATATACTCTAAAACCTTTTTCTTCTTTGACCAAAAGTCAAAACATGTTCTAAGCCTCTTATATTTTCCTCATTAGCTATGGATTACAGCCACGAAGCAAGGGGTGAACGCTGGGACATTCTTCTGGCCTGTGTAAGTTACCTCTATTTTGTCAATGTTTGTAAAATTACGGTTATGATTCAGTTTAAGAAATATTCAGTTTTATTTCATTTAAATGTAAATGTTAGTATAGACCAACCTATGAGTATTTTCTGACTCAAGATAACCCTCCAGGTATTTTTGGGGGGATTCTCTCTCTTTCTTTTTCCCTGTCAGTTCTCTGTCCCCCCCCCCCCCCCGTCTCTCTTTTCCCCCATATTTTCTTAACAGAATGGAAGGAGGATTTTTCTCTTCCACGTCTAGTCAGCCTTTAGATTCTTCTGTTCCTGTTTGTAGACTTTTGGTAACTTGGCACCTAGGGAATGTATATTTCTCAAACTGTTTATAGCTGTGATTTATTACAACATTCTATATTTATTTTGGTTCATAACTTTAAAGATCAAGCGTGTTGTTGAACAGCTGATGTTGCAGCCCAGAGATTGGAAACTTCAGACAGGAGACCAAGAGGAAGTCTCTGTTTCCCCCTCACTTTCCTGCTGAGCTCCAGGGTTTCCTTAATAAGAGAAAAGAAAGTGCTTCTCTTCCCCACAGAGGTGATGGGGCCGATTAGTAATGTTCATGAAACAGTCTTAAGATGAAACTTACCTAATAAAAGTGTCAACATGTTCATTATGTTTGAGGTTCCTCAGTAAGAGAAGGAATCTGTTTCAACTTTCATGGGAATTTTGTTCCCACTGAGATGTTCTTTCCATCTTGTTGTTTTTTTTTAAAACCACCTAAAGCTGTTTCCATATTTGCCTCTTATGCCGTAACAAAAATCTGACTCTTCTGTAATAGTACAGTGCTGAGAGCAATCACAGGTTCAGATTAATCCAGAACGGCACCATCTATATTCTCAAAATTCAGGAAGAAAGGTAGTTGTTGCAGATTTGAAGAGCTAAGTTGAAATTGGGTTTGGTGATTTGAAGCTAAGACAGAGAGTATCCCTTAAAAGTCTCCCCCTCTCCTTTTTAAAAAGAGATCTTCTTGGCTGAGAAAATGTGCATGTTAGAAGTGACATGTTGATTTACCAGCTTAATCTTATGCATAACATTTTTTAACCCTTGGCTGTCATTGATACTTATAGAAGTGATTTCTTCTTCTCCACAACATATTTGGCTGACAGAATGGAGAGGCCCCAACAGTAGAATTAATACTTAGTCCTCACCTTACCCCCCGAAACTGCTGCAGAGCTTCATTGAAAAGGCTTAGTGTTCTGGTTCTGAATGGTAATTTTCTCCACCCATTTCAAACCTTATGAGAAGGTAGCTTTTGTGTGCTCCAAAGACGCCTGTAGTTTTGCTTTGCTTCTCAGATTATTCTTTTATCTCTGTATCCTGGAAGCAACTTGGCTTCATTTTCTTTCTTTTTTTAAAAAAAGTGTCTTTAGATCTTAAAAAAAAAATGGTCACACTTCCAGGTATTTATTGGAATTTATGTCAAGGAAAACTACACATCATCATATTGAAAATTTTTTAATTTAAGCAGATTCAAATGATAGACTTAGACTTTGAAAGTCATCTTTTTCACCTGGTTCCATCCTGCAGCCTAGAAGTAGCCTTGCTTTTCAGATGATAGTATTTCATTTCAGAATCATGCTCATGCTCATAATGTTTCCATTATGTTCTTTTCTACCGAATCCTGCTGAGAGCAGGAGTTCCCTTTCTGTGCGGGTCTCGGATTGATTCCAGTCCCAGCTCTGCTTCTCAATAGGTTGCTGACCTTGGACAAGTGTTTTAATCTCTTGACAAATCGATGTCTTCATCTTTAAATGGGAATGATAGTGTCTTCACCTTAGGGCATCATGAAGATAGAATGAATTAACTTACTTAAAGTCCTTAGTAGGGTACTTAGTACATAGAGAGCAGCCAACAAACGGTACTTGTTTTCTTATTCACATTATCTCTTTCAACAAGGACCAGACAACCGCTATCTGTATATGACCTAAGGTAATTTGTTCCCCTTTAGCACTAAATTCCTCATCTAGTTCATCTTCCTTTTTTTTTTATTTCCTTTTCTTCTTCTAACATGTCTAATGTACTTGGTCTCGTGAGAAATTCTGTATCAGCCAGTAATGGTGAGGACACTGCATGAACCCCTTTCTGTCTGGAGCACACGCTTCCTCTGTCAGATCTGTGTGCACTGTGTCTGCATCCGATTCTAACCATTCGTGGCTCGGGGCCGTGTCTTTTCTAGTCTCTGAGGCTTTTCCATAAAGGCAGTCCTAGATCTACAGGGAAACTTGGAGACCAGTCTGTGTGACTCGCCATGTCTGTGATCAGAACGCCAAGGCTTAGAGAGGTGAGGTGCTGCGCCCCAGGTCATGGTTTCGGCGGATACCCAGAGCCCCGTGTGTCACGTCACACTCTTACCACGGGCATGCCCTCACCCACCAGAGTGATCGCCTGCTTATCTGTCCAGGCAGAGGATGGTATCTCTGCCGTATTGGTTTTTTTTTGGTAGGGGCATCTTGTATCTTTATTTATATTCACACAAATGCCTTGAATGTAATATGCTTTTAACAGATATTTCATGCATGAGTGTATCATTTCTGTGGGTCCGTGAAGCCAGAGCATCTCTGGTGGCTCAGATGGTAAGGAATCTGCCTGCAGTGCAGGAGACCTGGGTTCAATGCCTGGGTTGGGAAGATTCCCTGGAGAAGGAAATGGCACCCCACTCCAGTGTTCTTGCCTGGAGAATCCTATGGACAGAGGGCCGCAAAGAGTCAGACACGACTGAGCGGCTGACACACACACACACACACACGATAACGATAGAAGCTCACGTTTTCCAATGTGCCAGACACTATTCTAAGTGCTTTACATTGATTATCTCTTTTAATCCTTACAGCCACCTTGTAAGATAGCTCATTTTATAGAGCAACAAAAGGTTAAGTAACTTGCCAAAGTCACATCACCGATGTAAATGTCAGAGCTGATGTTTTTCCCCCTATTTGTCAAGTACCCCATCCAAAGAAGGCGTTTAAAGGGTGAACATTCTGAGCTTGAAACAAATTCTATTAATCTGTATTTTTCCATTAGCATCAAGTGAGTCCATCAGAATCCATCTTTGTGACTTAACACCAATTGCGTAAAATAAAGCAGCTTGTAGGTAGGTAGTGAAGTAAGGCAAATGAAAAGACTACGACACTTGCTTTTCTTTTAAGTTAGGAAAGAATTCAAAATATGTAATTATTTTGTTCAGATACAGGGGATTTCTAAGGGTGAGGAATTAAATACCTCAGGCGATTAACCTGGCTTTGCTTTGCCTACTTCTTATTCAATTATAGGATGTAATAAACAAGATCACGTTTATTCAGTAGCATTGGAATTTGTATAAATGAGAACTTGTTTTATGGTAAACATGATTTTGTTGGGCTGGTAGGATAGTTCTGGAGGGAGAAGTGGTTAGAGAGAGGAATGGGAGGCCCAGCGTCTCTCCGGCAAGGGTGGTGGTGATGGGGGAGGGTGGGGGGCAGACCCTGGGGGAGGCTGTTGAGTGGAGCTGCCAACGCTAGTGACCTCCCGTGACTCTGAAGGCCTGTCTTGCCCCCGGCTAGCCCATGCTCATGTCTACCAAAACTGAAAGCTGAAATGGCTCACCCAGTATCCCATAACACATTTTTAATAGTTAATTTTTTAGAGCAGTTTTAAGTTCACAGTAAAACTGAACAGTGGGAGCAAAGATTTCCCATATATTGGCTTGGCCCAAAAGTTCATTTGGGCTTTTCCATAACATCTTATGGGAAAACCTGAACAGTTTTTTTGTCTAACCCGATACCTCCATCTGCATCCCCACACTGGCACAGCCTCCCACAGTATCAACATCCCCCACCAGAGTGGAACCCTGGTTACAAATGATGAACCCCCATTGACACATCATTGTCACCCAGAGACCACAGTTTACATTATATCAGTCATTTCTACTGTCCACAGTTAAACTTGGGCTTCAGTTTAAATTTATTGTAAACACACTCCAATGCCTGATCTCGGATGAGGGAGCAGAAAAGTATGTTATGCTTCTTGTTAGGAAAAGAATAAGCAAATTTCCCCATAAAGACATCACTCAGCTTGTGAGCATCTTAATGTAACTAAGTCAACCCGTGATACAGTGCTTGCTATCGTGCTAGCCGAGGGCTCTTGAAACAAGTGCCAGACTGAGGGTAATTATATTTCAACAGAGGAATGAGACTTAAACACAAAAGTCATTGTGGATGAAGATTATACCCTTTTTGTCACTCATAATTATATGTGCCTATTCTTGATAGATTTTTTATAGAGCTAGAAGATAATTTCCCGAATACCTTTCCTAACCCCTTATTTTATAGATGAGGAACTTAAAGTTTCAGATTCAACAATGTTTCTTAACTCATATAGCTATTTTGAGATAGCATGGTGACTAATCTCGATGGTTAATGAAAATAAGGACATTTTTTAGCACTTACTATGTGCGAAGCACTGTGCGTGCCTTTTGCCTGTCTGCCTCACTTCGTCCTTACAACCAAGCTGTGCAGTGTATTACTATCTTTATTTTACTAGTGAGTAAACTGAGGCTGAGAGAGGTCAAAGAAGTCTAGAGGTCAAGAGAGGTCGTACTAGCAGAAGGCAGACTGAGGATATAAGTCCTGGTCCCTTGGTGGCCATAGCTAATGGCTTTACCCACTAAATAGCAAGGGTTCTGAGTCCGGGGTCCTTTTCGTCTGTAGCCAAGCCTCTGAGCAAGGCAGATTCTTCACTTGACGGTGAATCAGAGTTTCCAGTCTTATCTTCCGTGGCCGAGGCTGAGCAACATGACCTGTTGCAAACAGAAATGGACATTTAAACCCTAAAAGGAAAAGGGATCTTGTACTTCAGTGAAGTGAAAGCAGATGGTGGTAAGCAGAGAGCCGTTGGCCCGGGTGCACGGGCAGGCGCTCGGCAGGCTGCAGTTGGTGGAGACTCCTCCTAACCTCATGCTGGTTGCCGCCCCACAGGGTGATTCCTCACGAGCGGAGGATTCTGACCATCCTGCAGTGGCTGACCCTGCCAGACCATGAAAGGTATCTGTCCGCCTCCCCGGCTCCCCCTTCTTCCTTGAGTGCGTTCCCGTTTCAGGGTGGACCTGGGTGAATAGCTCGATGGACTCTGCAGGACGAGCGCAGCCGAGGTTTGCTGTTGTTACTAGTTTTGCTGTTCTGAGCCTTACACGCGACCTCCCTAAGAGGGATTTAGGGCACAATGGATGTAGGTTATCGAGGACCATTTAATTACATGAATCACTCCAGCGATTAATCCTGGTCACCACAGCAGAGCTCGAGGGAGTTCTTGGCTTTGGTAAATAAACCAGCAGCATCCCAAGAATCGGGAAAGCATGAAGACTGACTTTTGAAAAGGTTTTATTTTATCGAAGTGTAGTTGATTTACGGTGTATTAGTTTTTACTGTCAGAGAAGGCAATGGCAACCCACTCCAGTACTCTTGCCTGGAAAATCCCATGGACGGAGGAGCCTGGTGGGCTGCAGTCCATGGGGTCGCTAAGAGTCGGACACAACCGAGCGACTTCCCTTTCACTTTTCATGTTCATGCACTGGAGAAGGAAATGGCAACCCCCACAGTGTTCTTGCCTGGAGAATCCCAGGGATGGGGGAGCCTGGTGGGCTGCCGTCTATGGGGTCGCACAGAGTTGGACACGACTGAAGCGACTTAGCATCAGCAGGAGCAGTTTTTGCTGTGCAGGACAGTGACTCGCGTATGTGTTATATATATGCACACACACCCGTTCTTTTTCATGTTCGTTTCCATTATGGTTTATCACAGGATGTTGACTGCGGTTCCCTGTCCTGTATATATAAACAATCCTATGTAAGCAGTAAGGATTGCTTATCCATTCAGTAGATAATAGCTTGCATCCGCTAATCCCAAACTCCCAATCCAGAAGACTGATTATTTTCACGTGAATGGAGTTCTTTCAGGCCACAGATTGCATGGCCCCGTGAACTCTCACTGGGTTCTATTATCTTAGGGATCAAAGACCTGAGTTTGCATTCAGATTTTCCTCGTGAGTTTTTATTCCTGAAGGTGGTAACCAGGTAGTTACCACAGTGGGGGCGGTGTAGAGGGTGGTGGATGTGGAAATAACAGAAAACAACAGGAAAAAAATAAAAATAAAAAACAAGAAAAAGACTTTTTCATGGTAAGACTAACAGTGGTTGGGTGATTCACTTGATTTGCAAGGTTGTTTTGGTAGCGTGTAGGGGTATGTGACACTCTTTATTGTGTGTGGTTTGGGGGAGATTCTGAACCTTCTAATTTTCCCGTAGGCCTTCAGTCTATGCCTTCTATTCCGAACAACCTGATTTCTCTGGACACAAGTATGGCCCCTTTGGCCCTGAGGTTAGTAGCTTATCTTCTGCCTGAGAGCCTGTGTCCCTGGGCCACGTCGCCTACTGACCTGATTTCAGGATTTGCACAAAGTCTCTTAGCGTGCTGGTGTATGTACGGTGGATACAGAGTCAAGGAACTACAAGAGTGAAAACATTTAAAAGAATCCTAAACGTACCTGTTTTTCTTACAGGAACTTCATTTCAGATTGATTTGATATGCAAGCATATCCTAAACTTGGTGTTCATAGGAGGGTGTTCCTGGCTTCCAGCTTGCTGTTCATATATTCCAGCCTCTTGGTGTTCATAGGTTCCAGTCCTGCCAGCATCAGTCAGAAGACGAAGGACCAGGAAGGGCTGGCCTTTGCCGTCACCGGGATAGGAGTGGAAAAGAATCTAGAGATGGAACCTACAATACAAAGCAGTGCAACTGAATTTCAACCCCCTTAGCAAGGTTGTGAGGCTCAGAGAGGATAGGTCAGCTCAGTAGCCTTTGCAGGTACAGGCAACCTGGAAAACACAGTAGCGCTGGACACTTTTTTCTTTGATAAATCTTGGCATAGGTATATGCCTGTGAGAGCATCACCAGGATCAAGACTGTGAACGTATCCCTCACCCCCTAAAGGGAAACAATTCTTAATTGAGAGAAAACCACTATTGAATGAATCTGTTTAGCAAAGCAGTGTGACACCCTGATAGCAAACACTCAGGAATCTTAGGAGAGAAATTGGTTTGTGAGGTAGTGTCCAGCAGGACTTCAGATTCAGGAGGTGGGAAAGGCATGTTGAGATTTTATTATGCTGTCCTTTTATCAGGTGATGGAAGTCCTCCCAGTGCTTTAGCATAGGTCACCTTAAAATATGATGGGGTTTGGGAACCTAAATCTTTCAATATTTTAAATGTTTTCCACCACTCTTTCTTCCTGAGGTGGTGCGGTCTACATCAACATAATAAAACTTGATTTTGGATGAGAAATTATTTCACAAACTCTTTGATGATGGAAAATACCTCCTGTTCTCAGAGAGCCGGTGGCAGCACTGTTGGCTGTAATTAAGTTTCCCATGTTCAGCGTAAGAAGGACTAAGGAAATACAGATAAGTGGGTCTTGGCTGAAGTATTTCTGATGAAAATGCAGCATGTCTAAGCAAAGGCAGTGAATCCTGAGAACCATAAATACTTCTGAGTGCTTTAACATCAGTTCAGTGGTGGCTGCTTTAAGCACTGGAAGCTGGCGGCGACGTGAAACATTCTTGGTTTGCCTTAGGTCACTGAAGTCCTGTGAGTCCGAGGCCCTTTCTCCTGTCCCTTTGATGTTTAAGCACTGCGTATGAGTATGAGACACAAATGATACAGTGAGATGAACGTCTGCATACGCGAAACACAGAACTTCTTCTTGCCACAGCAAGCAAGGCCGTTTTGTCTTCAGGATGATTTTCCTTGAGATTAATCTAAAGTGAACAGAAGGAGCCGCATTTTATTAAGATGTTAAAAAAAAAAAAAACCCACGCCCTAAGCAGTTCCATGTGCCCTGATTAAAGGTTCACTTTTCTTGGATAATAGTGTCCCTGAAAGACCCTGTAACAGAGGCAAACAGAGATGGGGGTAGCCATTCTTTAAAAAGCAAGAGGCTGGTACTTCAGGAGGCCAGCTCCGGTTGCCTGGCTAGTAAGTGAAGTTGGAAATGGAACTTCTGACTCCCAGAACAGAAAACCATTAAACTCTCCTATAGTACAGGAGACAAGCAAAGCGATCCATTAACAGCCGTGTTCAAACCGCACAGAACATTTTCTTTATGTCAAAAGGCGGCTTTTTACAATACAGAGAAGGTATAATTCTTATAATTTTCATTTCCTTAAAACTTATAAGGCTTAGCAGTGAATGTTGTTTATCCACAAACATCTCTGGATTTCTCATATACATAGTTAAGTTATAATTACTTACTTGAAAGTGTGTGTGTGTTGATCGAGAAATGAATTAAAAGCTTTTTAAGTACCGAGTGGCAATAAAGCATAATACAGGATGCTTTAATTGGCTGTAATGATGGTTCTAGGTTCAGGATTCTCATAAACATATAAATCTTTTTTTCCTCAGTATTTCTGAACTGAGAGTTAGAAGGATTCTTGCTATATTCTTTTTAGTATTAATGTTTCTTATAACTGGGATATTCTCATATATCCACCAAGTAAAGCACTTATGTTGAGATGTTGGAATGTACCTTCTGTTACGATAACCTGAGAACTTGATCACTTTCTTCTCTTAAGAGGAAAGGGATATTTTCAGATTTCAACTAATTCTCATTTGGTTCTAGGAATATTTTTTACTGAAAGAAACACAAAACACTTTATACTTTTTAAACATGAAACCAAAGCCAGAAAAACCTCTTTTGTGTGTGTGTGGCAGACAAAATTGGTTTATCTACCTAGTAATACATATCTCTCACTTGTCTTTATAGAGCATGCAAAGACTATACTAGCTGAAAGGTTATTGTTGAAATCAGTAACATGCTGTCTTTTACATCTAATGAGAATATACCTTGCATCTGAAATTCAATCAAACTGACTCAATCTGGCAACATGCTGTGTGCTTTCTTCGCCTAATATTTGAGTATACCTTTTTCCAGGATGATTCGTGAAGGTTATTAAACGAGGCGACCACACACGGGGCTTGCAGCTCCAAGCAGTGACCTATCGCTCCTGGTTTCATAGTGTGACGGTGGATGTTCTGAAAACATGCTTGCTTTCGGTTTTTGGCGCAACCTTTTCCTCTTTGACCTTCTGTGCTTCTCTCCGTGACTCTTGGTTCGGCTGCTCTTCAGGCCCGGAGGCAGAGCTTTGGCTGGCTAGTTACTACCTTCAGACGGCAAAGTATCCTTCTGAAAAGCAGGAAAATGTGCCCCCTCTCCTTCCCATCCTTTTAATAACCTCAGGCTCAATCTTCTAAAGTCAGACTAAAGTATGGCTGGTCAGTGAAAACTTAGCTTCCGTCTACCTCTAACATTCGAAGAAGGAGATACGTGCCGTATAATCCCTGGATGGAAACTCATTTTGACTAAATCCCCTGCTGCTCCTCTAACCCCCTGCAACCAGAAGGGCTCGTTTCTGGAGTCTTTGGAATGTTGAGGTCTCTTGCAAATGGCCGAGGGTCTGATGGGCAGACTTGAGCGCTAGCTGAATGTGTTTGGTGACCATGAAATGGTAAACTCTCTTTTTCCCTTTTGCTTCTCATCTCATGGGGACTTGGCTAAACTGGAAGCATTTAAAAACAAACCAGCAAACCAAACCAGAGTCTGGGGAGGTGCTGTGTCTGTCCATGCTCCGCGGGAGAGAGAGGATGGGACGGCAGCGTCTCTGCAGTGCTTGCTCTGGACACAGTGACGCCGCATGGCACACGCGTCCCGGGGACACACTAACATCGCTCTTCCTTTGCCCCTTCTTGCATCTGAATGATTCTCAGAACAGTCCCCCCGAGAGAAATCAGCTAGGTAGACGGCAGGCCTTGCTGCTTTAATTCACCTTTGCACCATCCGCTAATCAGGGGCTTGTTTTTCTCCAGTATTTGGAAGTCCCAAAAGGTTATCTTCTTTCCTCAATTTACGTATCAGCCTTTAACACCCAAGAGATTTTCAAAACAAGATGCATAGAGCAGTCGCTGCCTTCCAGACCACCACCAAGAGGGGACTCCTAACTGAAAAGGACAAGTAGTCTGTTTCCTGGTATAGATACACTAAGACGAAGAGATCCTGATGGCTGTTGCATTTTACCTAATTTTATGAGGGAATCTTTTTTTATAATGACGGTTCTATTTATGATTATTTCTTGGCTTGGAGTTCCTCTCTACCAGAAACCTAAATTATCAGTGTGAAACGCTCTCCTGATTTGTGGAAATATCAGTATATTCATGACCAAGGAGGATTGTTTGGTATTTATGTTTCATTTCATCCTTGGTTTAAATTTTTTTTTCCTGATCCTTTCCAAGGAAGGTGACAGTTGCATGGATATATTTGGTGGTCTGAACAGATACCTGTACGAATCTGAATTGAAACTACCTCCATGAATCCCTCTGCAGCTTGAAATGACTGAGTGATTAGTATTTATTTTTCAGCGAGTACTTTATAAGTGGAGAGTTTTTCATAACCAAGGACCAGCCTCTCCATGACGCAGGAGTTGTGGAATACAGAACTCTGTGTCACCTTCAGGGGTATCCACAAGCAGGCTCCTCAGCCAAAAGAGATCCACATGGCCAGATACTCTTAAATTATATTCTTGTTCTCAGTGAAGAAGCTATGCCAGCAGCATCGAGTTCAATTTAGGAGGCTTCTCTCTGTAGAGTTCCCCAAATCGTCCCTCATACCAATTTCTTTTTTAATCACTTCAGAAGGAGTCTTAGTTTGCTTTTTGTTTTTTAACTAAGACTTCACTGACCCTAGATGGCAAACTGTGAGCTTTATTATCTGACCCAGAGGGACAGACAGCTTCTGAGTCCACACATCTCTATCCGCCAGTACAGGAGAGTAGTTATGGTTCACCTTTTACTCCGGCTAAGAGACCTAAGAGGAAGGTTACCCCTAAGAGGAGACAGGAAAGACCAGTTACTCCTCCAAAGAAAAGAAGAAGAAAAGTACATAGGATGGATCATTATGCTGCGGGAGCTCGTCAGGACAAAGTAAGTTTATCTAATGTTCCAAAGCTTTGTGGCGGGCAGCCCTGGAGGTTCCCTTCAGTGCCTTAGTTTGAAAGTCAGCTGAGTGTATTTCAGAAAACGTTTGGTGCACCGTCCTTGGCTTTGAGTCCAGAAGAGTCTAGTACTTCAGAGGTTAGCACTCATGTGAAGTGTTCTTTAACTCTCAGCCAAAAACAAACACCCTTCTACTTTCTTTAGAGTTAGTTGCCCCCAAACTAGTATGAACATTTGGCTTGAACGAATGTTAAGAGAGCTGTTGGTTTTGCTTACACTTTTCCACAGAATTTGTCAAAGTTTGTAACCTTGGTTCTTGAGAACAACCCAGCAAGGTAGTTGGGGAAATCCTCAAAGACGGTGTAGATTAGAACTCAGTGGCGTACTGGATTAGGTTAGCGGCCTGTTCCGAGTTCAGAGGTGGTCTTAAGTGACAGACGGAAGGAGGTGAAACAGGAGAGAGGTGGGTAGAGGCGGGCCGCTTCCTTGTAGAGACGTGGGCGATGGGTTCTCTTTGCATCACCTTCACAATAGCCTCTACGTGTTTCTTTTCAGACACCTTCAGATACCGCCAAGGCACTATCTTATTTATTGTTTGCACTGATCACTGAGAAGTAGGTTCTGGGTTTTAGCCTGAGTCATCTTGTCGACCAAAGGAAATTAATCTGTTGCCAGGGGTTGATATGGGTTGTGTGTTTGGTATTCTTTGTCTAAGTGAAGGTCTTAGAGGAGAGCATGTTTTCCTCGGAAGCAAACGCCACTGTCCACCCTCCGTTAATCAGATTACGCTGCATACATCGCTCTGAAACTTTCACTTGTGACTTACTCCTTTAGACAGAATTTGAAATACTGACTTCTGTCATAAAGGAAAACAAACTTACACTTGACTTTACTGATGGCATGATATGAGGAAAGATCTTGAGTCCTCTGAGAAGATGCCAGTGGAAGATAATACTGTATGTCTTAGGAAAGGCGATACGCGGACCCCTTCCGTTCTTGTCGGAGACATCTTGAGGGGATGTGTGTGACTGTAGCTCAGTTGTCAGAGTCAGCTAAAGTACTGTCAGGGGTTTGGCTGATGGGGTGTTTCTTGAAAATCTTTCTATTGCCCAGAGCCAAGAGGGACGTCCCCAGTACCTCTAATATGTGGGGGCATTCATGCTATGAGGCTTCCTTAGTGGCTGAGACAATAAAGACTCTGCTTGCAATGCAGGAAACCACGGTTCAATCCCTGGGTCAGGAGGATCCCCTGGAGAAGGGAATGGCAACCTACTCCAGTATTCTTGCCTGGGAAATCCCATGGACAAAGGAGCCTGGCGGGCTGCAGTCCTTGGGGTGGCAAAGAGCTGGACACAACTGAGTGACTAACTGTTCACTTTCATGCTGTCAGAAACTTCCATTTGAAGCAAGAACATGAGAGATGAGTTATGATTCTTACGCTTTGGAAATGTTCTTTGGAGAACTGAGTTTTCATTTTTCATTAGGCTGAATAAGAAACTTTCTAGAACAAGCTCAGTGATTCACTTCTGTTCAAGTTTGGACTCTTGCAGATTTGTATCTTACTTATGATTAGCCTGAAAGGGACTAAATTGAGGAGTAGCTTGTTTCCTGGAGAGGACCTTCTCTTGAGAATCTATTGGCAGAAATTAACAGTTGAGTTTTTTTTGGAACACTAGATGGGTCTCATTGTGTTAGTGATGCTCTAATTCGGCATTGTCAGTGAAAGGTTACCATTTAACCTCAGAGCTGCTTTTGATTCCCTTGGCCTCCATCTTCTTGCCTTGGTTCAAAGCCTAAGTGATTTCACTCAGGGATCAAGAAGCTTAAACTGTCCATCTGATTTTCTGCTCACTCTCAAAATTCTTGGACTTAAGGAACATTGTTATATTTTAGAAAGGCCATTTTATTTCTAAAAAAAGAATTGCCCTTAATATTTCAATTTTTGTATCAAAGAATCTTGAAAGGGACTGGATGAGGAGAGGTTTAACTTTCCTTAAAGAGTACAAATAGAAGTGCTTAGACCAGGTTTCCATTTAGAATGATGGGAAAATCTCCCTGGACAAAGCTCTGCCTCTGGGCCTGAAGTTTTCTTTCCAGCATGTTTAGAAGATCTTTGAGATACTGAAAGGAAAAAAAAAACAAAAAAACAAAAAAAAACCTTCAGGGACTAATTTGCTCCTTTTTCCAGATGACCAATCCTCTGAGGGACATTGACAAAACCGTGGGGCAGTTAATGGACGGATTGAAACAACTAAAGCTGCATCGCTGTGTGAATGTCATCTTTGTTGGAGACCATGGTGAAACTTTGTTTCCTTATCTAAACAGATAACATTTCTGATGGTCGGGGAATCCCAGAAATCCCAGGTTGTATCCCTCTTCTTCCTTCCCCCTTTCTTTAGGATGGGGAAAGAAATTGGACCGTGACTCAAAACTATGAGATGACCTGAGATAACCCTTGCGTTCATGTCAATCAAAACCAGGGACTTCCTGTCCTTTCTTCCAAAATCTGTCTCTTATTAAAAAGTTGCAGGGCATTCCCTGGTGGTCCAGTGGTTAGGACTTGGTGTTTTCACTGCTGAGTCCAGGCTCACTCAATCCCTGGTCAGGGAGCTAATCTCATAAGTCTCGCAGTGCAAAAAAAAAAAAAAAGTTGCAGACAGTTCCCTTGTGATAGTAAGAGTTTCCTCTGTGAATATGACATATTACTGCTAATCACAACCCTAAAAGGAGCTCACATGAGTCACATGGCTAAAAAATAAATCTAAACATGATGAAAAGGTGGAGACATAGGCTTCTGCTATAGAAGTGGCATATAAGGGAAATTATTTCCCTTCATTCACTGAGTGAATTCTAGACCCAAGCCAGAAGACCCTGTTTTAGCAGAGACGACTGTTAAAGAGAGAAGAAACAGTTTAGGAAGCAGTTTTCTAAATCACTGTATAAAAGAGAAAAATTCATGGATCAAGAGCATCATAAACATTGTATGTTGATAGAGCTGGGGGAGGGATGCATCAGAGAGCATTCTTACTTCACAGGTATGCAGACCGAGTTCCAGAGAACGCCTCCTGCATTCCAGAGCTAGCAATTTGAAACCATGACTCTGGAAAATGGGCTGCTCCCTTCTAGGAGGGTTTAGAAGAAGAAAATTGGTTGAGCCGGTGGTTCTATTAAGATTGGGCAAATAAATCTCCCCAATCAAACTGCTGCTCTGGGCCTAAAGTTTTCTTTACAGAATGTCCTAGAAGATCTATGAGAATTTAAAAAAAAAAAAAAAAAAGCGCCCTTGGATTAACTTGCTCTTCTGCAGGGACTAAACGTGACTATCTGCAGAACCGTGCCCCAAGAGTTTGACTTGGTGGAGAGCTGCAGAGAAGATAGAGAATTTGGAGCCTGTGACACAGCTGATTCAACTTAACCCAGAGGTCACATGGTGGAGCCAAAAGTCTAAGAAGTAGATGGGTTCCAGTGAGTCAACACTGGAGCCTTGGAAAAGTCTTGGCTAGATAAAATTTGTGTCTTGCTGGTGGGAAGCCTTCTGAAATGGCTTAGCTTCTCTTTCTTAGAAGGTAACATTGTCTGGCGTCTCAGAGTCTGAGCTTTGGAGTGAGAATGGGTTGCGTTGGAGTTCAGATTACACTGTGCCACTTAAAACACTCTCCAAGTCAGCCTCCTCATCTGTAGAGTGAGAACACCGACACCACCGCCAGAGTTAGCCTGGAGGGTGGAGGGTGACGATGCTTGAGCACCTCTGGGGTGGCTTAAGTGACTTAGAAAGGGAGAAAGTGGGGACCTTTCTAGCCTTCCACTCATATATACTTAGGGACTTGCCCTTCCTGGGTGAGCACTGCCGTTCAGTTGACATTGTACGTGCGTGCCTGCTCAGTTGCTCAGTCCAGTCCAACGCTTTGGGACCCCATGGACTGTAGCCCTCCAGACTCCTCTCTCCATGGAATTTTCCGGGTGAGAATACTGGAGTGAGTTGCCATTGCCTTCTCCAGAGGATCTTCCCGATCCAGGGATTGAACCCGTGTCTCTTGCGTTGACAGGCAGATTCTTTACCATTGAGCCACCTGGGAAGTCCTTAGTAGACATTGTACTAGAACATATAGCTGTTTATTGTTTTAATTTTTCTTCTAGAGATTTTAAGTGTTAAAAGGCAAATCTATAGCCCTTGTGCTATGTTGGGATATATTTTTCTATCTATATTTTAAAGCAATCTGGGGTATTTTTTTTCATAAGGATTGTATAAATAGATTTTTCTTTGAAGATCATGGTTACTTCCTTCCAGTTTGTATTTAAAAAAGGAAGGGGTCTGAATCTGGGATCCCAGAAGGTGATAATTTAAATTTTATTGGATCAGGACCACTCTATATTTACTTATTCCAGAACCTTAGGGTATCCTTTAAAAAATCATTTATGTTCCCCCTCTTAAAGAATATTCAGATAGTGGATTGTACAAAGCAATATATAAAGCCTTTCTAGCTTCATCTCATCTTGTAAATTCTGAAATGACAATGAAGTTCTCTTCCAGCCTCCATGATTTGTCATTCTAAAATTTGAGTTTCTTTTTATTTATTTATTTTTAATCATTGATCAAGGAATTTTTTTGATGAGCGGCAGGTAGCAAATCCTTGGTGGGCAGATAGTGTTTGTTGATTTAAAACTTCGCTGCCTAGCCCTTTCTGTGTACCTTTCTGTAGCTTTCTGTACCTTTCTGTGTAGCTTTCAGCTGTACCTGATTGCCTTGTTTACAGCATAATTTTGTTTTTCAGTTTGGGTGGTCACTGGGGTTGACCTTTTTCTTTCTCTCTCTTGTTTCCAGTATTGTTTGTTCGGTAACATCCAAGGCCACCAGTGAAGGCAGAATGAGGATTGTGTACTCAAGTCAGGAGATGTATTAGAGAGAGAGCTGGAAAATGAGATTCTCATACATTCCAGTGACTTGCATCACTCCCAGCTATGAGATTCTCATACATTCCAGTGACTTGCATCACTCCCAGCTAGAAAGAGTTTAAAGCGATTTGGGATTTTTTTTAACGAACACATCTTCTTCATAATGATTTTTTTTTTTTAAGATCGTGGTTGCTCCCTCTATCTTGTTGTACTTGCTGAATGACTTAAAATGTTCACTGAGAGGATGCGTTTGCAGCCTTCTAGTGCTCCAGGATGATACGACTCAGTCAAAGTCTGGTGCAAAGATTATATAAAGAAGCACTGAAAAGAAGTCAAATTGAGAAATCTCAAGAGGGGGAGCCTTGTGCCTGAATATTATCTTTAGTGTCTGTGTTGAGATTTTAATTTTATAATTGCCTGAAAATACTCTTCCCCCCTTTCCCACAGGAATGGAAGATGTCACATGTGATAGAACAGAATTCTTGAGCAATTACCTGACTAATGTGGACGATATTATTTTAGTGCCAGGAACTCTAGGAAGAATTCGACCCAAATTCAGCAATCATGCTAAATGTAAGTTGACTCTTAAAACACTAAGTTGTTAGAATGGTAACATAGTGGAGTGAGAAGGGGCTTGTTCTCTGAAGCTGGACTACTTGGGGGAAAGCCTGGCTCTGCTCTTTCTTAGCCGAGTGAACTTGAATAAGTCACTGAAACTCTAAACCTCAGTTTTGTTTTGTTTTGTTTTTTAAATCTGAGGGAAAAAAAAAGGGGTGATAACAACCAACTAGCTCATAGCGTTGTTGTGAAAATAAATCTATGGGTATCGCTTAGAATAGTTCCTGGCCCCTGGGAGCATTATATAATTATTTGCTCTTGTTTTTATCATGTGGAAAATACACTTAATTTGAGGCATGTGTATAACCATAAACTTCTGTTTACAAGAGAAGAACTTTCCAATCAAAGGCTCAGGCTTCCTCTTTAGCTACAGGGTTAGAACCGTCCCCAGAGCCTGGAGCTTCCTGGGAGCCTGGATGAAGGGGATCTCACCTTATGGAAAGTGATTGACAGAACCCAGAAGGGGAAGCTATGAAGCCCTTGAAAAGCAGCAGCTGCTCTGAAAGACTAGAATAAAATAAACAGGAATAGTCTTATCGCTTCTGTTTTGCACATTGGGGTTGTGATAAGTCACCGAAGAGAGCTTTGACTCATGGGCTAAGAGGTTTTAGATGTTGTCCAACCACCTAGCTTTTGAGAAGTCTGTAGTTTTATTAGAGACATGCTGCATTTTGGAAAGAAAAAAAAAATCCTTTAGCATTTTTAGCCTTGGGAATAAGAAACCGTTGGCACCAAGCAGAAGGCTTTGGAAAATTAAAGTTTTTCCCAAACGATGTTCCTGAGTCAACACAAACGGGAAGCGTTCCAAGGTCAGCTCCAGGCAACGTTGAGAAATAAACACAGTGTGGGTGTCTCTGCCCTCTCTTCTCCACGCCTTCTCAATCCTCTGTGTCCTCTCTTCTCTGCTCATTTGCGATAGGCTGGCCCTCGCCAGAGTGACCCGCGGGTGCCTCCTGATTTAGTATTTGCTTTCTAGGGCTTATGCAAGAGACATTTTGTCTAAAGATATTCAAGACATCTCTAAAAGTAATAGGAAGGTTATTTTGGGAGGGGAAGAAAAGCTGTCCTGGGGCCAGTGAAATGGTAACTACCAACAATTAAACATCTTGTATCTTAAAAACACGGCATCCATGTTGTGACAGACTGCAGAGCAAGCTGGGTGAGAGTACAGACAGCGGCGGTGGGCTGTCTGGGTTCGAGCCTCTGCCGGCTGCCTCACTCTGTGACCTTAGGCAAGCTTCCTAAACACTGAGCGTTCGTCTCTCACCTGTAACATGATTATTGGGAAGGGTAAACGGGAGATTCTCTACTTAGCTTCTCTACTTATCACTTAGATTAGTGCTGGGCACATAGTCAAAGCAAAATAAACGGTAGCTAAAATGATGTTTTCAGCCAGATATATACACATCTTACTGAATCCTTCCAATGGCCCCATGTGTCAGGTACTATCATCTCCTCTTATAAACAGTAATAATCAAGGCTCAGAGAGAGATGAAGTAATCGGCTAAGAGGGCGGCAGTTAAGGAGTGGCGGAGCTGGGATTGAAACCCAGGTGCTTCACTGACCCTTAACTACCACCCTGTCCTGGGGCGTCTCTCATTCTCGGGGAGCCGGCAGCGTGAGAGCTGAGTATTTCAGGGTTGGAGGCTTGGTGTCCCACACGTGGGCTCAAGCTTTTGTTCTTTCGTAGAAGTTCTCTGGGATTTGTCTGAGATAATGATAATTTTTCTTCATTATCGAAGAATATGAACTCAATCTGTTTGGTCCCTTTGAGGACTGTGGTTTATGTGAGGTCACCGAGTGTAGAGGTTGAAAGCATGGCTTAGCCAACAGGGTCCCGCTGGCTCAGTGAGGGCCCCCAGCAGAGCTGTCGTGAGTGACCAGAGTGCCTACAGTGCTCTTAGAGAGACTGCACGTGGATGGGTGCGATCTGGGTTAAGGACTGTGGCTACCATTGTTACTTATCTCCTTGCCACTGAAAGACGCGGCTAAACTTTAAGCCCAGTTTAAGTAGAAGGGAATCCACATTTATCCTTAAATTTCATAGCTTTAGAACTAAGACTCTGCGCGTTGTCTTTGCAGAGCGCATGTTTATGCGGCCAGGCAAGCTTGCTCGTGTATTGCACCAGTGTCCACCAGTCTTTCTTCTGTTTACTAGCATGTTTATTGCACGCTGACGATGCCCCGGGCCCAGGGGACACGGCAGGAAATGACAGGCATGGCCTGCTCCGTGGTGTTTACAGTCGGGGGACGGCTCCCTCCTGCCTGCTCATCTCTCTTCCGAACGCGGCTTTCCTTCGCTGCTGCTTCTGTGATGACATGCTGAAGCAAATTTTTGGAAAACAAAACAAAATCCAACCAACCTACAATCTCCCCTTTCTCCCCACTCCCCTATGCCCATAAGGGGACCTTCAGATAGTACAATCCTGTCCACAGTTTACACACAGCTATTATTTGCATAGTTTTGCTTTTAGCTAGTTCAGGATATTGACTAAAATATCCTTGATTTGCTGGTAGTGAAAAGGAGGTCTATATGTGTGTGTGTGTGTGAGAGAGAGACGGACAAGGGGCAGCCACTCGTGTCATTAGACCTGTGATATCACTGAGGAAACCAAACTCCCTTTAGAAAAAAATAACTCAGTGGATTAGAAGATTCATCTTAAAGGTGAGCAGTCACTTGTTTCAAAGATCTGCGGCTACATAGAGAGTCATATTCAAAGCCCCAAATGCCTCAATATGGTTCCTGGTGTTTAACATGAACTCAATCCAGGCTCCAGAGGGACTCTTTAGGAGGACTTTTTTTTAACTTTTTATTTTATATTGGGGTATAGCTGATTAACAATGTTGTGATAGTTTCAAGTGAACAGCAAAGAGACTCAGCTGCACATATCTGTGTCTCCATTCTCCCCCAAACTCCCCTCCCCTCCTATCCAGGCTGCCACGTAACACTGAGCAGAGTCCCTGTGCTCTGCAGTAGGTCCTTGTTGATCATCCACTTTAAATATAGCTGTGTGTATATGTCCATTGCAAACTTCCTAACTATCCCTTCCCTGCAACCTGCCCCCAGCAATCGTAAGTTTGTTCTCTAAGTCTGTGAGTCGGCTGGGAGACTTTTAAAAAGCCATTTACCCAGCAACATCGTGGTGCTCTGAAAGGAGGAATTCCCTTTCAGAAAAGTTGACCCAGACTTAGCAGGGACATTTGCCATCGGAATTTCTACTTACTTTGATATATTTCAATTACTGAAATATTTCATCTTAAATACTGAACTATTAAATACCCACACAGAGTTTTGCATGTACTTGAAACAAAATCTAAATAACTTCCAGAAAAAAGAAGTGAGTCTCTTGCTGTAAAAATGGTTTCTCTCGGTGACTCTTGTCAACTCTTCTGAACTCTCTCCTTCTCTCTTTGAACAGATGACCCGAAAGTCATTCTTGCTAATCTCACGGTAAGTGCTGTGTGCCCCAGGCCTCTGCCCTTGGAGTGACTTCCACGTACTCACCACCCGTGCTTGCCTTCCTGTAGGATGAGAGGAGCGTTTTCCTTGCCGCCCTGCCATCCAGTGTGTTTATTTCCCTAAGAGCTTTCAAAAATCCTGGCCCATGGACAACAGCAGGCTCCCTAATGGTCTTGGCAATGATCCAGAATGGGAACATTTGATCGTGCCATTAGGGCTGAAAAGCCTTCATCCTTGGTTAAATAGACCCTTGCACTTTCTGAACCAGGGCACAGGCCCCTTTCCGTTGTTTCCCCACCCAGATTAGACAGCTTAAAAGCACCTGAGGACATGACCTCTTGAACCTCACCGCTCTCCCTTCTCTCTGCACCCACCCCCACTGCCTCACCCCTAGACTTAAGAGTGTTTGAGAAAAGCCTTGGAGTTTGAGCTGCTCTGGGTGATGGTCCCATGAGTCAGGGACATATCTTAAAAACTTCTAACTCCATTCTGTGACACCCTTCCATGTCTTCTTCAGCGTTACCTAATCCCCTTTGAATCTGTTTCCCACTTTCAGTATTTGATGGGGGGGAGGTGGTGTTGCAAATCCCAAAGCCTCCTTCAGTTCTCTGGAGAGAATGTCTTGGACTCTTCTCGAAGACTCTCCATTGCAAAATCCAATGTCCATTTATATTTCAGTGTAAAAAACCAGACCAGCACTTTAAGCCTTACATGAAACAGCACCTTCCCAAACGTTTGCACTATGCCAACAACAGAAGGATTGAAGACATCCATTTACTGGTAGAGCGCAGATGGCACGTCGCAAGGTACCTCGGGGACAGGTGGCCCCTGTTTCTCACCTTCATAACCATCCCCTCAGCCCTGAGGGCTTCCCTGGAGGCTCAGACAGTAAAGAATCCACCTGCAATGCGGGAGACCTGGGTTTGATCCCTGGGTTGGAAGATCCCTGGAGAAGGGAATGGCTACCCACTCCGGCATTCTTGCCTGGAGAGTCCCACGGACAGAGCAGCCTGGCGGGCTGCAGTCCTGGGGGTCGCAGAGTTGCGCATGATTGAGCGACTGGCCCTCCACTGTATGTAGTTCTGTACGGCAGCTGCAGTGTGGTGAGGCCATTAGCAGTCATAAAAAGAAATGTCCTGGCTTCCCCGGTGACCCAGTGGTTAGAAAGCCACGCTTCCATTGCAGGGGGGCACGTATGTGTTGATGAAGAAAACTTGGGATTTCAGTAGACGTTAGTAAAACATGAAGGCAGTTGAGCAGATTAGCATAGACCAAAGCCAGCCATTTAATTAGCAGCACATCTTCTCAACTGAACTTGAATTGTTGAGTTATTATACGCACATATCTAATTATCCCAAGCTGAAAGTAGTTTTCCCAAGATCAAGGACTCAGACGTTTAATTTCTTTGTTTTTCCCCAAGTGCTTTACTTCAGTGCTGTGTACCTGTATGTACTTAGGAAATATTTGTCTTAATTAACATGTAAGTGTTTTGGAAAACTGCTACATAGCTCTAAGCAAAAGGCATCTTCCTGTCACAACAAGGAAGCTCACATGCTTTTGATGTCTCGAGAGCACGGTTTCCGTTTTCTGTTTCTAAACAAAGCTACTGCCTCGGTAAGGCTTGGCTCTCGTTAAGCTGTGCCACTCGTTACATGTGTTAAGCTTACCACTCGGTTACACTTTCCAGTGGTACTACCAGATAAATTTGTTGACAGGGAAATCTGCATGCAAATGTTTCTATGGAATACAGATCTCCGTTCACTGATCAAACATCACACATTTTAAAAGCGCCAGCTGGGTGTGTGCTTAACACGGAGCCTAGTGACAGGCATATAGAAATGAGCCAGACAGACCTGGTCCCAAAGCAGAGACTCTTTCAGTCCTGGAGCCGGTGGGGCACGTGAGCAGAGGGTTGAAGGTTTGTGGCAAATCTGCATCGAGAAGGTCTATTGGTGCCCTTTTTCCAACAGCGCTATTCTTAAATCAGGGTATGCGCGTTGTTTTCTTAGACACAATGCTGCTGCACACTTAATACAGTATAGTGTGATTATAACTTTTAAATGCACTGGGAAGCCAGAGATCGTCTCTAAATTGGGGTGGTCTGGAGCAGCGAGCAGCACCTACAGGGTGTGTCCGTGCCTGTGGCCAGTGCTCGGCTCAGTGCAACCATGAGATAGGAAGAGGGCGCCAGACCTCAGGTCCCAATCTCTTCTAGGCTGATCGTCAAGGCCAAAGCACTGGGGGCAAAAAGACAGCATCATCTTTCGTCACCCTGGGAATGATGCAGTCAAAGTGGAAGGAATACGCTTGTATTAGTAAAATCCACTTCTTACATATCTTTTTGTGCATCGGACTTTTTTTTATCAGAGCGGTTTTATGAGAAGTCCTGATTGATTGTATAATCATTTCGCTCTAGGAAACCTTTGGAGGTTTATAAGAAACCATCAGGAAAGTGTTTTTTCCAGGGAGACCATGGATTTGATAACAAGGTCAACAGTATGCAGGTATGCTCCCAGAACCATGAATTGAAGTGCATTTTAGAGGTTCTAAAAAAAGGATGGGAATGGTGGTGTGAATGAAGCTTGCAGAGCATTTATAACTGGAGGGAGGGTTGCCCCTGGATATTAGCAATGCCTAATTGTTTTTGTTTGTTTTCTTTTCTTTTGGAAGACTGTTTTTGTAGGTTATGGTCCAACATTTAAGTACAAGACCAAAGTACCTCCATTTGAAAACATTGAACTTTACAACGTTATGTGCGGTAAGTCACTTATTTCATCAAAACCAGGAAAACAATCTGGAGTTAACATATGAACCCCTTTCGATGTCGGAGAAAGAAATGAGGCGTCTGTTTTCTGGGATCACCTCATCTTTTCATTAAAAAAATGCTGTAATTTGCCCATTGGTTCAAGGGACAGAATATCATCCCCCTTCTAAGGCTTCTTTGTCTTGCTTCAACAGTTGACTAATGGGGAGTTTTCATGGTGTTGCTGTTGGCAGCCTCCAGCTGATCTAACACAGCATTACAGTCTGACACCACTGGTCGCGGGCCGGGTGAAGCGAGCGCTGGGCACAGCGCCCCCCCACCCCGGCCCTGCCTCCATCTCTCCCAGCGCAGCCCGGCACACGGCTGGCCAGCTATTTATGTGCTCCTAATTATTTTTCTTCCTGGAGTCTCTAGTTGCTGGATGAGGACAGCTTTTCCTATTTAGCAAGGGAGCGCCAGTCTGGCGGTCAGAGGGGGAGTCTGCACGTCGGGCCTCCTGGGTTCCCTTCCCCTCTGGGCTGCCGGCGCTCCCCAGCCCTGCCTCTTGGCTCAGGCCAGTCCCTGGGTGCCTGCTTGGCAGCCTTCTCACTCGCTCTGAAATCAGCCTGTTCATTTCACAGCGGCCCTTCAGGGCACACGGCCAGAGCCTCTTCTTGTCCCCGTACTTCTGTGGAGTGCATGAGAGGGCAGGCTTGAGGTTATTTATTGATCATAAGCCCCACTTCAAAACTCGGGATAAAAAGTCTCACAGAGAAGCAGAAAGGCAACGATCCTGACGCTGATGGTCCTTGGGTTGTAGCTATCACAGACATAAAGGCGGCGAAGCGAGGCCCTGTTTTCCTTCACTCTTTCTTTGTGGGACTGTCTCTCTCGATATCAGGCCGTGAAGATGCTATTTTAGAAAGTTGTTGCCAAGACCTCATCAGGCAAGGATGACTTGGGAGCTCAGAAGGGAGCCTGCCGTCTGAATTTGGTTATCCCATTCTGATTTGTGTTCCAAGTTTTCTGGCCCTTGGAAGGTAAATGGCTTTGACTCTCCTCCTATCTCATCAAAAACATTTACAAAGTACCTGGCCCTTTTCTTTCTTCTCATCAGATCTCCTGGGATTGAAGCCAGCTCCGAATAATGGGACCCACGGGAGTCTGAATCATCTCCTGCGTACCAACATCTTTAGACCAACTATGCCAGAGGAAGTCACCAGACCCAATTACCCAGGGGTTATGTACCTTCAGTCCGATTTTGACCTGGGCTGTACCTGTGATGATAAGGCAGAGCCGAAGGTAGAAGTAATCTTTTTTGTTGATCATGGAAGAGCCTGTTGGGTGTAGAGCAGTGCTGTGTGATAGAACTTTCTCTGATGATATGCATGGTCTGTCTGCATCGTCCAAAATAGTAGTGACTAGCTACATAGCTTTCGAGCACTTGGAACTAAATTTTTAATTTTATTTAGTGGCTTGTGGCCACCATATTGGACCGCATAGGCATAGATAATGAAGAGCAAAAAATAAAATTCATACTATTCTGTGTATGGTCAAGGCTATGGTTTTTCCATTGGTCATGTATGGATGTGAGAGTTGGACTGTGAAGAAGGCTGAGCACTGAAGAATTGATGCTTTTGAACTGTGGTGTTGGAGAAGACTCTTGAGAGTCCCTTGGACTGCAAGGAGATCCAACCAGTCCATTCTGAAGATCAGCCCTGGGATTTCTTTGGAAGGAATGATGCTGAAGCTGAAACTCCAGTACTTTGGCCACCTCATGCGAAGAGTTGACTCATTGGAAAAGGCTCTGATGCTGGGAGGGATTGGGGGCAGGAGGAGAAGGGGACAACCGAGGATGAGATGGCTGGATGGCATCACGAACTCGATGGACATGAGTCTGAGTGAACTCCAGGAGATGGTGATGGACAGGGAGGCCTGGCGTGCTGCGATTCATGAGGTCGCAAAGAGTCGGACACGACTGAGCGACTGAACTGAACTAAATTGATTCTGTGGAGTCGCAATTCCTAACCAAACGTTTTTCTTTTTTTCAACCTGGATCACATGTCTAGCAGTCATGGTCCCAATAGGAAACAGATGGCCCGTGCAGAAGAAGTTTTTCAAGAAGGCTTAAAGGAATTGTTTCAATCACATTTAATGAGAAGACTATTTACAACGCTGGCAGGGTAGAGGGAAATCGAGGAGGGATGGTAGAGGCGCCTGGGGCTCCCAGGGCACCAATCTGGATCTCAACAAGAAAGGGGAGGAACAGTCACCAGCACGTGGAGAAAGAACCCTGTAAGCAGGGACTGAAATTTGGGTGATGGTGCAGTGAACACACTGCAGCCTGGAGAG
This sequence comes from Oryx dammah, assembly GCF_014754425.2. Taxonomy (NCBI): domain Eukaryota; kingdom Metazoa; phylum Chordata; class Mammalia; order Artiodactyla; family Bovidae; genus Oryx; species Oryx dammah. The sequence goes on along the minus strand of NW_024070203.1, from coordinate 92,405,460 downwards.
AGGAAGCTGAGGGTGTGAGCACGCCCTCGCCACCCTGCTGGTGCCTCTCGCTGTTGGCGCCCAGTCTTGGATGCGTCCCTAGACATCAGCCTCCCAGGCACAGGGCAGGGGAGGGAAGCAGGCAGCAGGGTGCGGGTGGGCGTGCAAATAGGCGCTGCCCACACAGCGAGTTCCGACAGTTGTTGAAACAAGCACGGGTCCAGTAATGGTTTTTTTCTCGTATGTAAAAATCAATTTTATTTCTAAATATAGCAACAGACAATTGGATAATGACATTTTAGAACATTTACAGTAGCATTAGAAATATAAAATATCTAGGCGTGCTGAAAACTATAAAACAGTATTGAGAGAAATTAAAGAAGACCTAAATAAATGAGAAGGGGACCACAGAGGATGAGATGGTTGGATGGCATCACTGACTCAATGGACATGAGTTTGGGTAAACTCCGGGAGTTAGTGATGGGCAGGGAGGCCTGGCGTGCTGCAGTCCATGGGGTTGCAAAGAGTCAGACACGACTGAGCGACTGAACTGAATTGAACTGAAGCAAATGAACCGATACTCATCATTCACTGAAGGACTCAATATTCATGCCAGTCCTTCCTAAATTAACCTATAGGTTCAAAGCAATCTCATTCAAAGTCCCAGTGGATACTTTTCAGCTTTTTCTTTTGTACTGGAGTGTAGTCGATGATGATTAGCTTATTGAATTTTATATTGATCAATGACCTTTAAAGCTGCCAATCAGTGCTCCTGACAGCAAGACACAACTAGTGGTACCACACTGAGTTGATAGGGTTCCAACACAAAGCAAAGCAATGTGCGGTTTTTGCACGTGTGGTTTTATTACAGGCAAATGTGTGATCTTCCCATTAGACCTCAGAAGAATGGAAAGTAGTTTTCTTATCGGTCTTTCCCCCTCCCCCACCACTGTCTGCCTTCTAGGGCTCCTTGGGGCCTGGGAGCCACAGTCTGGGAGCCCGCCGTAAGGGAGAGTTTGCTTCCTTTCCCTCCACCCATGCCTTATTTTTTTAATATATGAGCTCCATATCTTTTTAACTTTTTTTTTAATGTGGACCATTTTAAAGTCTTTGTTGAATTAGTTCAGTATTGCTTCTGTCTTATGTTTTGGTTTTTTGGCCTCAAGGCATATAGGACCCTAACTCTCTGACCAGGAGTTGAACCCTCAGCCCCTGCATTAGAAAGCGAAGTCTTAACCACTGTCCTGCCTGGGGAGTCCTACATCCCCTTTAATGCCTCCTACTTTACCTCCCAATGAGAATTAACAGCACTAATTAAAGCAGGTAATTCTAAGACTTCAGCTGGAGGAGTTGAGTTGCCCAAGTCAACAGGAAGTGGTCTTTGAAGTGAATTCCAGTTATATTTTTAGAGGCATCTATTAGATCTTGTTTTCTGAATTACCTTTCCTCTGGGAAACAAGAAATATTTCGGTTCTCTTATCTTAAACTGTTTTGGAGGGATTCTAGATCATCTTTATTTTCTCGATGGTTTTCTCCAAAAGACTTCTTTTCTTTAAAAAAATATACAGACATCAAAAGGTATAGCGATTAATAAAATGAATACTTCAGTACAGACATCGTGAGAAAGAAAATGGTAAAGATGGAACGGAAGCTCCACATGACACCCCTACCCCCAATCCCACTTCCTTCCTACCTCAAAGCTAACTAATATCCTGTGCTGTGCTTAGTCACTCAGTCATGTCTGACTCTTTGCAACCCCATGGGCTACAGCCTGCCCGGCTCCTCCGTCCATGGGATTCTCTAGGCAAGAATATTGGAGTGAGTTGCCATGCCCTCCTCCAGGGGATCTTCCCAGCCCAGGGATTGAACCCAGGTCTCCTGACCTGCAGGCAGATCCTTTACTCTCTGAGCCCCCAGGGAAGCCCAATATCCTGAAGACAGTATATATAATTGCCATGCTGTGCTGGCCTCAGTTGTGTCCAACTCTCTGAGACCTTATGGACTATAGCCCGACAGACTCCTCTCTCCAAGGGATTTTCCAGGCAAGAATCCTGGGGTAGGTTGTCATTTCCTACTCCAGGGGATCTTCCTGACCCAGGGATCCAACTGGAGTCCCCTGCATTAGTAGGTGGATTCTTCCCCACCAAGGAAGCCCTGTAATTGCCATGGAGGCCTCTGTACTTTCACTCCGTACATAGGTATCTCAAATAATATATCAAGATACCTTTAATATAGTTCCCTAAAATAACCTATAGTATAGTTTTGAATATTTTATTTTTTATTAGAAAGATGTTTTTTTGGCTGCTCCTTGAAGCATTTTGGATCCACTTCCCACACCAGGGATTGAACAGATGGCCCCTACACTGGAAGTGTGGAGTCTTACCCACTGGACCACCAGGGAGGTCCCCTGGATGTTTTCTATTTTTCATGTAAATGCTGTTATACCATATGTATCCTGCATTTATTTGTTGATCGCTGCATTTTTAAGATTATTTACAAATTAATACACGAAGTTTTATCGCATTCATTTTTATTGCTAATATCAATAATTATTATGATGCGTAATTGTGCAGTTAGCACATCATGATTCTATTCATTTTGCTACTTGAGGATGTTTGGTAATTTCCAACTGTTAGTGCCTCCAAACAATACAGCTATAGACATTACTGCAGATGTCTTTGTACCCATGCTAGAACATCTCCAGGATCAACAGTGGGAGATGGAACTGCTGAGTCACGACAGTTTCAGGATTGCTGGGTCATTCCATTTCTACTTTAGAAAAAGCAATTTTATAAATTTGTTTGGGAATCACTTTAGTGTACCTAGAGATTAATCCAAACTTTTGAGGCAATATTAGAGTTAATTTATATATATGTGCCCTAATCCTCATCATCAACATGGGAGGCTGGTCCCATGATTATCCATGGTTTTAAAAAAAGGAAGCAAAGTTGTGGAGAGATTAAATAGCATGTTCAACACCATAGATCGCTACGAAGTAGAGCCTCAGTGTCAATTTGAGATAAAGTAGTAACACTTTATAGAGCGTGTGATATTGATGAAGCTTAGGATCCTATTTTGAATTTATAGAGAGAAGGGTGCTGGAAAGAAAGACCATTTCTGATCTGCTTTCTTTTCCCTTTTCTTTGTTTGTTTGTTTGTTTGATTTTCACACATGAAGAACAAACTGGATGAACTCAACAAACGCCTTCATATAAAAGAGTCCACAGAAGGTAAGGAGTTGCCAGAAAAGACCCAGAGAAGTTTTGTTTTCTAGTTTTTCAAAAACTGGAAAGACTTCTTTACTTCATAGTGTAAGCACACTGTTTTCTTAAAATTTGAATTCGGATTGCAGAGTGACCTTTATATGATCTGGCAAAAGGTATTGGTTTTTCCTCTGTATACAAGGTGCCAGCTGTATAATAGCAAAGTTCTATTACCTTTTTTTTCCCTCCTCAACAGCTTTTAACCCTCTGAAAAACAGACATGCTGTTGGGTATCTGATGGGTTATAAGTTAAGGGCCGAGGGGACTTCAGATGAAGGGGATGGAAGTCACCATTCATAGTGGTAACAGCTGGTTCCTCTGCTGAAGGTTCCCCACCTGGAGAGTCGGTGTGTATGTCAGGGGGAGGGGTGCCCGGAAGGAACTGTGTTAGAAGTCTCTCCCAAGCGGGTCTCCAGCCCTAACCCACCCTTCTCTTGTTCTGCATATGATTGCAACACGCCTGGCTTAGCCAGCTTCTGCAAGCTTGTGATGAGAACAGAAAGCCTCAGCGGTTTGTGCATCTCTTATTCCTATTTCAGGGCGCTGACTGTTGGCCAAGTGCTCCTCTGCCCCGTCGCACTTTCATTTTAGAGTCTGGTGTGAAGGAGCTGGCCTGGTTAGAGCACGCCCTTCTCGGGACGGAGCCAGGCCGCGGGGCTCAGTGCCTCTGCTTTCCTCTTTGTTCAGCGCCTTGGCCGACTGTGAGCACCTCATGGCTTTCTCTCTCCGCTCGGTCATTCTGGGTATCGATGTGCATCCTGACACTGCTCCCGTCCCGGCTGCCCCATCTGCAGGCCTGAGTCTGCGTCCTGGGCAGAGGGACCGGGACTGAGGGCAGAGTGTGTGCCCCTACGTCCTGCTGGTGGCCTGGTGCAGGGTCGAGTCACGTGTCCATCCCGGGGTTTCTGGCCGGGTTCAGTGCTTCTGTTTGGATGAGGCATTTCTCACTTCTATTTCAAGTTCACTGGGGCAAGCAGGGCAAGTGAAGCCCATGGAGGAGGGATGTACATTCTCTCCCCAAGGACGCCATCCTCCACGTTCCTTGGCGACGGGTGGAAGCATATAATCCTTTACACAAGAGCAGTAAATAATTAGGAACAGTAATGTGATCTACCACCCAGGCTCTTCCTTCTGATTTTGAAATTAGAAGAAGAGGGGAAGCCTCCTAGGCAGGTTACTGCAGCAGAGGCGACAGCATCTTCTAACAGCAAGGGAATGACGGGAAGTGTGTGAAAAAGAAGACTGAACTCAAGCACAGCTGCCCAGGTCATGCAGTCAAGACGCACATAGGCAGATTCTCTTGAGAGCGTTACTTGAGTTGTTAGCTAACACGGTTCTGTTGATCACATGTGCCGTCTTCAATCTGATTAAGCAAAGGTTGAGGAAACCATCAGAAGATTTTATTTCCTTGACTTATTTCTCCTCTCTGTAGAGATCTTCATCTTTCCCCCTCTTCCCTTTCTGTATATCCACCCTCCTGCTTCTCTCTGTGATGAGGGAACACACAGGCTCTTTGACATGTCATTGGATGAACATGGCTTTAGAGAAAGGACTTGGTTGATGGAAGGTACACAAATCCTTCACAAACTCTAGAAGTGATTCAAAATATTTGACATCAAATCTAGTGGATAAAGGTGTCGTTATATTTGGAAAAATTGCAAAACTGCCAGGATCAAGAACCTGCCTGACAACACAGGAGATGTAAGAGACATGGGTTCCATCCCTGGGTGGGTGAGATCCCGTGGAGGAGGGCGTGACAACCCGCTCCAGTGTTCTCACCTGGAGAATCGCATGGACAGAGGAGCCTGGCGGGCTGCAGTCATGGGGCCACAAAGAGTCAGACACGACTGAATGAATTCACACACAGCACACCACAATCAAGAAGTATAGAGTCTCGTGATTTGAGTTTTTCAAACATTCAATGAGCAAGACAGAGAAATATGACTGAAATGTTTCTTTTCTGAAAGCCACTAATGAAATAGTTAATTATGATAGCTTTGAAGGGACGCTCATGTTTTTTCTGATTCAAGCTCTGGCTCTTCATGGTCCTAAAACATTTCCAGCTGGGAAAAAATAAAAAATCTTCCACTTCGTTTTCTGGTGGCAGTGTGCTCTTGGGACAAAACCAGCCCCACACTCAGCATAGAGAGTGGCCTCACGCTGCTGAGCGTGGAAGTCACAGGCGTCTTCTGGCGAACTGCTGACTCTCGGGGCCGGCCGGAGCTGGACCTCGCGACCTCCTCTTTCCTGTGCTCTGCTCAGTGTTGAATACGTCTTATTTCTCGATGATTTCACATCACTGAGGCTTAAAGTTTTTACTTTTCCATGGCAGTGGACCCTCATGCGTTTGTTAAGCGCCTGCCCTGAGCTGGGGCTTGATTTCGCTGAGACGTCCTGTCAGACTCCGTCCGCCGTCTCACCGCCCGTCCACACGGGCCTTCGCGCCGGCCACCTGAGCTGTTAGAGGGAGCTCGTGCTGGCACGTCTCCTTGCTTGCTCATGGCTCGCTCTGTTTTTTCCTTTGTGTTTTGGGCTGGGCGTCATCCTCAGTGCAGCGGGGCTTTTCTCTGGAGTGGTGGGCGGGCCCCCTCTCTCATCGCAGGGCCTGGGCCCCCCCTGCTGCGGTTCCCCTTGGTGCAGAGCTTGGGCTCTGGGCGGTGGGCAGCAGGAGTCGTGGCTCCCGGCTCTGGAGCCCAGGATCAGTCGTTGGGCCACATGGTGTGGGATTCCCGGACCAGGGATGAAGCCCGCGTCTCCAGCATTAGCGAGTGAACTCTTCACCACCGAGCCACTGCGGAGCCCTGGGGCAGCCGCTGATGATGCAAGGGAGTCTGTATTTATTTTTATTCTAATTAACGGCTTAATATCAATAGACTTTTTTGGTAAAGTTTTCTGAGTTCATATAGCACTGTTTGCTATGTATGCATAATAATGGCTATTTGCAATTGCCGATAACTGGAGTGACATAGGAGAGATGCTAACACCATGACATGAAATACAAATGACTGTATGTCACCGTCTGATCAGGTGCTTGTCTAAATTCTAGAGCATGTGGCAGCCTCAGCGTCCTCTCTCCTGTCTGATTCTCTCCCTTCTCTTGCCGTCTGTCTCTGTAAGGGCCCTGTCTCAGTCACTGCTTCAGCTGCAGAGTGCCATTTCCCTGGTCTGAGTTCCTTCAGGCTGCTCTGTGTGCCTGGTTCATGAGTCTGGTCCCCCCCGGAAATCTTCGGGGTCTGCTCTGCTGGGGGGAACCTCGTGAGTTCACGGTGCTGTGTGCGCTGTGCTCAGAGCCATCACTTCCCCTTTCTGCATATCTCTGAACATGTACTGAGGCTTTTCAACCGTTTTGTAGACCTAAAGCTCTATACAAATGTGACGTTGTGTTATTTCCCTGCCTAGTTTTTTAAAAAATACACAAGTAGGTAGCTGATTCTTTCAGAATAAATCACGTGCCCTGAACATACATTTGTACCAACCACATCTGTAAAAGCTGGGCATTCCAATAGAGAAACAACTCAGGGTAAATTCAAGGTAACAGAGAATAGTATATTTAGTTAATGTTAGGTTATGTTTTATCACCAACTCAATGGACATGAGTTTGAGCAAACTCCAGATGGTGAAGGACAGGGAGGCCTGGCGCGCTGCAGTCCATGGGGTTGCAAAGAGTTGGACATGACTCAGTGACCGAACAACAATGGTAAATGTTTTATTCTAAACACTAAATTTACAGAATCAAGTCTTTTACTAAAGAACAATATAATCTTCAAAAATTATGATCTAAACTGCTTTCTATAAGCCCTAATATTTCTACATTTGTAATGAATCCCAGATCTTAGTTGGATGGCTGCTATTTCTATATCAGATGTATTTAATGTCTGGGCAAACGTACTAAATTTTCATTTTGAAATCCGTTGAATTGATGAATGGATGAACGAACGAGATGGGGATGCTTAAGTTTCTCACAGCAAGCATTTCTGGCCCCGGAGCCAGCTGGAAGTTCCACTGTGAGAACAACTTCACTGTTTCTTTGCACGTTAGTCTTCTCTCTGTCTACATTACTGGACTGTGTTTTATATTTTCTTAGTCAGATTGGCACTCACTATCATCTTTGTGAGAAAAAGGTAAAAACCATTGTAACACCCATGTTTGGCTCCTTATCACACCCTATGAGAAATTAGTTTGATTAGAAAAATGATTTAACCAACTAGTGATTCTTGTCAATTTAAAGCAGAGCCCTGAACAACTAGAGGGACACTCCTCTGTAGCTCTTTTCAATTATGAAATGCTTCTTACTTTTGTTATTTTACTGGAGATGTTAGTATTGCTAAAGAAAGGCAGAAATATACTTGTGTTTCTCTGTGCAAGTATCCTCATGTGTGTCTTGCAGAAGACGTAGAAGAACTCAATACCTATCATAGTTGTTAATGATTTATGGTAAGATCCAAGATGAATTGGGTGAGACCGTAATTTTTCTTAACTTTCTCTTTTGTAGAGCCGATTAACAAATAGCATTGTGATAGTTTCAGGTAAATAGGGAAGGGACTCAGCCATATGTATACATGTATCCATTCTTCCCTAAACTCCCCTCCCATCCAGGCTGACACGTATCGTTGAGCAGAGTTCTGCGTGCTATACCTTGTTGGTTATCCGTTTTAAATACAGCAGTGTGTGCATGTCCATCCCAGACCCCTAACTATCCCTTCCCTCACCCTTGCCCCAGGCAACCATGTTTGTTCTCTAAGTTTGCTTCTGTTTTGTAAGTTCATTTGTATCGTTTATTTTAAAACTCTGCATATAAGGGATGTCATATGATATTTCTCCTTCTCCAAACACGGAATTTTAATGACTACCTATCAGTATTCCTTGCTGATGTTGAAAATTTACTAAATTTGTTGTCGTTCAGTCGCAAATCCTGTCCAGCTCCTCACAACCCCATGGACTGCAGCACGCCAGTCTTCCCTGTCCTTCACCATCTCCCAGGGTTTGCTCAGACTCACGTCTGTTGAGTCAATGATGCCATCCAGTCGTCTCATCCTCTGTTGCCTCCTTCTCTTCCTGCCCTCAATCTTTCCCACATCAGGGTCTTTCCAGCGAGTTGGCTCTTCTCATTAGGTGGCCAAAGTATTGGAGCTTCAGCTTCAGCATCAGTCCTTCCAGTGAATATTTAGGGTTGATTTCCTTTACGACATGCTGGTTTGGTCTCCTTGCTATTCAGGGGACTCTCAAGAGTCTTCTCCAACACTGCAGTTCAAAAGCATCAATTCTTTGGCACTCAACCTTCTTATGGTCCACCTCTCACATGCGTACATAACTACTGGAAAAACTGTAGCTTTGATTGTATGGACCCTTGTCAGCAAAGTGATGTCTCTGCATTTTAATAGTCTCTCTGGGGTGGTCATAGCTTTCCTTCCAAGGAGCAAGTGTCTTCTGATTTCACGGCTGCAATCAGCATCCACAGTGATTTTCAGTCAGTTCAGTCACTCAGTTGTGTCCAATTCTTGTGACCCCATGGACTGCAGCACGCCAGGCCCCCCTGTCCATCACCACCTCCTGGAGTTTGCTCAAACTCATATCCATTGAGTCGGTGATGCCATTCCAACCGTCTCATCCTCTGTCATCCCTTTCTTGTCCTGCCTTCAGTCTTTCCCAGCATCAGGGTATTTTCCAGTGAGTCAGTTCTTCGCATCAGGTGGCCCAAGGATTGGAGTTTCAACTTCAACATCAGTCCTTCCAGTGAATATTCAGGACTGATTTCCTTTAGGATGGACTGACTGGTTGGATCTCCTTGCTATCCAAGGGACTCTCAAGAGTCTTCTCCAACACCACAGTTCAAAAGCATCAATTCTTTAGCTCTCAGCTTTCTTTATAGTTCAACTCTCACATCCATACATGACTACTGAAAAAACCATAGCCTTGACTAGACGTGACACCGTCTGAGTGGTGGGCTTCCCTGGTGGTTCAGAAGGAAAAGCGTCTGCCTGCAATGCGTGAGACCCAGGTTCGATCCCTGGGTTGGGAAGATCCCCTGGACAAGGAAATGACAGCCCACTCCAGTCCTCTTGCCTAGAGAATCCCATGGATAGAGGAGCCTGGTAGGCTACAGTCCATGGGGTCGCAAGGAGTCAGACATTATTGTGGCTTGTTGGCTCTGATTAAATTATAGGACTTCCCTGGTGGCTCAGATGGTAAAGCATCTGTCTGCAATGCGGGAGACCCAGGTTTGATCCCTGGGTTGGGAAGATCCCCTGGAGAAGGAAATGACAGCCCACTCCAGTACTATTGCCTGGAAAATCCCATGGACAGAGGAGCCTGGTAGGCTACAGTCCATGGGGTCGCAAAGAGCCAGACATGACTGAGTGACTCCACTTTCTTTCACTTTCTTTCTTTGACTAGACAGACCTGTGTTGGCAAAGTAATGTCTCTGCTTTTGAATATGCTGTCTAGGTTGGTTATAACTTTCCTTCCAAGGAGCAAGCATCCTTTAATTTCATGCTGCACTCACCATCTGCAGGGATTTTGGAGCCCCTCAAAAAAAGTCTTTCTGTTTCCACTGTTTCCCCATCTATTTGCCATGAAGTGATGGGACCAGATGCCATGATCTTAGTTTTCTGAATGTTGAGTTTTAAGCCAACTTTTTCACTCTCCCCTTTCACTTTCATCAAGAGGCTCTTTAGTTCTTTGCTTTCTGCCATAAGGGTGGTGTCATCTGCATATCTGAGGTTGTTGATATTTCTCCTGGCAATCTTGATTCTGTTAGAGTGGTATCATCTGCATATCTGAAGCTGTTGATGTTTCTCTTGGCAGTCTTGATTCCCGCTTGTAATTCATCCATGCCAGCATTTCATGTGATATACTCTGCATAGAAGTTAAATAAGCAGGGTGACAGTATACAGCCTTGTCACACTTTTACCAATTTTGAAACAATCTGTCATTCGATGTCTGGTTCTACCTGTTGCTTCTTGACCTGCATACTGGTTGCTCAGGAGACAGGTCAGGTGGTCTGGTATTCCCATCTCTTTCAGAATCGTTCAGTTTGTTGGGATCCACACAGTCAAAGGCTTCAGTATAGTCAGTAGATCAGAAGTAGAAGTCTTTCTGGAATTCCCTTGCTTTTTCTATGATCCAACAAATGTTGGCAATTTGATCTCTTGTTCCTCTGCCTCTTCTAAATCCAGCTTGTACATCTGGAAGTTCTCGGTTCACATCTTGCTGAAGCCCACCTCAAAGGATTTTGAGCGTAACCTTGCTATGAATGTAGTTGTAGAATAGTTTGAACATTCTTTGGCCTTGCCCTTCTTTGAGATTGGAATGAAAACTGACCTTTTCCAGTCCTGTGGCCACTGCTGAGTTTTCCAAATTTGCTGGCATATTGAGTGCAGCACTTTAATGGCATCATCTTTTAGGATTTGAGATAGATCAGCTGGAATTCTATCACCTCCACTAGCTTTGTTCATAGTGATGCTTCCTAAGGCCCACGTGGCTTCACACTCCAGAATGGCTGGCTCTAGGTGAGTGACCACACCATCATGGTTATCCAGATCATTAAGACCTTTTTTGTATAGTTCTCCTGGGTATTCTTGACACCTCTTCTGAATATCTTCTGCTTCCGTTAGGCCCTTCCCCTTTCTGTCCTTTATCTGCCCATTCTTGTATGAAATGTTCCCTTGGCATCTCTCATTTTCTTGAAGAGATCTCTAGTCTTTCCCATTCTGTTGTTTTCCTCTATTTCTTTGCACTGATCGCTGAGGAAGGCTTTTTTATTTCTCCTTGCTATTCTCTGGAACTCTGCATTCAGTCCCGTCTATCTTTCCCTTCCTCCCTTGCCTTTCGCTTCCCTTCTTTTCTCAGATACCTGTAAAGCCTCCTCAGAGAGCCACTTTGCCATCCTGTATTTCTTTTTCTTTGGAATGGTTTTGGTTACTGCCTCCTGTACAATGGTACAAACCTCCGTCCATAGTCCTTCAGGCACTCTGTCTATGATCTAATCCTCTATTTATCACCTCCACTGTATAATCGTAAGGGATTTGAGGTATGTCATCCCAGAATGGGCTCGTGATTTTCACCACTTTTTTCAGTTTAAGCCTGAATTTACCAAATGCCCTTGACTACACTACAACTACCTTGGATCAAGACAGAGCGAGGTGCTTTACATACTTGCTTGAAAAGAATGCAGCATCTCAGAGAGCTATGAGGCTCTGGGAGGTTAAGTTAGAGAATCACAAAGCTATAAAGAGCTGAGATGAGATCTGACTCCAGTTCTATAGGACACTAAAGCCTCTGTGCTTCCCTCTGTAAATGCTTCTTATTTTAAGGGTTGGAATAAAGAGAGAGTGTTTGGAGAGAATCTCAGTGCCCAGCAGGGTTTGGAAGTTGTTTCTGAAGCAGTAGATGCTTGGATACAAACCACTGGTCATATGAGCGCCTCAGCAGGCATGACTCAGGCCGAGCTCCTGCCCGGAGTAAGTGGGCCTTCCACCCAGTGTGCTCTCCATTCGAATAACCCGGCAGGCGGCATCCACCTGGAGACTGTCCAAAAAGCTAGGAGAAGAGTAATGGGCCGGGCGGAGACCTGGATGCTGGGTGCTGTCGTGTAGCTGAATTACCTCACACAAATCATGAATCCTCAGTTCCTGCATCAGTAAGAGGAAGATGACTGGTCTGCCCAGTCTATCTCTTGGGGTTATATTAGATGGGTCATATGTAGAAAGCCAGGTCTTGAAAGTCATGAAGCACAATATTTTGTTTTCAAATAAAACAGTCATTTATTTATCCAGGTCAATATTTGGCAATGTTGGAGGTAGAGATACAATGGTAAACAACATAAATAAAAGCCCTGTCCTTATTAAGTTATTATTTTATTGTGAGATTTAGCCTGTTGAGTTACAACACAGTGTTTTAAAGGCCGAGGTAAGAAAGACCAGGATGCTAACAGAGACATCCAGTCTAATCCCAGAAGCTGTTTACTCAGCAGTAAATGATAGTGGACACTCATAAGGCCGAGGCAGAGAAAGGAGGTAGGGAAAGCAGAGACCTGGGGTAGGGATTCTGTGGTAAAATGTAAGAGCATATTATTGTGGGAGTGAATGTTTAAAACACAAACAGAAAAAGAGGAGAGATTTTCATGTGGCTCTCAAGTCAGCCAGCTAATCTATGGGAATATGGGTCAGAAAGCTGAAGAGGGCAAAGAAATACACACTCCAGTCTGGACAAGCAAACGCTGGAAGACAAAAAAAGAGGGCTAGGGAAGTCCACACCACTTAAAAAGATTTGCCTCCCAGTACTTGCCAAATGTGGTATCTGGAGGGGAACTGTGGCATGTCCCGAGAATTCCAGACACTATTGTAAACAGGGAACTGGGGTGTGGCATGGAGGCTCCGTCTGGAATCTCATGGAGTAGGAACCCCGCCTGGGAAGACAAAAGGATGCTAGATCCGTGTCAAGAAGTCACGAGGAACATATTTCAAAACTAGAAGTTCATCTCCAGGGCGGCTGGTTTCAGGACGGGGACCTTACGTGCACAAAGACTGAGCTCCAAGTCCACTCTGTGGCTCAACCAACAGGGACTTTTTGCTACCCAGAAATGCCATGAGTGACTTGCCTAAGGTGTCGTATGGAGTAGCAGAGCCAGGCAGTGAGCAGGAACCTGTGATTCTTTGATACCCTGATAAACCGAAAAGGCTCAGTCACTCAGTCATGGCCGACTGTTTGTGGCCCCGTGGACTAGCCCTCCAAGCTCCTCTATCTGTGGGATTATCCAGGCAGGAATGCTGGAGTGGGTAGCCATGCCCTCTTCCAGGGGATCTTCACGACCCAGGGATCGAACCCCGGTCTCCTGCATTGTAGGCAGACTCTAACACTGAACCAGCAGGGAAGCCCTGATCAACCCCAAAAGGGAAGTCTAAATTTGGATTCTGGGCTTAAAGTGTTTCTTACTACAAAGATGATTTCACCTCTTATGCTTCAGGAAGACTTAAGTAGGTTCTTTCAGTCACTGGGGAGCTTGTGGGCTCTTAGGAGACTGCCAAAGCTACTACTTTTTTTTTTTTTGCTTCATCTCATATATGGTCAGTTAACAACTGAGGAAAAGTGAGTCAGATAATGATATATTTGTGTTCCGTGTGCCAAAAACTCCAGCAGTGCATAAATTGGGAGCTAGGAAGCCCATATTTCTGAAGAAAAGTGAGTCTGTACATATAGGGCAAAGGCATAAGTAGAGATGGAGAAGCTCAACTAGAGACACGTCTCAAGAGAAAGGGGCTCTTCGGTGTCTTGTCCCCTTCTCCCCTTCTTGCCTCTCCTCCCCTCTCTTTTCCATGGGAGCTGAACCATGTGGCCATTTGATTTGCCGCCCCCTTTTGAGGGTGAGGAGGGCGGTTATGCCAGGACAGAGGCATGAATGGGGTGTGGGCTCCCTAAGTTCCGGAGGGCTGCACTGGCGCCCACCCCGTCTGTGGCAGGTGCCGGCTCTGTGCTCCTGTTCAGCCACGCCAGGGTCTCCGCTAGGGTGGGCGCCAGGCTGCCTTGCAGTTATTCAGGCCATGTTTCTTTCTCCCATGGAACTGTGAGCTTCTGGAGGCTGAGAGCCTCAAGACTTCCAGTCTTGTCTGGAGAATCCATGGACAGAGGAGCCTGACGGGCTGCACTCCACGGGGTCACACAGAGTTGGACACTGAATGACTCAGCACACACACATGATTTATCTCTATTCCACAACCCAGGACCTGATACACATGTTTGACTAGGGAGGGTATACTGACACGTTTGAAGGGAGACAAGTGACGGGATTGGTGGAAAAGTTATTCCCAGGGGAAAGAAAAGGCGTCACATGTATCATAGCATAGAGTTGCTGACAGTGATTAAGGGCAGTCCTGCAAATCAGTCAGCCTTCATGGAATGGAGGGATGACAAGAAGTAAGGAGGAGCCAGAGTTGGTAGAGTCTACAGATTGTGCAAGACTATTGATTGATGCCTGCTCTACAGAGGGGTGGTGTGTGAAGGAACACAGTTGCTGTTTTGCTGTCCTCCTTAATGGGATAGACTGGATAATCCACCAGGTTTGCATTTGAGCTTGGAGGAATGTGTTGGGTAAGCATGAAAATTTGAATGATAAAAAGAGAATAGCTTCTCAAAGAATCTTGATACTTCTGCTTCCAGCTGAAACCAGGAAATTCAGAGGCAGCAAAAATGAAATCAAGGAAAACGTTAATGGAAATTTTGAACCTAGAAAAGGTTTGGTTTGAGTTTTGAAGGACAGTCTGACCTGGTTAATAACTGCTCCCAAGTACTACTGTTATGATTTGCAGGCTTTTTGTGTGTTTGTTATATATTTCACTTATATAATATTTAGCCTATTATTTTCTAATTCTTAGGGGTGGGTCCCTAAATTCAGCAGCTTAACCAAGGCTTCTACATTTACTGCAGTGCTGACGAAGCCCAACTACCCAGAACAGGCTTATGTTGTAACAGTGTGGGCTGTTTTGCCTCAAATCAGCAGTTCTACTTGCGAGGGTCATGCAAAGTAATCTACAGAGTTTTCTCTGTTACTTGCATAGAATGGTAATACTTTAATTAAAGCAACATGTATACATAATTTAATAAGTGATTGCCAGAAAAGATTTTCTCTAATAGAAATCACAGCAAATTTTTTTTTTTTTTTTGGTTATCACTTAGGGAATTGTGAATTGCCAAAGCCTCAGTCGCTATTTCAATCTGTAGGACCCCAGTTTCTAAGGGTCCATGGCAATTCTGACTTCGGCCTATCTAAAATGGGCAGATCAAGCTTGAGGCATTTATTGTGGGTATGGAATGAAGGTTTGCCCGCTCATGTCCCCTGTCTTCTTCTTAGAAGATGAAGGTTTTAAACCTTTATTTTTTCCTAAGAGGAATCTACATTCTGGGGTCTTAACTGAGTTCTTTGCTAACTGACAACCTTCCTTTTGTATTCAGAGGACCCTCTTGAATGCCACTTATTTTATCTATACATGTTCCTTTAAGTTCTTACCTAAAGGGTTTTCCTACATGTCACAAAGCTACTTACTTTAAACGCTCATTACTGCTCACTTTTTATGCTGAAATAATGTGTATTTGAGTTGCAGTTTACAAATAATGATCAAAGAGTGCCTTTCTCTTAATTAAATCGTTGGTTAATTTGATGAGCCTTTCAGGGTCAAAGGAATTAATTCTATAAAAATACAACTGTCTTGACTTCCCATTCAGCTGAATCATTTCACAATTTACTATGTTTCTTTCCCATGTGGATTAAAATTCTTTACAACTGGAAAATAATTATTAAAATAAATGTGGCATTTGAATTACAGTTTTGATGACTGGAAGCCTTGACCCATGCTTAGGTGATCAAATAAACCACCAACGTAATAGGAACACTAACCTGATTAAATTAAGGAGAAGGAGCTACATTATTAATAGTAAGCGAGCGAATGTTGGACAACTTGACTCTCTTCATTTGAGTCTTTAACATTTGGTGTACATTTTAATCTGCATTTAAGACAGATTCTTTTTTCTTTCCTAGAGAGACATCTCCTCTATGGACGGCCTGCCGTGCTCTATCGGACTAGATATGATATCTTATATCACACTGACTTTGAAAGCGGTTATAGTGAAATATTCCTAATGCCACTCTGGACATCATACACTGTTTCCAAACAGGTCATTGAGAGCACTGGGTTTCGTGTTCTTCATGTCATTACGCTCCATGCCTTAACAGAATGATTGCTGGCGGGACAGAATTTTGTCTTAGAAAAGACTTTAATTTTTCCTGATGAAAGAAATCCTACATTCGATCTATTGTGAAATATTTTGAATTAGGCTTTCTGCCATGTTCTAATAACTTCACGGTAATATGTGAAATAGCCTAGCATACTAATTCTGTTAGTTTCTTCTGCTCTGCTTGTCATGGCCCAGTAGTTTCAGAAGCTATCAAGATTTGGCTGTGCATTTTAATATACTTATTATTTAGAGTAGTTTTAGGTTCACAGCAAAACTAAATGGAAAGGACAGAGAATTCCCATATACCCATGGCTCCACACATCACAGCCTGACCCATTAACATCTTGTTTTGTTTTTTTAATGAAGGTTTATGTTGGGGTTTCAGTTTTGGTAAAGATGAGATAGTTCAGTTTATATCAGAAATTAGAAAAATTTATTACAGTCGAGATATGTTTCTAATTTCTGAATACAAAGGACTACTTCAACTGCCCCAAACATAGCTTCTTATTAATTTGTACTCAGGCACATACAATACATAAACAGTTATTTTTTTAAAATAGGAGATATGTCTATATTATTTCTCAGAATATTATTTTTTAAGCTGTCTTCTGTGGAATCTCATTCATTATGTCAACAGTGAGATTTCTGCCTTCTGTATTATTGTTTTACCTAAGACTGATAAGAGAGCTCTGCTAGTAGAAAAAAAGTTTGAAAATTACTAGCTTTGTGTATTTAAAAGTGAGGTCTTTTTTTTTTTTAAAGAGTATATTTTTCTTTTTTTGGCCGAGTGGCACATGGAATCTTAGTTCCCTGACCAGGTATTGAACCTCACCCTGAGTTAGAAGCATGGAGTCTTAGCCACTGGACTGCCAAGGAAGTGCTCTCTTTTTCATTTGTTTATTTTAAAGAGGGGCTATCAGAGTACGAGCTATAGTGACAGCTAGTGGGGTTGTGACTTTGGCTGTTTGGAGCCAAGCAGTCTGGTTCAGTGTCCCTGTTGGTCTGGTACTGTCTCCCCCGTGGCTTTGCTGATGACCTGTGACTCACTGTTCAGGCTGACGTCTCTGACATCGCTGCACACCTGACCACCTGTGTCCGGCCTGACGTCCGCATTTCTCCGAGTTTCAGTCAGAGCTGTTTGGCCTACAAAAATGATAAACAGATGTCCTATGGATTCCTCTTTCCTCCTTGTAAGTTACAGAAGACCAGGATCTAACCATTCTAGAGGGGTGTTATTTTGCGGAGTCTGGCGTGTGCAACTTGGTATTTAGGATTTCGGTGGTTTTTAGAGGGGTGCTCAAGAGATTGAGGAGATGAACTTCTCTGGGAGCCTTCCAAAAGCAGCCAGAAAAAGAGACCAGCTTTCACAAATCCTATTCCCGGAGAGTTCTAAAGTGCAAGGGAACATTCAGTGTGTCTCCTGACATCATTAAATGAGAATCTAAAAGTGAAATTGGAAATTAATAAGACATTAATCTTTTAAATAATACTATAGATGTGATCTCTTAATACATGAAGCCCTTTAATTATCTCTCATTACCTTGATGACATTTTTTAAAGTCCATATTACACTGGTAAAGTCAAGGAACTGTTTTACATAATACTTAGTAGACCCAAGATTAGGTTGGAAGCAAAAGAACACAATTTTATTTAAGGAGAACGAGTGAGTGAAGAAGAGGTGGAGTCGGAAGAGAAGTAGGCGATGGCATAGAGAGAGGGGAAGTGCAAATGCGAGAGCAGGCCCCAGTCACTGCGTGCTGTTTGGGTCATTTTACAAGATTACTGCTTTGTATTGATGTCGATTTTAGTGTGTAATAGACACCATTTGTTTTCCTAATGTTTAGATCTGAGCTCGTCCCCAGAAGCTAAATATGATGCATTCCTTGTAACCAATATGGTTCCAATGTATCCTGCTTTTAAACGTAAGTCCAATATTTACCTAGTAGATTATTATTTGTGGGAAGAAATGTTTCTAAATTTACCACTTACCTTTCCTACCTCTATATTCATTTTAATAACTTTCATGTGTTTAGCCTTTATAATTTTCAAAAACCTTTAATGTAAATTCTCTATTGCTAATCCAAATTATGAATCTGTGAGGGAGCTTGGTGGATTATTATTTATCCCTTGTTTATAGTTAAGAAATTAAAGTCACAAGAAGTGACTCGGGTCATGAATGGTAGAATCTGAGCTAAACCAAGTTTGTGCTTCTAATCTGTTGTTCTCCCTATTTCAGTGCTCACTCTATCGGTGGTTTAAAGAGTCTTCTCTGTATTTTGGATGCTATCTAACATTTAATAGCATCTGTATTTATTTATTGAATGTTACAGTAAAAGCCATGAACAATCCTTCCGTTAGGGGAATGGTGATGATGTAGTCTGAATATTGATCCTGAAACCTAGGAAGACCTTAATGAGTCTTCTGAATCATCAGAGTATAAATTCAGCTGGTTTTAGGGCTGTGTAAATTATATACACTCATAATTTCTTTCTATACAATATAAATATTTGTGAGTGATAGTGATGAAATGAATGGTATAAGCATGGTGAGCTCTGGCTCCCAAACTGAATTCTGGTCCCTGGAGTGTGACCACTGCCCGTGTGATCATAGAAATGCCATTTAGTCTCTCATTTGTAAAATTATAAGATTTGATTGCATGACTTTTATGACTGATATGGATTTGTAACTTAATTGTCCAGTCCATTTTCTATTTCTGATAACAAAGAATTTATTCATTTGCCTATCCATCCATCCATCTACCCATTCATCCATCTTCCTTCCACCCATCCATTCATCCATCCGTCCATTCATTTTCCAACCATCCATTTATCCATCTTCCTTCCATCTACCATGCATCCATCCATCCATGTCTTCAAAGACAGAGAGAGCATTATGGAACAGACTTGACCTCCCTTTATTTCATTTACAGCAAGCAGACCTGGATGCTTCTAGGAAGGGTGGGAAAAGGAAACATCTCTACATAATTTCACTTAGTAAAGGCGCACTGGGCTGTGTTACATGACTCTCAGGACTAAAATAAAATTTCAGAACAGAAACATGAGATGGTGAAGTGTCATCTACGAGGCCGTGCCTCCTCAACTTGACATTGGTGAAACGGCCAGCATGGTTTAGAGGAAAAAAATGTTTACTTGATGTCCTCAGTTAGTAAATAAGGGCTGATTCAAAGGTAGAATCTGTTGCATATGAGTGAAAATTTAAAGTATGCTTTTGAAAGGAGGTTTCCTGGTTTGCTCTCAGGCCCAGTGGAGAAATGTTTCATAAACTCACGTAAATCCATTTGTCATAATATTACATGGAATGCAGCTTCATTGAGTTTCCACAAATCTGGGTTTCCTGGATTTCTTTCTTCTTTGCTGATGCCTTTTTGACCAAGCAGCAATAAAGGAAACACACACAGGGTCCCACCCGGAGGCTGGTGTGGCCAGAGGCCCTTCACAGAGGGCCCGCTGTTCTTCAGTGGGGAAGGGTTTTTCACAGGCCACATTTCTGCGGGTTTGGCCTTTTGACTGTTCCCATTGTTATTTCTTTCCCTCTGTGCCTCTCCAATTTTTATGCTTAAGTTACCGTTTGAACTTCTCCCTCACTGTCCTCCCTTATTTATCCCAAATAATTATCCATGGTGTTTTGGCTCTGGTGGCTGCTCTGTCCCTCTCATTTAGGATAGAGGCTCATCAGCAGTTGAAACCCCATGGGAAAAGTGCCCAAGTATTTTTTAATTAGAGGAGGTAAGAAATGATAACAGCCTGAATCTCATAAGCCCCATGTATCAGGTTGGCCAAAACGTTCAAGTGTTTCAATCACATTGTAGAGAAAAACCTGAACAAGTTCTTTGACCAACCCAATAGCGTCGAGTGCAGTAAGTCATATCTAACATTTTGGAGCCAGCTTCTCTGGTTTGCATTGCCCGTCCTCTCTTGCCTTTTCTCTTCTCTTTCCACCCCTGTCCTTGCCCCGCGATTGACTGTCGTGGAATTGGAGCTAGCCTGGACAGAGAAGTCTTCTCTAGAGGATGACTATGAAGCTGAGAAATGCAGAGTGGAGGAGACCCCCGGGGATCACAAACCAAGGGCGAGTTTTCCAGATACAGGGAGGAGCGTGTGCCTGACTCTGAAGCACGTTCAGCAAGCAGGGGCAGAAGAAAGCCTGTAGCTGGGGAAGAATGGGAAGGAGAGCCATGGAGGGAGGCAGGGGCCACAGTGGAGAGCTGGGGGTTATTCTAATTACGGGAGAAATCAGCTGGAGTGTGAGAAAAGGGTGCTGGGCAGCATGAGTCACTCTCCGATTCATGGTGTAAGAGGATCCGTCTGGCTGCTCCAGAGAATGGCCACATACAGCCCGCGGTCCCCAGCCTTCTTGGCACCAGGGACGAGTTTTGTGGAAGAGTTTTTCTGTGATGGGAAGGGGATGGTTTGGGGATGATTCTAGTGCATTACATGTATTGGGTGCTTTATTTCTGGTATGACATCAGCTCCACATCAGATCATCGGGCATTAGATCTGGAGGTTGGGGACCTATGAGCTACAAGGAAAAGTTTCTCCCAGGGGCCCAGGAAGTAGTCTTTTGTGGTGGCTCATTGCGAGAGAAGATGGTGGCTTAGATCAGTGTGGATGCAGTGAGAATGGTGAGGAGTGGTCAGTTTTAGAAGACAGGGCTGTGCTTTGGAGGTCTCACTGACAGGACTTTGCCACATGTGTATGAAGAGAGCAGACAAGTCCAGGGTGAGTCCTAGGATTTTGACCTGAACATCCGAGAGTGAGTGCCACTGACTGGGATGGAGAAGCCAAGAGATGGAACAGGAGTGAAAAGGAGAATTAAGAATTCTGTTTGAATTTTTTGTTAGATATGATTATGAGGTCTTCAAATGCACCGTGAGATGGGTGGTTGGAAAATATGTCTGGAGCTGCATGGAAAGGTTAGGGCTAGAGACATAAACTTGGGAACTAGTCTATGACATCGTGAAAGAAAGAAAAGTAGATTAAGGCCTTTTTTCAATTTTTCACAAACACTATACTTCCTCCATTGCACAGCTATTCTGTCTTCCTGGAATGTTCTGTCTCTACCTCTTTGCTCAAAAATACCCCCCTATCCTTCAGATCTCAGCCTAATAACCACTTCCTCTGCAAAGCCTTCCCTGACTGTTCACCTAGGTTAAACTCCTCTACCAATGAATGTCTCCATGTCTTTTCTGGTTCATAAATGACACACACACAGCTAGTGCTTTACGATGGACTGTTCTCAAGAATCACAACAGCTCTATTGTCTCTTAACTTGTGATACGTGTCTTGTTTAACACATCCTAGAGAGAATTCGGCCAAAGCAAGGAGTTTTGTTCACAAAGAACTGATATTGTCTTTGCACAGGCATCTGGAATTATTTCCAAAGGGTTCTGGTGAAGAAATACGCTTCAGAAAGAAATGGAGTTAATGTGATAAGTGGACCAGTTTTTGACTATGACTACGATGGCTTACACGACACACAAGACAAAATCAAACAGTAAGCTTTTAAATTCCAAGATCTCACTCAAGAATACTTTTCAAATACTCATGTACCAGAGAAGAGCTAATGCCTCTTAAACCTGTTCTTCTTTGACTCTCCTTGTAAATTCTTCAGTTCTTTTGGGCCTTTTATGAAACATGGCATTGGGGGTTGAAAGAAACAGGAATTTGTGGTAAATAAATGCACTTTTCAGCTCTATCAAAGAATATGTATCAAAAGAGATTTTTTTCCCATTTATTCTTTAATAACTCATGGAAATAATTTTCCCTTGTTTCCCTTATTTTGGGGGGGGACTTTTAAAATTCCTTAGGTTTTCTGAGTCAGTACATCTCAATAAGAAATTGCATAGAAACTTTGATCAAATCTCATTTCTGTCCCTCTCTGGTGCTATTAGGGATATAAAAGAATTAGGCATACTCTATTCATGAGGAACTTACAGTCTGGTGGAGAAGGCAAGAAGATATAAATACAACAAATTCATTATAGATCATCACAATTTTATACATGCATGAAACAGAGTAACACAAAATATGACAGGGTTTAATTGTGAGACAGGGGAGCCTAGTGGGCTGCCGTCTGTGGGGTCGCACAGAGTCGGACACGACTGAAGCGACTTAGCAGCAGCAGCAGCAGACAAAAATGTTAATTTTTTTGATATAGATAAGTCATAAGATAGCTGTTACTCCCTTTCCAGTCATCCATAAGAGAAATTTTATCTTACTCATACATTTATTGATGGTTATTGTTATAGTTTTAAGCTCAAATTGTATTATCAGCTTAATCGTAATTTCAGTATTTTGAAAATGATTAAAATGAAGATAAGAGAAAACGAAGTAAGGAATGATCACTTCCTATGCTGTGCTCTACTGGCAAAAATTCTTTACGCTTAGCACTCAGTCCTTAGAGGTTTCTCTAGTAAATGAGTTCTCTGTACCAAGTTCCGGCCCTCACTGCGGCTTGAAAGGGCCGTTCTTCTCCCGGCTCCTGCGTTTCTGCCCCTGGCCCATCTGATACGAATCTGTGAGTTACTCTCCGGAGGTGCGGGCCTCGCAGTGGTGCTGCCCAGCACGGAGGCTTTCGCGGGGCGTCCCGGCCCGCAGCCCGCCAGGCCCGCGCTCAGAACCGCCGCCGCTGCTCCCGCGGCGCCGCCGGACGCTTCCCGACGTCCCCCGCGCCGCGCGGGCCCGGCCCCGTGTGCGGCCTCTGAGGCCGGGTTCCCGCGGTTTTCCTTTGCCTCGAGTCTCTCTTCTGCTCTGCCAGGTTGAGAGAAAGGAGGTCTGGGGCACTGAAAACATTCTCCTCAAAGGCGGAGAAGTGGGTCAAGCTTGTCCGTGAGGAGGCGCCTCCCTCCCCGCGGGGGCCGCGTTCGCTGGGCGCGCCGCCCAAAGCGCTCTCCTCAGCCCTGACTCGTCTTGCCTCCCCGTGCCAGGTACGTGGAGGGCAGCTCCGTCCCCGTGCCCACCCACTACTACAGCGTCCTCACCAGCTGCCTGGACTTCACGCAGCCCGCCGACCGCTGCGACGGGCCGCTCTCCGTGTCCGCCTTCGTGCTGCCCCACAGGCCCGACAACGACGAGAGCTGCAACGTGAGTGCCGACATGGCGGCCCTCGAGGCCTCCGCTTCCGCCTCCGCTTCCGCTTCCGCCTCCGCTTCCGCTTCCGCCCTCGCTCCTTTATCTCACGCGTATTGCCGGTTCCATTCTCATTGCTTTAAAAGTCTTTATATTGCTATTATTATTTTTAAAATTTACTTGTTTAATTTTATTTATTTATCTAGGTTTTGTTCAGCAAGTACATAGGTACTTATTATTATCATTATTGTTATCCAGACTAGCACATTTCTGGAAGTGGAGGGAGGATGCTATGAAATAACAACTGCAGACAACAGGGATGAGCCATGCTTAAACGAGGGGCATAGCTTCACCCTGTTTGTAAGGCATAAGCGGAACTTGTTCGATTTTAGTTGGAGGATCGTTGCTTCACCATGTTGTGGTGTTTCTTCCGTGCGTCCGTGTGAGCCGGCTAAGCACACAGGTGTCCCCTCCCACCCCTCCAGGCGGTCACCGGGCCCGGCTTCAGGTGCCTGCGTCACACAGCACACTCCCCCTGGCGATCTGTTTTAGGTTTGGTAATGTATATGTTTCAGTGCTATTCTCTCAAATCATCCCACCTTCTTCTGTGATGATTTTGTAATTGGAATATAGGTGCTTTACAATGTTGTGTTCATTTCCACTACACAATGAACTGAATCAGCTATATGTATACATATTAAATAAAATGAGACAAATGACGGTGCATTAAGTTTATAGCATAACTGCACAGAGAAAAGAATTCAAATAAATTATGTATTTGTACTCTGACTATAGGGCTTCCCACGCGGTGCTAGCGGTAAAGAACCTGCCTGCCAAGGCAGGAAACATAAGAGACGTTTGACCCCTGGGTCAGGAAGGTCCCCTGGAGAAGCGTATGGCAGCCCACCCCAGTGTCCCTGCCTGGAGAATCCCAGGGCCGGAGGAGCCTGGAGGGCTGTAGTCCACAGGGTTGCCAAGGGTCAGACAGGGCTGCAGCAGCTGACACACGTGCACTCTGACCACACTCCCTGAATGGGACATAGTTCAAGAACAAATAAAGCAAGCAAAGGAAATTTGAACTTTACACAGTAGATGTGGTGTTGCTAGTGATGTTGATATTTTAATTTTGAAAATTAAAAAAATGTAGTTATAAAAAAGCAGTGTCCTTTGGGATTTGCTGACAGAATTCATCTTTGTGTCTTAAATTATATCCCCACCCTTGAACTAGAACACACTTATTATAAAACATTTGGACTATACAAATGGGTATACAAGTTGACTCTTTGGAAAAGACCCAACAAAACTGCCTAACACTTGGGAACTCTGTGTCCTAATGGTGTTTTAATTTTCAGTGTAAGGGTATTGTACATTTAATAAAGTTCTATTTCAGTGTTTGCTCTTGACAAACGATAAAAGTGTTCAAATGCCTTCAGTTTTGCAAAAGACAAATATATTTTGAAAACAGTGAAAAGTAGCCCAACTTTGATAGTTATTGAAATGAGGGAAGAGCGGCCAGGAGCTCATTATATCATTCGCTCTACTTTTGTGGCTGTTTGAAATTTTCATTAATAAAAACTAAAAAAAAGGTTTTTTTTATATTGGAGTATAGCCAATCACTCTGGAGAAGGAAATGGCACCCCACTCCAGTGTTCTTGCCTGGAGAATCCCAGGGACAGGAGATCCTGGTAGGTCACAGTGCATGGGGTTGCAGAGAGACCCAACTTAGTGACTAAAATAGCAACAAGGATAGCTAAGTAACAAATGTTGTGAAAGTTTCAGGTGACGGCAAAAGGATTCATTTGGGGATATATATATATCCCCATTTTCCCCCAGATTCCCCTACCATCTAGGTTGCCACGTAACACTGAGCAGAGTTCCCTGTGCTACACAGTAGGAATTTGTTGGTTATCCATTTTAAATATAGACACAAACACACAGGAGTATATGCTCTACACATCAGACATTGATGTGTAAGTTGTTAGGGCAGGTGAAACAGGTCACCCCATTCTTAAATAAGACAGATGACTCGATTCACTTATTCCAACGTGAAAGCAGGGCGGCAGGATGAAAAAGGCCCGGGAAGGCAGACAGGAGCCGTGCTGTGTGCGCCTGGCCCTGGTCGAATGCTGCGCTTGGGGGCAAATCACATGACCACTCCAGGTCCCTTTAATGCGATGGAAACCTTGTGCTTCAAGGTTGATTTTAGAACAGTCTCTATGCTTTTGTTTATAGAATAGAAGGATCAGAGCTAAAATCTCCAGAAGAAAATTTTTAGTCAACAAGCAGTGCTTAAATTCCTTAATTATTTATGTAAGGTACCCTGGGAGAAACCATGCTGTGTTTAACACAGTCACTCCTCCAGGCAGCCTTCCAGGGGAGAGCAAATGAAACAAGCACTCTGCTCCACTAAAAGGCAAAGAGACTTAAGAGTAGCTTCGAGACAGATTTTCAGCTTCGTGGACAAGGCAGGTTTGAGGCTAGGGCTTCAATTACAGGTGAAGATTGACCTATCCGAAACAAAACCAATGGGTTCAGGAAAAGATAGAAGTGTGAAATATGGATTAAAAAGAAGCTAAGTAAGTTTGCCCAGAATATTGGTAACGAAGATCATAGTGGGAGATAAGGTTTTAAAGGTTGCGTAGAATCAAATTTGAAATAAAAGTCATCAGGCCTTCCCTGCTGGTCTGATGGTTAAAACTCTGTGTTTCCAAAGCAGGGGGCCTGGTTTCCCTCCCTGGTCGGGGAGCTAGGATCCCACATTTCATGAGGCCAAAAATAATAATAATTAAAATAAAATAAAAATAGTCATAGCAGCCATGGTAGTAGGTGTTAGCGTTGACCATCCAGTCCTGTGCAGCCTTGTCTCCTGTGTTATTTCTCATCACCTTATTACCCTATTAGGCGGGTACGTATGACCCCCTCCCCTTCCCCTTTATTGAGTCTTGAGGAACCCGTGGCTCATAAAGGAAAGGTGTGTGGCATGGTGGTCTGGTTGCCTTCTAGCTAGTCGGTAGAAGAGCAGAACTTTAGATTCAAGACCTGTTTTCAAAAGTCCATCCTCTTTCACATCTATCAGATTTCTCTAGTGGAAGCTTGGAGCCTTCACATTTTTTGCTTATTGCATTGACATTAGTGAAGTGAAAGTCACTCAGTCGTGTCCGACTCTTTGCGACCCATGGGATTCTCCAGGCCAGAATACTGGAGTGGGCAGCCTTTCCCTTCTCCAGGGGATCTTCCCAGCCCAGGTCTCCTGCATTGCAGACTGATTCTTCACCAGCTAAGCCACAAAGGTAACCACAAAAAATGTTTAGGCATAAGAGCAGTGTTTTGGCCTCTGTTTGGGGAGATAAATTAGAATTGGAGGAGATGAAGCATGGTCCTCAAAGGGCTTTGGCGGGATTCCCAAGATTGAGGTAACAGAACTTGAACTGGGGTGTGGTCTTGGAGATTTCTAAAGGAAGGTGGAAGGCAGCAATATTGTACTGCAAGAATCAATAAGATCTTAGAAATAACTGGATGGAGGTGGAGAAGCAAGGGAGCGTCAGGTGAAAGAGGAGCTATCCTCAACTGATTGGCTTGACCTTCTCAATTCTGATTGTCTACACCCCACAGGAGTAGCTAATGGTGTACTGGGGCTGGGGGGTATAATACCTCTGGATCTGAACTTCAGTTTTACTGAAATCTTGTTGTGGGGAGATAACATTTTTGCAAAAAAGTAAACACATATTTGATGGGGTGAAATTCAAAACTGCCATACATGTTTAAGACAAGGCAGAGTCTACAAAGACATTTTGGACTTAAGCCATGTAAGAGACACCTAAGTTCTTAAGGGAAGGTGTTCACATTTTCCTGTCATTTGGGGAAGTGGGTGATGGAGGAGCTTGAAAACATTGTTGTGAACTCAGCTCGAAGGCAGTTTTTATTCCTCCCAACCTTATGTCTGACGACACCAACTGATGTCCTCACGTTCCTTCCTCCCTGCCCGGGCTTAGAGGTGTTTCTTGCAGTGCTCATGGCCAGCGTGCTTCTTACTGAAGAACCCCCTGCCACATAGACAGCTGTCTGTGCTTTCTTTTACTTTGTTAAATTGGAGTATAATTGCTTTACAATGCTGTTAGTTTCTGCCGTACAATGAAATTAACCAACTGTACGTATTATAGCCCCTCCCTCTCGGACCGTCCCTCCTGTCCATCCAACCCTTCCAGGTCATCCCAGAGCACTGAGCTGTGCTAGCTACCTGCTTTACACATGGTAGCGTATATATGTCAATCCCAACCTGCCACTTCGTCCCACCCTCCCCTTCTTGCCCCCGACTGGGTCCACACGTCCGTTCTCCACGTCTGCATCTCTGTTCTTGCCCTGGAAATAGGTTCATCTGTACCATTTTTCTAGATTCCACGTATATGCATTAATAGACAACATTTGTTCTTCTCTTCCACGTCTCTACAAATAACCCAATTTTATTCTTCTCTACGACTGAGCTGTGTCCCATTGTATACACAGACCACATATTTTCTTTCCATCCTCTGTTAAGGGGCATGTAGGTTGTCTCCATGAGCTGGGTTTGGTAAACAGTGCTGCAGCGAGCATGGGGGTACACATGTCATTTTGAATTACATCCTTACTTTAAGGCCCACCTTAAAATTGCTGGGCCTTGAATTCACAAGCTCGTTTGGAAGGAAGGCTGGTGAAGAATAAATGTCCATATCGAAAACAAAAACCAAAACAAACACGAAGCAAGTCCCTGGATTGTGCTTTCATTTGCATTAATGTGTAAAGTTCTTTATTTTTAAAGTTTTTCTTTTTCTCTCTTGGTTCACTTGAACTTTTATTCGACTTTCATTAGTTTTGCGTTTCATACTAGAGTCTCCTGCAGCAAATACTTGAGTGCGTTGCCAGCTAGCAAGGGGCAGAAGTCATTTTCTTCCTTGTAGGGTAGCCAGTATTTTGACTAGTTGGAGGCTGGATTTTAGCCTGTGAGAACCAGAGGAGAATGCCTCTCAGATGCAATTGGCAAATCACTTCCCTAGGAAAGAAATAGCAAAAGACAGATTTTCCCCAAATTCTTATAATCCCAGCTGGCCATTATTAGAATTAGGAAACCCTTTCACCCCGTGTCCACACACTCAAAAGACTGCGGCCACAAAGGAAACGTTGAACTTACTGACCATTGAAAATCGAATGAATGAGTCAAATATGAAGATTCTCCCGAAATAGCTCTTCGTGCTTACTCTGCTTACTCTGAGGGGGTCCCGACCCGTTTGGAGACCTCCTACTTCGTTAATTATATGGTCACACTGAGGACTGGTCAGTACCGTTGTGGGCAGAGTTATATATAGGCCTGTCCTTTCCTATGAATCGCAGAGATCTTGGTCAGCCTGGGTGAGGAGGGTGGGGCATGGAGGGTTAAAATCCTTATTTCCCCCAGCCTCCAAAGCAATTTCTTCCTGTTTCTTCCTTTTGCCGGGGATGGCCAGCATCAGTTTCCTGAACCAACACCCTCCTGGACGTATTTAGCACTGGCACGAGCTGCCAGAGCTCCCTGTCCAGGCCCATGTGGGTTGGAGCTTTCCGAGAAAACCCAGTGCAGGTTCTTGGGCTTTGGTGTAGCTCACGGAGACCGCCTGCGGTGGAAGACTCGGGCAAAGGCATGCCTGAGCTGTCTCAGTCCTGGGACATGCAGCTACCCTTCAACTTGTAGAAGGACTCTTGGCAGCCATTGCAATTTGGAAATGAGATTATTTGCAAAGACCCTCCCACCCCTTCTCTTCTCTGAAGGTAGACATTTCCCCACATTCTCAAGGTTCTCAGATCTCATTCTCTCAACTTCCCTCAGAAGTGAAAAATATTTTTTTAAAGTAAAGACTGCTTTGTGGGCATTATTTTTTCTTTCTTTCTTCTTTTTTTGCTAATTAATCATTGATTTATTTGGCTGCACCAAGTCTTAGCTGTGGCATATGGGATCCGGTTCCCTGACCAGGGATCAAACGTTGAGTCCCCTGCTCTGGGAGTGCAGAGTCTTAGCCACTGGACCACCAGGGAGGTCCCGGCTTTACTTTATTCATTTCTCCTTAGATGTGAAATAAATTATTTAGTGTGAGACATTTAAATATCTTTCATCTTGAGTTTGGGCCAATGAGGCGATTCTTCGCAAGCAGTTAAGACAGAAAGAGATTTCCTTTCTTCCCATCCTGGGATCACCTGTGATGGTGTTTTTCACTCTCACCCCTTCTTCCTTCCTGCCCTTCCTCCTGTCCCTGGAGCTGCAGTAAGCAGCATTCTTTCTGTACCAATGAAGAAAAGGGGGCCGAGCGCTGAGAGAGCTCCAGCGAGGCCTCCCAGGCAGGGGGCGCCACTGCATTCCCAGCCCCGGCCTCTTGGGCCCCAAAGTGCCAGGTGTCTTCACTGAGCGGCTCAACTGATAGGAGTTGAGTCAAACTTATTGCAGTCTCAATCCGTTGCAGTCTAATAGGTGACGGCATCAATCGAGCATGTTCTTCAGAAGCTCCTGGGGTGCACACGCGTCGTGTGCATTGCACACAAGCTCTGCAGCCCCCGGGGGCGGCCGCTCTGCTCCTCGCTTCAACTCAACCTCCGGGGAGAGAGACAAATGCCTGCTTTCCCCAGGGCCTCGCACTCTCTGACCTTGATTTCTGTTCTGAAGACTCATTGAGTCAAACGTCCTCTTGCACCACACCTCGCTTTTCTTCAGTCCAGCTAACTGCCGCTGAAAATGTTTCGATAGCCGAGGGCCAGTATTTGTGGTGCGTTGTGGCAGGGATGTGGGAGCCGCGGAGAATCCAAGGAGGAAGAAAACACCTTGGCTTTGGGTGCGGGAGTTCGCAGAGGTCGTGTGTGGACTTGGACCAAACAGAGTGTTTGGAGAAACGCCTTTGGAAAATTCTGACTCTGATTGTCTTTCCTTTCCGTGGCAGAGCTCAGAGGACGAGTCGAAATGGGTGGAAGAGCTTCTCAAGATGCACACAGCGCGGGTGCGGGACATCGAGCATCTCACCAGCCTGGACTTCTTCCGCAAGACCAGCCGCAGCTACCCGGAAATTCTGACCCTAAAGACGTTCCTGCAGACCTATGAGAGCGAGATCTAGCCTTCCGGTCCTCTGCGCTGCAGACTTAACAACTGGTGTATATTTTTATATTGTTTTTGTATTTATTAATTTGAAACCAGGACATTAAAAAAAAGCTAGTATTTTAATCCTGTACCAAATCTGACATCTTACGCTGAATGGCCCCACTGTTTTCCTCTAATGCTTGATTCAGGCAGCCCTGTGTTCTGAGTAGAGCTTGTGATGATTACTGCCCCTTGCGTTTTTAGTGGGAGCTTCTAAATGGTGCTGCCTCATCCATATTTGCATTGAGGAAGTCTCAGTCTTCCAATGCACAGCTGCCACATTCAGTCCCGTACTGTATTGAAATACTGATTTTGTAAAGTTGCATTCATTTATTGTTAATTATGACAGACATATTTAAACCTTATAGACCAATATAGACCAATCTTAAATATAATAAATCACACATTCAGTTTTTTTTCCTGGTTTTATTCGGCCTTTGTTTCATATAAATTAGAGGGTTTGTTTCTAGTGTATTTCATGCATGAAAAGGATACATTTCTTGTATTGGGCCCTCTTCCTAGTTGGATATAGTTTACATAGACAAAGGGACATCCTTAATAGTCCACCATGTGGCTTGAATGAGGTAGAGGATGTATTGATACATATCTGTGGGATACTAGAAGGACAGAGGGAGAAGGGAACCAGAACGCCTGACTATCTTCCCTCACCTGTCTGCTTTAAATAATATTTTGAACGTTGGAGGAACAGGTTCCTTGGATCAAGTTGTTTCAAAGCTTTTATTGGACTTAACTGAAAGTGTACTAAGCATATATTCTGTATAAGTATCAACCTAAGAACCAGGAAGGATATAAAGAGAAATAAGACACTGAGATGATATATAGGCATATTTAACAAATCAAGGTAGAGAATACTAAATGCTAAGTGAACAGTATTAGGATAACATAATGTGACAGAAGGGTTTGAATGATAGATGGGGTGATTTTTGATGGAGCCAATTGTGGCCATGAATAATGAAGCACAAAGTGAGGAAGTCATTTAGAGCTTTTCTGTCCTTCTGATTGTGTGTGGATGAAGATGCCTCTCAGTACTGCCATATTTCTAACAGTTAATAATCTTCTCTTAAAAAAAACAATAGCAGTTAAATTTTCCTTTAAAAATAAATTTGCTTAAGGGAACGTCCCTAGTGGGCCACCGGCTAAGACTCCGTGCTCCCGGTGCAGAGAGCCTATGTTCGATCCTGGTCAGGGCACTAGATCCTACAGGCCCAAACTAAAAGGTAAAATACCACACGCCCCAACGAAGGTCGAAGGTCCTGCGTGCCACAGCTAAGACCGGGGACAGCCAAAGAAATAAATATTTAAAACATTTGTTTCCTTAAGAAGGAAGTTGTTGTATTAAGAAGTACGTAACAGAAGCAGGACAGATGCTATATGGACAGTGGGGATATGGGAAAAATCATGAAAGTGGCATGAGAAAAACTGGTGTTTGGGAAACACAGCTACAGGAATACACTGGGAGAAGTGCCCTGGTAATACCGATGGCAGCTGTGTTTATCCAGCAACCACTATGTGCCACGCACATCTCTGGCCCTTCATATGCTCAGGAACGATTTTATGGAAAAGGGAAGAGGTGGAGGTGGGGACGGGCAAGGCTGGAATTGGGCTTTGGAGTTTGGGGTAAATAGGGTGGGAGTGAAACCGGAGGTAATTATTACTCAAATCCATTTCACCTGCCTTCACAAATCAAGGTCATCAAAACACTTGCATGTCCTCCAAGTGGCATGCAGCCTAAACAATAAGATGTTTGCCCAGGTTGTTTCCCAGGAACTTGGAGTCAGCTGTGTCTCATTTGCGCTGAGCTGGTTAAGACTGGCTAGGACCCCCGACCCTCCAGCTGGGCAGGCGCGAACGCCCACGCGCAGTGACCTTCTGACGTCACCGAGCCGGAAGTTCCCCTGCAGGTCATGCTCTGCGCCTCCGGGTTTTGAATGTGCTGAGGCCTGTCGCTTAATCACTCCCGCACAGAGGACGATGGCTACTGCACCTTCTTCCATCACCTCTCCTGGTGATCTTCCTGCTCCCCAACCCCAGAGCACCCTGCCTCTTCGTGTTTTTGTCCCATAAACACCCCAAGCTCCTTGCTTTCTGGGAGATGGATCTGACATGTCTCTTCACTCTATTGCCTTTCAAATAAATCATCTCTCTGCTGTAAACCTCAGTGTCTCAGCGTTTTAACCTGCCGCCCATCAGGCAAAACATATCTGGTTTGGCAACAGAAGTGTGGTAGAGATGAACTGGTATATCACTCACTGTTTAGTACCGTGTCATGGTTAACTGACCATCTACTACATGCCAGAACCTAGACTTGCTGTTGAGGATGAAACTAAGATAAACATGGCTCCTCACAGAACTTGCACTTTAGTGTTGCCAACAAAGGTCCGTCTAGTCAAGGCTATGGTTTTCCCTGTGGTCATGTATGGATGTGAGAGTTGGACTGTGAAGAAGGCTGAGCGCCGAAGTATTGATGCTTTTGAACTGTGGTGTTGGAGAAGACTCTTGAGAGTCCCTTGGACTGCAAGGTGATCCAACCAGTCCATTCTAAAGGAGATCAGCCCTGGGTATTCTTTGGAAGGACTGATGCTAAAGCTGAAACTCCAGTACTTTGGCCACCTCATGCGAAGAGTTGACTCATTGGAGAAGACTCTGATGCTGGGAGGGATTGGGGGCAGGAGGAGAAGGGGACGACCGAGGATGAGATGGCTGGATGGCATCACCGACTCGATCAATGTGAGTTTGAGTGAACTCTGAGAGTTGGTGCTGGACAGGGAGGCCTGGTGTGCTGTGATTCATGGGGTCGCAAAGAGTCGAACACAACTGAGCAACTGAACTGAACTGAACTGAACTGGGAGAACAAGAGTCATTCAAAAACCACAGGGCTTCGTTGTGATAGGTGCAGTGAGAGAATCAAACAGGTGCTAAGGGGCAAGGGGGTGGAAAGAGAAGTGGCTTCGATGACAATACAGCCAACACTTGAGGATGTGAAAAGCTGCCTCCAGAGCAGAGATAAGGAAGAGGCTGCTCAGGGGCTGGGCAGTTCTCCACCTGGAAGTACACACCCTGGCCTGGTGCTCTTGCCTGAGAGGTCTCGCAACAGGAAAGGCTGATAAGGGATACGGTCCTGCCCCAAGAAGTCAGCCTACAGACTTCGGGAGGGGCCCAAACAGGGAGAAGTCATCAGCCTTCCGGAGTCCTTCTCATTGGAATCCATGAGATGGAGAAGGCAGTGGCGCCCACTCCAGCGCTCTCGCGTGGAAAACCCCATGGACGGAGGAGCCTGGCGGGCTGCAGTCCGTGGGGTCGCGAAGACTCGGACACGACTGAGCGACTTCCCTTTCCCTTTTCACTCTCATGCATTGGAGAAGGAAATGGCAACCCACTCCAGTGGTCTTGCCTGGAGAATCCCAGGGATGGGGGAGCCTGGTGGGCTGCCGTCTATGGGGTCGCACAGAGTC
This sequence comes from Oryx dammah, assembly GCF_014754425.2. Taxonomy (NCBI): domain Eukaryota; kingdom Metazoa; phylum Chordata; class Mammalia; order Artiodactyla; family Bovidae; genus Oryx; species Oryx dammah. Next base: position 92,371,802 of record NW_024070203.1, on the reverse strand, counting down.
AGACATGACTGATGCGACTTAGCAGCAGCAAACAGGGAGAAATCATCAGCCTTCCAGCGTCCTTCTCACCGAAATCCATGAGAAGGATGAACAAGGTGCCTGCCTCCAGGAAGGATGCTGAGTCAGAACGATTGGCCAAAGGCAACCGGAAGCTACCCCCACTCCTGTAAAACCCCCGCCTGGGGGCCCCAGGGCAGAGCAGTTCTCCTGGTTCTCTCATCCTGCCATTCTCCACCCAGGTGCCCCTTCCCAGTAAAATCTTTTGCTTGGTCAGCGCATGTGTCTCCTTGGAAAATTCATTTCTGAGCGTTAGACAGGAGCCCACTGTCAGGCCCTGGTGGGGGTCCCCCTTCCTGCAACACATGGACTAGGGTGAGAAAGACTTTGGCATGTGTGAGGGTCTGAAAGAAAACAGGTGTGCCCAGACACGATGGTGCGGTTGTCAGGGAACAGGTCAGCAGATCCTTGTGGGGACCGTTGAGGGGTCTAAGTGCAAGGAGAGTAATTGAGAAGTCACAGGCCGAGGTATGACAGAGTTCCATTTAAGATTTCAGTATGTTGGCCTGGATATGCGGTAATTATATAGCCTCCTCTCAATGTCATTCCACAAAATGCAACTGATACTAGAGTCCACCCATTTCGGTGCAGTAATTCTGCACTAACATTCCCAACAGCAGCATTGCAAGATAGAAGGGTCCGTTCCATTTTTAAGAACTATTTGCTAGCTCTTTGCATAGCTAGACTTGCACTTCCCCTCAGATTGAACTCTACTCAAAATAGACTATACCTGAGGCTTTGGGGGTGAGCAGTTAGCAAATTTAGTTGAGTACTGCTCCTCTATTTTTAATCCTTAGGTCAAGTCTTTCTTTCTCATAAATAAACTGCATACCGACCACTGTGTATTTCAGGGGAGCGGTTTTGCCGATAGACACATGTCATTAATTGGGGGGTTATTTATGAAAGGCTCGGAATGGACAGGGACTCTGTTAAAATGAGGTCTGGAAGATTATTTTAAGTTGGGGGTATTTTTTAAATTTTTTTTTTATTTTGAGACCTTGGTCCATTCATACTTTCATTGAGCAAGTTGCCAACTGCTTGCTAGCATGGTGGTCCTGTTTTAGCGGATACGTTCAGAAACTGCCTCTCTAAAACGAGCTCACTGTAAACAGGGTGAACCAGGAAAGCGGCCACAGAGTTTCTCAAGGGCAAAAACATTCTGAATTGTTTTTAAGAGAGTTGACATAAAAAAAAAGAATCTCTGCACAAAAGCAGGGTTTGGTGTCCACTGGGTTTGCCCAGATTCCGGCCCGTTCCACCTCTTTTTGGGAAGGGCTGCTGTGGACCGAGGACGTTCCTCCCTCCAGCTGTCTCTCTCCAGCTCTTTGCTGAGTCAGGTCGGGGCCGCCTTGTGGGTGGGAAGTGGTGAAGGCGACAGGAATTCTCCCATGAGGGGAGGGACTGTCCGGGGAGTGAGGAACAAGATCAGGCTGTTTGGGCTTGAGGCTGGGGTAAGCAGGGGGCCGGGACAGGGTCACCAGGAGCGGCAGGAACGCCAACCTGGGTCGAATTTCTAGGAAGCATCTGTCCTTGATCCCTCCTGTCCCACCCGTGTCCCCACCCCTGGCAGGACGTCTAGTTTCGGATGGAATGTGAAGGTGGACGTGCTGCCCTGGCCCTGTGAAGCTTTGCCGTCCGGCTCTTGGGAGCAGGCAAAGCTCCAACCCCTATGTGAGCTCTGGGCTCTGTGCCCACTAATTCCTTCACGGGGTTCTTTTCCTGCCTTTGGGTGGAAACTCAGGTGCTATGAATGTTCAACTGAATACTTGAGACACTTGGCAGTGTTCTTTATACAAAAATGCCTAAGAAGTATTTTAACTTTAAAAGCCTTAAGGTATATTGGGTCACGCTCGTGCTAAGTGACTTCAGTCGTGTCTGACTCTCCGTGACCCCATGGACTGTAGCTCACCAGGCTCCTCTGGTCATGGGATTCTCCAGGCAAGAATAGTGCAGGGGGTTGCCATGCTCTCCTCCAGGGGCTCTTCCCTACCCGGGTCAAACCCAGGCCTCTAGGTTTTCTGCATCGGCAAGCGTGTTCTTTACCACTAGCGCCTCCTGGGAACCCCATGTTGGATCACACATATGTGTTAAAATATAGTTACAATGTAGAATGCCTTTAGTGAGAACAATAAGGAAGACTAGTTCTACCTTAATATGGAAGTTGGCATTTATTAAGCAGCTACTAGATGCCAGACTATGAGCTAGTGATCTTACCTATGTTATGTTTTTCACTATTGTAACAGCCCTGAGGTACTTACTAAACCCCACATTTTATACCTGAGAAAAATTAGACTAATTGTTAAAAAATAAGTTGGTCAATGTCATATAGATAAAGAGAAGAAAGGCAAGATTTGAACCCCACTCCAGTACTCTTGCCTGGAAAATCCTGTGGATGGAGGAGCCTGTGGGCTGTGGTCCATAGGGTCACTAAGAATCGGACACAACTGAGTGACTTCACTTTCACTTTCATGCACTGGAGAAGGAAACGGCACCCCACTCCAGTGTTCTTGCCTGGAGAATCCCAGGCACGGGGGAGCCTGGTGGGCTGCCGTCTGTGGGGTCGCACAGAGCCGGACACGACTGAGCGGCTCAGCGGCAGCTGATTCCAAGAGCCATGCTAGCGCTACATACCACAGCGTCCTCTGGGCAGGAGGAGGGGGACAAGCGGGAAGGGACATTGAGAAGCGACGGTATGCAAAGCAGCAAGACACCCGAAGAACTAGTAAAATGTCTTTCCGGGAGAAAATGATATAAGACAGTTCTAGCAAACACTTGCAAAACCACGCGTTCTGAGGGACTCACTGTCAGGGAACTGAAATTAGTTTCATGAAGCATCTCGTGCTATTTGGAACTGGATGTGGAGAGGGACGTTTAGGCTGGCCAGGCTGAGTTCAAGTAACAAGGGAGCTTGCTGAAAGGGTTTCGGCTCCACGCTGATGGCTCTTGAAGTCCATTGAGAGAAATACAATTGGGACTGTGATTGAGGAAGCGCCGTCTTCTTTCAGTTCATAGCACAATTTGGAGACGTATCCAGGATAGCGCGTTACTGTTACTGAATGTAAGGATGGAGGCCGAGACAATTTCACCAGTTTCGGGGATGGGTTAAGTAGCGTCCCTGTGCTATACAGCGCGCGCCCAGCGGCCCTCCGGTTCGTTAGTATCAGCAGGGCATGTATGCCAGCCCCCGTCTCCCAGGACACCTCGCCCTTCCTGGTGCCCTTGGCATCCATACTTGTTCTCTACGCCTGTGTCTTTATGTCTGCTTTGCAAATAAGGTCATTTGTGCCACCACTCTAGATTTCACATATATGCATTAATGCACGATATTTGTTTTTCTCTTTCTGACTTAATTCACTCTGTATAATGTTCTCTGGGTCCAAAATGGAGGGCAGGCCAAAAGGGAGGGGATATATGTAAATATGTATGATGATTCATTTTGCCATGCAGTAGAAGCTAATACTGGAGAAGGCCATGGCGCCCCACTCCAGGGCTCTTGTCTGGAAAATCGCATGGACGGAGGAGCCTGGTAGGCTGCAGTCCATGGGGTCGCAAAGTGTCAGACACGACTGAAGCGACTTAGCAGCAGCAGCAGCAGAAGCTAATACAATATTGTAAAGCAACTATCCAGCAATAAAAATTAATTAATAAAAAAGGAAAATTTAGGGAAAATCTCTTATAGGCATGATTTTAATTTAATGTAATGAAATGGTAATGCATAGATTTTTATCATGCAATAAGACATTTTTGCATCTCTACATAATTTTGAACTATATATGAAAAAATACAGTAACGCAAATTAATTTATTTATAACATATGATCAATGGCATTATATTTCCTGGCTGTTAAAATTGTATGTTATAGTGTTAATAACAAATGTAGTAAAAAGTATTTCCTTAAAAATAAAATAAAATATATATTTAGTACATAAGAGTAGCTTTGGGGGGGGAAAGGAGGGGAAAAGTTGGCAGGTAGATGTGTGTGCCTGTGTGCTTACTCCGTTCAGTTGTGTCTGACTCTGTGTGAACCCGTGGACGGTATCCCGCCAGGCTTCTCTGTCCCTGGGACTCTTCAGGCAAGAACACTGGAGTGGGTTGCCATTCCATTCGCCAAGGGATCTTCTAGACCCAGGGATCGAACCTGGGTCTCCCGCATTGCAGGCAGATTCTTTGCCATCTGAGCCACCAGGGAAGCCTGACAGGTAAATCAGAGATTCAACACGGAAACAGAAAAAGGGATAATAAGCATAATTCAGAGGCTTTTAATTCTGGCAACTGGGGAGATAATGGGGCCGAAACCTCAAAATTCTCAGAAAAGGAACAGGTGGAAAGATGCTGGCAGAACAAGGAGATAATACGTTATTAATTCATAAGGACTGAAGTGGAAGCGTGAACAAGCCATCTTGGTGAAAGTGATCAGGAAGCAGGCGGAGAAGGAGACCCAAGAACAGGAGAGGGCCACACGCCTGGTATGCAGGTGTCAGATCATATAATACGCGTGGCCCCATGACCCCTGAAAAGCATGCAGACTGGGCAAAACCAAGAGAGAGGAGGAACGCCAGCATTTCAGGGCAGAGAGACGGCAAGGCCGCGTTAGGCCGTGGGCACACTCTGGAGGTCCGCGGGCACACTCTGGAGGTCCGCGGGCACATGGTTTCAGGCAACTTGAAGCCTAGTACTTCTCGTCTGTAAAAGGGTCATGGGTGACCTGCTCGGTGGTGGCGAAGCCTCCATGCTTCCAACGCAGGGGACGCAGTTTCGGTCCCTGGTTGGGAGCTACGATCCCACATGCCTCGCGGGGCAGCCAAAAAAAGAAAAAGAGAAAAAGTGATGACAATAACTCTTTGCAGCGTCAGCAAAAGAATTGCGGCAGGAAACCTCACTGAAATATAACTTGATACCTTTTCCCTCCATTTTTAACACCACTTCCCAGCAAGGAAGGCATCCCCTCTTAAAGTGTTTTCTTGGCTTCTGGGCTTTTTGCAGAGTGGGTGTGGGGAGCAGCACTAGTCTGTAATTAATGGATTTCCTGTCTTTTGTGAAAACCTAAACCCATTGAAGAAGTGGGGAAAAAAAATAGTCTTTCGTGTGCCAAGAGAGAAAGGGGCCTTTCCTGGGATTCAGGACAGAGAGGAGCCTGTGGATCAGAGAGGTGACTATACCCCAGCAGGGCTTCCCTGGTGCCTCAGATGGTGAAGAGTCCACCTGCAGTGCGGGAGACCTGGGTTCGATCCCTGGGTCAGGAAGATCTCCTGGAGAAGGAAATGGCAGCCCACCCCAGGATTCCCGCCGGGAGAATCCCATGGACAGAGGAGCCTGGTGGCTGGAGTCCATGGGTCACAAAGAGTCGGACACGACTGAGCGACTAACACCTACACTCCAAGGTGTGCTGCGTGCTCCTTTTAGGGGGCAGAGCCCTAGAGCCCGGCACCCTGACCTCGGCCTGGACATGGAAAGTCTCCAAGGGATTTCAAGGGACTTGAGGATGCACCGTGGAGGCACCCATGCCCGCTGCCCCTCTCCCATCGTTCCCCATTTGCTAGATTCTGGAATAATCAGGGGTGGGACAATGATTGGACTCTCCACAAAGACTGAATTAAAACGTGTAAGCCACGTAAGTTGGAGTTTAGATTAGAAATGCAATTTATTTTGGGGAAATAGATTTAGGGAGTGAGCTACACTATAGACTAGCTGCATTTGGAAAATGCTTAGCATCAGCTCGGTCTATGTCAAGTGTTCAAGAAAATTATCTAAATAAAGAGTGAAGGAAAGTCAGGAAGACAAAAAATCTTAACGCATGCATGTGGAATCTAGAAGAACGGTACAGATGAACAGATGTGCAGGGCAGGAAGAGATGTCTACGTAGAGAGTGGAGTTATGGACATGGTGGGGGTTGGGGCGGGGGTGTGTGATGAACTGGGAGGTTGGGATTGACGTACATACACGACCACGAGTGAAAGAGAGAGCTAGTGAGGACCTGCCCTGTATGCGGGGAGCTCAGCCCCTGCTCTGAGACCACCCAGCTGGGTGGGATGGGGAGGGTGGGGAGGAGGGCCACGGGGGAGGGGATGAATACGTATCCATAGAGCTGATTCCCCGCCTCGCACAGCAGAAACCAACACAACATTGTAAAGCAGCCAATGAAAACAAGTGATCCAGGAATAAACATTTTCACGGAAGAAGTATCTTGAAAGGTAGGGAGAGAATACAGAAAGAATGAGCATTGTGAAACCCGAGGCCAGAGACATTTTCAAGACGGAGGAAGTGTCCAGTGATACCAAATGCCAGAGGGAAGTTAAGTTAGACAGGAATTTGAAAGCATCCATTTGAATTTTGCAATAAGGTGGCCATCCATGACCTTCTTGGAAGCACTTTCTTGTTTATATATAAATAAATTTATTTATTTTCATTGGAGGTTAATTACTTTACAATATTGTAGTGGTTTTGCCATACATTGACATGAATCTGCCACGCATGTACTTTCAGTGAAGGGGTCTGAGAAACAGCCACACTGTCCGGAGGAGGAGAGAACGGAGACTGCGTTGGGAGCGGGCAGTGCAGACTGGCCCTTTGAAGTTCGGAAACAGCAGAAACAGAGGACGTCGCAGAAGATGGGGAGAGCTAAGGGAGCCCTTTCTGCTGTTTAGGATGGGAAAACTTTTCACAGGCTGTTGAGAGGATTCGATCATCCTGGAAAGGCACTCATGGGTAAAGCAACTGAATTAGAAACAAATTCAAAATTGAAAGCAATGGATGAATCCAGCTGTCATGGATTTGCCTTCAAATTAAAGAACTAATAGAATTATTTCTTGGGTTGTGTTAGCATAGAACATATGACATACATCGCTCTTTGCAAAACGGTGGCCTGCAGGCTGCATACAGATTACTTTTGCTGTGCCCCTGGGATAGTTTTAAAAAATTAGACGCCAAAGGTTTTGAACCTCTCCTGAAACATTGAGAATCTTTAACTTAGTCATTGTTCGTAGGCTATTGTTCCAGTCAGCCCTCAGTGGAAGTCTATTTGGCTGCCCTTAGCAGCATTCCCAAGCATTTTCTAGAACAGCGTTGGCCAAGGTTTTCCATAAAAGGCTTTGCCATTCGACCTCTAATTGCTCAGCTCTGCCACAGTAGCCTGAAGGCAGCTGTGGACAGCACAGAAGCGACTGGGCTCTGCTTCGTTCTAATACACCCACCTACTCCAGATGGGGCACCGCTTGCCATGTTTCATTGTGTTGGTACTTTTGTTTTCCATGCTTGTCCTACTGCATTAATTAACTTGCTTGCCTTTACTTTTTAAGGTTTTTTGATTCATGTTTAAAATTCTATAGGTGTCCAGCCGTTAGCAATGTTGTGATAGTTTCAGGTGGACAGCAGAGGGACTGGACCATACATACCCATGTATCCCGTCTCCCCCAAACTCCCCGCCCATGCAGGCTGCCACAGAACATTGTACTTTGCTTGTCTTGAGACCCTTGATTTTGACTCCCATGTGGGCTGACCAGACGCCTTGGACTGAAGGACTCCGTGCTGAAACCCAGAGAGTCTTGAGTAACAGTGATGAACTGGTCACACCTGATGTTTGCATTACGTTACATTTCTATTGTAATCTACTTTGCCATGGAAGATGCACTGTCATTTTCCTTAAATAGCCTAAAAATCTTAGTAATCTTTGGTCTCTTTCTCTCTTGGGGCTTTGCTGTTTCAGTAAGAACTCCAGCCAGTGTTCCACTTTAGTAAGTTTATCTCCTCCACTTCAAAAGGGGGGGATCTTGTCTTGTTCATCATTCCGTCCAGAGACATTTGCCGAGTGCCTCACCGAGATTTGATTATCCCTGAGAGAAAGGTGGGTGGCTGGTGGGCCTTCCTCTCTCTTGACCCTCTCAGATAATGTCATTGTGGCTGAAAACCTCTAGGCTGAGATGAAGATAAGCTGGTAATTCAGCGGCCGGCATCCTGAAACGAGCGCTGTGGGGCCTCCGTGTGCTGAGAGCATTCACTGCGGGCCGTGATAACGCCCAGCCAGAGAGCCGCAGTCCCGGCCTGATCTCCGCCTTGCTCTTGGTCCAAGGAGCCCTGCGCCTCTGCCGCCCCCTTTCACACAAACAGCAACGCGAGGAAACCTGCAAGGTGAGGAAAGGCCCCAGGGCGCTGAACTCGGAGGCGGGTTCAAGTTTGGCCTCTATACTGGTTCTTGGTCGTGTTTCTTTCCTGGCGCTGAGTTCATTTGTAAAATAGGGATGCTCTCATGTATCTCTTTGGGTGTTTATGAAAATTAGAGACAATTGTCGACTGAAAAAAAAAAAAGCACAACCTCAACTTTGAGAATAATGCTTTCTGTGGAGGATTTTCTGGGGACTCCAGTCCAGAGGACAGCCTCGAACACGGGTCTGACGGGCTGTTCCGAAGAGACGGGAGGAGCCAAGATACAGGGGAAGTTTTGCAACAGAACCCAAGTAGTGGGAACACAGCAGGATCACTGTTAATTAGAGCAACCCAGACAGCCCCGGTGGCGGGACCCGGCGCGTTTCTGCGCGCGGGCAGAGCCAGGGCGCGGCTCTCCGAGGCCGCCCTCCGATGCGCAGCGGGGCTCCGCGGCGCCAGCGCCTTGGTGTCTTGCGCCCCGCTGCGTGTCCTCCGGGGCCCGGTGGGCGCGCGCAGGGACCCTGGCTTGAGGCCGCAGCTGCCCCTGTCACTGACCCGGCGGTGCGGCCGCCCCGACGCCTGCTCGCTCCGGTGAACGGCTGGCACTTCCGGGGAACCCCAGGGTGTGGCAGCGGGGCTTCACACCAAGCGTATCCAGACGCTGTGACCGTGGCGTGTTTCAGACACTGAGGGCAGCACTTCACAGGTGAGGCTGTATTTCATCCTCACAAAAATAACACGACCCACTGTCCTGGGAACGAAGGTGTTCCTAGGATGCCGGGCTTTCAGCTCTAACCCTTGGAACAGCCCCAAGCACCCTGGGACAAATGGGTCACCCAAAGCCCATCAGTTAAGTGTATTAGTGGACCCATTTTATAGCTGAGGAAGCTAAAGTTGAGAGAGGTAAGGCACGTGCTGAAGATCGCGTGTGTGGCAGAGCTGGGATCTCCAGCCACAGCTGCACAAGGTCCCATCCAGAGGCCTCCATCTGGCCCAAGGCGCTCTCCTTTCCTCCAGCTCCACCCGGCGGCAGAGAGCTGTCCTCAGTAGGGAGCTGGGCGAGCACTCAGTTTCACAGAAGCCTGAGATTTGCTGGACGGATGGGATGGGTTGAAGGAAGGCTGGTTTGAGTTCTCTCCTTTATTTAACACCTTCCCTGGGAGGGAAGCATTTTAACCTGGGGGTGGGGAGTGAGAGTGGAGGTGAAGTCTGATCTCTTTCCTCTTTTACACTTTTAGTAAGAGTGCAAAATAAGCTCAGTCCCATAGGGGTCACAGTAAATAGCTCTCTGTGGCTTGTACAAGTCCACACCACATGCATCTGTGGACATAATAAGGAGTCCTGTAGCTCTACAGCTGGGGAAGGCATTCGTTTCTCAGCATGTCAAGTCAGAAGTCTTACCTGAGAGATATAAACAGTTTACAGTCTGAATATAATAAAATGTCAGTTCATCTTTGACAATACGTGTACACGGCACCCACCCTCACCGTGACGAAAGTCCAAGTATTCTAGAGCAAAATGAACTCTCTTGAGTTAAAAACTGTTTTGTTCCTGAGCAACGTGTGTGTGCACGCTCAGTCGTTCCAGCCGTGTCCGACTGCGACCCCATGGACGGCAGCCCGCCAGGCTCCTCTGTCCAGGGGATTCTCCGGCAGGAACTCCAGCAAGCGAGCTGCCGCGCCCTCCTCCACGGGATCTTTCTGACCCAGGCATCGAACCGGAGGCTCCGCACCTCCTGCACTCAGCAGCTTCTTTACTGCTGAGTCGTCAGGGAAGCCTTCCTGAGCAATAGTTATTGACAATAATACTGATGAGAAGGCAATTGTCACAGGCCCATGAATGAGAATGCTCCACAGGTGAGTAACTCCTGGGATTCCCTAATGAAAATGTGTCTTCCGTTTGTTTGTTGGACCTGAGACAGGCCAAACAAGAGTGATTTTGGGGGGTGAGCTCCAAAGAGTTGCAGCACCCTGAGAAGCAGGGCAGGTGGAATCAGGAGGCATTTTCTACAGGCCCAAGAAGCAAAGCCACCTGGGGAATGCAGCCTGGAGAATGGCCAGGTGAGGGATGGGGGCCAGTGCTTTGGTATCAAGTAAACTCTCCTGTGAAAAGAGGCTCCCTTCCAAGGGAGCCTTCTGTACGTCTCCAAGTCTTATTTTACACTGCTGCTTCTGCTGTCTTTATCAACAGTTATGTCAATGCGGCAGCTTTATTTTATTCAAGTATACTTCATTTACAGTGTTAGTTTCAGGTGTATGGCCAAAGGATTCAGTTTATATATATATATAGAACAAACCTAAACAATGTATTAAAAAGCAGAAATATTACTTTGTCAGCGAAGGTCCCTCTAGTCAAAGCTATGGTTTTTCCAGTAGTCATGTATGGATGTGAGAGTTGGACCATAAAGAAGGCTGAGCACTGAAGAATTGATGCTTTTGAATTGTGGTGTTGGAGAAGACTCTTGAGAGTCCCTTCAATGGCAAGGAGATCCAGCCAGTCCATTCTAAAGGAGATCAGTCCTGGGTGTTCACTGGAAGGAATGATGTTGAAGCTGAAACTCCAGTACTTGGCCACCTGATGTGAAGAGCTGACTCATTAGAAAAGACCCCGATGCTGGGGAAGATTGAAGGCAGGAGGAGAAGGGGACGACAAGGGATGAGATGGTTGGATGGCATCACCGACTCAATGGACATGAGTTTGAGAAAACTCCGGGAGTTGGTGATCAACAGGGAGGCCTGGCATGCTGCAGTCCATGGGGTCGCAAAGAGTCGGACACGACTGAGCAACTGAACTGGACTGAGCTGGCAGGACACAGAGGGCGCACTCACAGGGGTAGATGGGAGAGAGTTAAGAGAAGGCACAGTTTGCAGGGGTTGAGGCAAACCAGCTAGAGGTAGTGGCACACCCTGGTACGGGAATTACTGCCCTTTGGTCTTTTGAGCCAAGAAAAGGAGAGGTTTCTGGAACCTGGAGAAAGAGCTGTAGTTGTGGAGATGGTTCTCGAGTAGTGGCTGTGACCTTCGGAAGAAGGGTGCAGCCTGTCAGACCCGTGGCCTGGAAGGAGAGGCCCAAGAGAGACACACAGTGACACCGTCTCCCTCCCGCTCGGCCTCCCCTTGGCCCAACCGTCGGAGGCTGGAAGAAGAAGGAGCTTGTTGGTCAGTCCGCAGTGCCCTGCTGAACCACACGGCAATTCAAAAGCATCAATTCTTCAGCACTCAGCTTTCTTTATAGTCCAACTCTCACATCCATACATGACTACTGGAAAAACCATAGCTTTGACCAGATAGATCTTTGTTGGCAAAGTAACATCTCTGCTTTTTAATATGCTGTCTAGGTTGGCCATGTTTGGCAGAGACCAACACAATTCTGTAAAGCAGTTATCCTTCAATTAAAAAATAAATTAATTTTTAAAAAAGAATCTTATAATTTTGAGTTTCTAACCTTTCCTTCCCTCTCCACCCCTAATTTCTGAATCCATCTCCTCAATTCAGATATAGAATTCTTACTGTGCCCTTCACCAGTAGTTTATTCCAAAGTCAAGATTACTTACTCCCACCTTGGTACTCCCATTGCTGTCTAACCTTAGCTCTACATTCTTTAGTTGATTGCCACTGGCTCCTCTCCGGCTGGGTTAGAAAATATTTGGCTCATAATCTCTGTTATTCATGAGTGCGTTCCTGGTATCTACCAAGAACTTGATAATGTCAGAGGAACAGATGGATGTTAGGACGAGGAGTTTCAAATGATTCTCAGAGGGAGGGAAGGATCGTCAAATTACTATCCTTAACCAAAGACTTCCCTGATGGCTCAGACGGTAAAAGCATCTGCCTATGAAGCGGGAGACCCAGGTTCAATCCCTGGGTCGCGAAGATCCTCTGGAGCAGGAGATGGCAACCCACTCCAGTATTCTCGCCTGAAAAATCCCATGGATGGAGGAGCCTGGCAGGCTACAGTCCAGGGGGTCTCAGAGGCGGAAACGACTAAGCGACTTCACAACCAAAGCTAATATAGATGACTCCTGGCTTTGTGCTGCTCCGGGCACTGCCTACGGCTGGGCCTAACCCGTCTCTCCTCACCTGCCCCCGACCTCCACTCTGCACTCTCCTTTCCTGGTTGGCTGTTTGAAGAGACTTGAGTAATCCAGCAAGATGGACTGACTTCTAGACCTCAATGACATCTTGTCTTTGCAATCATTTAGCTTTGCAAGAAAATAAATTTAAGGCCTTCTCAGAAGTGAGCTGGACACCAAAGCTCTTGCATGTAGCTTTAAATTATATAAATTCTTATAAGTATCTTTGCATCTGACTACAGGTGAGATATTTTGTCCCTCAGGGATTTTTTTTTTTTTCCTTAATCATCTCTAAAGTGGAAAGTAATATTACTTGAAAACTTTCAAGCAGCCTCCCTGGCTTAAGTCTGCCTGTCGGTGACCATTGACTCGCCCACTAATTAGCAATGACACTTTGCCAAAGTCACTTTGCTGAGTCTCACTTTCCTGTCTGTAAAATATGATAAGGCACAGCCTTTGTAAAATCGTTGTCACAATAATATAATTCAGATAAACCTGGCATGAAAATTAGCTATGTTTATTACAGAAAAACTCAGTTACATAAACTAGATTTAATTTAGTTGTGTTGATCTTTTTAGAAGTCATCAGAATATAGAGATCATTACAAAGTCTCAGTAAACTGTGAGGGACACTTGCAGTGTGTTTGGCTGCTGGGATCGACTGCACCCCTCTTTTGAGAGCAGCACTCCAATTTCCTTCTAAGAAATCACCTTTCGGGACTTCCCTGGTGGTCCAGTGATTAAGAATCTGTGCTTCCACTGCAGGGGTCGAGGGTTCGATTCTTCGTCAGGGAACCAAGATCCCACATGCTGAGAGGCACTGCCAAAAAAAAAAGAAAACTTTCTTACCCATCTCTGATTTCATATGGTTTGAATGACAAGGATCCATCCCAGTTTCACAGGCAGATTACTCAGATCCTACCAATTATAGATGTGTTTTTCCTTGAGTTCATGAAGTGAAGTGAAGTTGCTCAGTCGTGTCCGACTCTTTGCGACCCCATCGACTGTAGCCTATCAGGCTCCTCTGTCCATGGGATTTTCCAGGCAAGAGTGCTGGAGTGGGTTGCCATTTCCTTCTCCAGGGGAACTTCCCGACCCAGGAATCGAATCCAGGCCTCCCGCATTGCAGGCAGACACTACCGTCTGAGCCACATGAATGGCATGTGACCTCATTAGGACCAACAAGACAGAGCGGGCCTTTAGCTGGAATGTCCTGAAAGGAGATGCTTCTTCCCACGAAGCTGGACCCCAGGAGGATGTGAAGCTGGACCATGAGAGTCTTCTTTCTTCCAGGAGGAGCTGTCACTCCAAGTAGAAGGTCACAGGTGGACTCAGAACAAGGTAGAGAGACACCCTGGGTTCCTTGCCTCAGCCAAGCATCAGTTCAGTTCAGTCGCTCAGTCATGTCTGACTCTGCGACCCCATGAATTGCAGCACGCCAGGCCTCCCTGTCCATCACCAACTCCCGGAGTTCACTCAGACTCACGTCCATCAAGTCGGTGATGCCATCCAGCCATCTCATCCTCGGTCATCCCCTTCTCCTCCTGCCCCCAATCCCTCCCAGCATCAGAGTCTTTTCTAGTGAGTCAACTCTTCCCATGAGCATGCAGGTAGACATTTCTGCCAATCTTTTCAGTAACATGGGTCAGCAAATGCCTTTCTTGCTTCAGTTAGTTTGAGCTTGAATTTGATATGTAATTGACAGAATGCTGACTCACCCAGGAGCTGGTCTTTTCTTCCTTCTGTGAATTAGGGTTTATGAACCCATTCAAAAGTCAGAAAGCAATCGTAACCACACACACCTCTCCCGACCCTACCATCATCAGCCTCGTCGTTTCAAAGGTCTTGCTTCAACTTCTTTTTTGCCACACAAGCCCCTTCACCAGTCCGTCTCCTCTGCGTCCCTCCTGGTCGCCGCGCTCCTCACTAGCTGCCTCTGGCTTAGCCCTGGCTCCCTTGTGAATGTCGGTGGTCCTTGGCAGATTCTCAGCTGGCCACTGGCACGTCTCCAGTGCTGTAAGGAACAAGTACCGCACCAACAGTCACCTATTGACTGGTTCTGTCTCATTCTTTCTCAGTGACAAAAATTTGAGTGTCCTGACCCTGTCTGAGGTTAGGAGAAAGAAAAGAAAGAAAGAAAGTGAAGTCTCTCAGTCGTGTCCGACTCTTTGTGATCCCAGGGACTGTAGCCCACCAGGCTCCTTCGTCCATGGGATTTTCCAGACAAGGATACTGGAGTGGGTTGCCATTTCCTTCTCCAGGGGGTCTTCCTGACCCAGGGATTGAACAGGGTCTCCCGCACTGCAGGCAGACGCTTACGTCTGAACCAGGTTAGGAGAGACCTCGTTTGTTTACTTTTTGAAAAGCCATGAGCCAGCTCTAATTCAGCTGAGTTAGATGAGCAAGCGAGGTAGCTGCAGAGGCCTCCAGTGTTAACTGGTGGGCTCCTCGCTTGCAGAGGCTGGAGAGGGCAAAGGAGAGAAAGTGTGGTTTGATTGCAGTGTAATTTTCTTCCCTCTGGGAGCGTTTCAAGCGAATTCTACCAGTGTCGGGGAAGCCATGACTCATCAAACAGTGGGGTGTCGATTTCGGGAAAGGGAGAGGACGTCCCTGCTTTAGGGCTCTCGGACGGCTCTGCACTCTGCTCACGGCCCCGGTGGGACTGACACGTTGGCAGGAATCCCTGCTCGTTGCTGAGCTGGGGAGAGGCGCCGGGTCCCCCGGATTTCAGGGCTGGGGTGGCGCCCTTGCAGTCAGAGAGGGCCGAGGCCGAGCCTTCCCGCGGGCACGCCCGC
The DNA here is from genome assembly GCF_014754425.2 of Oryx dammah. Classification (NCBI taxonomy): domain Eukaryota; kingdom Metazoa; phylum Chordata; class Mammalia; order Artiodactyla; family Bovidae; genus Oryx; species Oryx dammah. Next base: position 92,356,740 of record NW_024070203.1, on the reverse strand, counting down.
TGTGTCTCCAGGGCCCACGCGCCGGGCCGAGGGCAGAGAGCGGGGGTGAGGAGCGCGTCCCGGCCCACGGCGTCGGCGAGGTGAGGCGAGGGGCGCGTCCGGGCAGAGGCGGAAGCCTCCCCCGCGCAGCCTTTCCTTCCCGTCCACCTGCCGGCCCGGGCGGCGGAAGCACGCCAGCTGCTGACGGAGAGAGGGCCGCGGGCCCCGAGGGCGGCAATGGCCGCCGACAACCGCGGCTGTGCGGACGCCGCTGTTCTCGCGAGAGCGCGCCGCCGCTGCGCGTGCGGTCGGCGCGAGGCCGTCCCGAGGCGGCGCGCTGGCGGGTCTTCCTCTTCCCCTGCGCTTAGGGTCGTGAGCGGAGGCCGCGATTTGTGGCCGCTTCCGCGTCCTCCCGAAGGCCTGCAGCCTCCCGCTCCGTCTGTTTCCTTATTCATCTCCAAAACGGGGACGAGGTGCTTGCAGACACCTGCGCACGGCCGGTGATGGTGAGGGGCTGTTCGCCGGGCACTGTGCTCCGAGGGCTCGTCCGCCTCTTCTCGGGCTCCGGGCCGTGGGACTGAGGCAAAGTGGGCGGCGGGCCCTCGTCGTCGGCAGCCGCGCCGGACGCCGCCCCCAGGACGGGCGCGGACCTGCGACCAGGCCCTCAGCTTCCGGCCTTGGTTGCAGCTCCGGGTGCCCCGCCGAGGGCCGGCCCAGCGGGTACCGCCCGATTGCGAAGAGGGGGCCTCGGTGCCAGTCCCCAGACCCACTTTGCGTCTGCGCCGCTTGTTTCTTCTCACGTTGTTCTGGCAAAACCCTAACATTTTAGCGCTTCCTTCGTGGGTCGGATGGAAAAGAATCCGCCTGCAATGCGGGAAAGCCGGGTTCAATCCTGGGCTCAGGAAGACCCGCTGGAGAAGGGAATGGCTACCCCCTTCAGGATCCTTTGGAGAAAGTGACGGCACCCCACTCCAGTACTCTTGCCTGGAAAATCCCATGGATGGAGGAGCCTGGTAGGCTGCAGTCCATGGGGTCACAAAGAGTTGGACACGACTAAGCGACTTCACTTTCACTTATCACTTTCATGCATTGGAGAAGGAAATGGCAACCCACTCCAGTGTTCTTGCCTGGAGAATCCCAGGGACCGGGGAGCCTGGTGGGCTGCCGTCTGTGGGATCGCACAGAGTCGGACACGACTGAAGGGACTTAGCAGCAGCAGCCAGGATCCTTGCCGGGGGAATCCCAGGGACACAGGAGCCTGGTAGGTTACCGGCCAGGGGGTTGCAAAGACTCGGACAGGACTGAGCGGCTAACACACACCCTTATTCTCTGCTTTTCCAGACCTTTGCCTGAGTAGGCCGGTGACGGTGAAGGCCGCACAGTAGGACGTAGGGGAATCACAGGAGGTTGGTGATTGCACAGTCCTGTGGGCCTCCACAAGGCGCTCGGCTCTCTATGCGCAGGGACCATCATCCCGTCCCAACCTCTGTTCAAGCTCCCACCCTCTGAACAGCTCAGTGTCTCCTCCTTCCTGCACAGGAAGTTGAGGCCATCAGACCGCAAGTTCTTTAAGCTCAGCCGAGCAAGTGTGCGCCTGTCTCCAGAGCGAAGCCCGTCTCCACCTCTTGTTCCATTACTGGGGTGGTCCCTCCCCTAAGGGCAACCCCTCCTCCGTGTGCTTTAGACTCCACACTTCTCTGTCTTCACAGGGGCCTTACATTATTAATGAGCCCCCTCAGCTGGATCTTTCCATAAATACTTAAACACACGGCTCTCTTCAATCTGCGAAAAAAAAAAAATTCCCCTCATGTTACACCTGTGTCCTCTTACAGCTTCTTCTGTTTTTCCTCCAAACAGCCTTCTAATCCTTTCCAATTTTCAGGGCTAAACGTCTCAGAAGGCCTGTCTGCACCCGGGGCTCCGTTTCCTCTCCGCCGCACAGCTCCCGCCTCTCACGCCTCCAGCCGCGCTCGGTGAGATCACAGTGACCTCGACGCCGTCTAAAGCAAAGGCCGCTCCTTCATTCCCCACTTCCGGGCAGGCTTTCCCACCGCTGATCCCTGCCATCTTCATGGTGACTCCAAGTTGCCGCGCCTTCCTGGATGTCTCCCTCCATCTCTGGCTGAGTCTTCCTTCTCTTTGCAACGTCTTTCCCCTCCTAACCTTCCATCACAGTTTCTCGAGGCTTTAGGGGAAACTTCCCTGCTGGTCCAGTGGCCAGGACCCTGCACCTCCTCGGCAGGGGGTGCAGGTGTGTCAGCTGGGCAGGAAACCAAGGCCCCACATGCCACCCTGTGTGGCTACAAAGACAGACAGACAGTTCTCTCAAGGGTGAGCCTTCGGCCCTCTTCTCCCGCTTTCTCTGCTCTCTCTCAAGCATCTCCTTGATGCCACAGTGGTCAAGGCTGCCTCACCGGGGGTGGCTTAAACCGCACTCTCCAGTGCAGATTCCCCGGAGTCTCACACGTGTGTGTCCCTCTCTGTTCGCCGTGACCTCCTGCACGTTCCAAGGCCGCCTCGGGCGGTCGTCTGTGTAAAGAGCTCTGCAGTCAGGAGTTCAGGTTTCAGTGCTGCCTCTGCCTTTAGACCTGACTCTGCAAGCTACTTTACTAAGCTTGAGGGACTAGGTTATCATTAGCCTGGGCTTTTGCGATTTTTGTGTGATTTTGAAGCTAAACCCTTACAGATGGGTGAGTTTTCAGTAGGCAAACCTGAGTAGATGGGCTTAGAGGACACATGAGCAAAGCCATAGAGGTAACAAAAATGCATAGCTATTTAGGCACACAGGGAACTTGGAGTGTGAGGGCGGAAATAGGCCGAAGAATGTCGGTTAGAGCAGTGTATTTTTTGCTGCGTATCTAGGAGACAATATTTGATGAACGGGGTAAGATGGTTGGAGGCAGACTTAAGATAACTTTGGTAGGAATAGAAAATGGGTCTGAGAGGTGTGAGGATAGTATATGAAAAACTTATTTGAAAAAGATAGAGCAAAAGGTGACGAAAGGCCCAAGGTGGGTACTGAAAGCAGTGAAGTCGTAACCGTGGTGGTCCAGCAGTTAAGGCTCCTAGTGTCCAGTGCAGGGGACATAGGTTCTATCCCTGATCAGGCAACTGAGATGCCACATGGTGCATAGCGTTGCCCCAAAAAAGGCAGTGAAGAAAAGGGCCTTGGAAGAAGAGCCACCAAGAGGGTAGACAGAAGTGTTTGGTATCTGGGGGATGATTCGGTTGGAGAATCATTTATTCAACAAATATTTTAAACACCTATTTTGTGCCAAATACAATATGGGTATTGGCGTCCAAAGATGAAAAGACTTGATCATTGATTTCCAGGAAATATGTTAATTAATAATTACAAAGAATATGGTACAAGTCAGGATGGGCACATGTTCAAGGAACAGTTAAATCATAAAGAAGTTTTATGTCTTTCTGGGTGAATAAGGATAAACATCATAGAGGAAGTATTTGATCAAAGATTGAAAGAATGAACTAAGAAGGTGATTAGGTAAAAGCAGAATATTCAAGACCAAGGCTCAAGTCTTACCCATTTTTATATTCCTAGAGCCCATTTTGTGGTGTGCAGAAAATAGAATGACCATAAATTCTGGAGTCTAGCAGAAGATGGCTACAAAGGGAGGTGGAAGATGATGAAGCAGTGAAAGAGAGGAAGGAAACGATGACCATTCAGAGGCTGAACTTAGAGACCGTGTGGTGTCTTCCACATCCTGAAGGGTACTATGTCAGCTTGAAGGAGCTGATTCTGCCCTTGAAGTTTGCCAGCCTACAATTAAGAGAGTTCAGCCATCAGGATAATCCAATTCAATAAACAGAATTACAAATTTTTATTCTAATTACATTCAGAAGCTTTAAAAGACAATTATACTTTGGGCCAAGGGACAGGCCACAAATTTAAAAAAATCAGAAGTCTTGATATTTTCTGGAATCTTTTTGCTCATCTTTAATTGAAAGGATATTTACTTTTCAAGCCAGTTTTCAGGTCAATCCAATTATGCTTCTCTGTGACACATACTCTCATTTCACCTTGGCAGATTGGTTTCATTAGAAATAATCCATGGTGGGGGTAATGTTAACATAATATTGCTTCTAAACTCGGCACAGTTTGATGAAAGATTTGGATGTACTCGGTGGGTTGCCGTTCCAATTTCAGACGTTTTGCTGGCATTCCCTGAGAGTCTGCCAATAGCAGGGGATGACAGCTAAATGGGCTTTTCATGCTCTGAATGTGGCCGTGGAGACTCAGTCCTATGACTCTCTTTAAAAGCCTTGGGGAATTGATGATTGAGAGGCCCTGAGCTCCTCTGAGAAATGTTGTTTCAAAAGAGTGCTTGCCAATTCCAAACTTAGCAGTTAAAACTGGAAGATGAGTTAGGTCGCCTCTCTCATTTGTGCATTGTTTAATCCAGTTTGCAATGTTATGTCGCATACATTATCCCATTGGATCTTCATAGTCACTCTGAGTTGTAGTCAAGAACAGTCTTACTTTTTCCATTTTATGGATTTTACAGATGAGGACTGGGTTGAAAGAGAGTAACTTGTTTGTTCGTATTTGCAAAGATAATTAAATGTTTATGAGGTCTGGGGATCAACTTGGTCAGTTTGTTCCCAGTCTAGGGCTTATTATACTTAACCAGGTAGTTTTATGGGTTTTAAATTTATTCATTGAATGAATGACAATCCAGTCTTTGCAGCAGATAATGTCCATACCACAGGTTTAAGCAGGCAGGTATAATGAAGATAGAAAAGGTACTAAAGACCATGACTTTGCTCTTCAAGGCTTGGACTTTGGTGCATCTTTGTGTTAAGCACAATGATGGCTTTGCTGATTCATTCATTAGTCTGACTCGTCATACATTTGAGCTTCCCAGGAGGTACTATTGGTGGAGAATCCTCCTGCCAATGCAGGAGACGTTAGAGACAGGCTTGATCCCTGAGTTGGGAAGATCCCCTGGAGGAGGGCACGGCAGCCCACTCCAGTGTTCTTGCCTGGACAGTCCCCTGGACAGAGGAGCCTGGCGGGCCAAAGTCCATGGGGTCACAAAGAGTCAGACAGACTGAAGTGACTTAGCAGGCACGCACACATCATACATATGCCAAGTTCTCTCTCCCTGAAGCGTGCAGAGAGCACTCTAGAAAGAAGACAGAATGACCGCAACAGGAATCTCATGAGTAAAAGTTCCATTTCATTAAGACAACTTGCCTCATCCGCTTCACAGTACAAAGGAAGATTAGTCTTAAACTTTTTGATATTCACATTAATTGCATCTCAGGTTGCTTTGGTAGAAGACACTGCTGACCCAGGTTTCTGTACCTGCCACAGTGGTTCTTCAGGGGAGAGCAATCTGACTGCCCCCTCGTTATCTGCTGCCGGAGAGCTTAACATTGTTAGAGTGCTTTGGTTTCTCCTCATGCAAAGGTGTTATTCTCAAAGGGCTCACAGTGGTTGTTGGTTGAGACAAGCTTGGACGTCAGCAGCAGGCTCCACTAGAATCAGCTCTCCCTCTAAGCAGTAGGCCTTGGCCTTGATCCTAGACTTGTCTATGCTCCATCTTTGTGAGCCCTTTTCGAAGGCCTTTGTTGGACTTAAGTTGACATCATTCCAGTCTGAAGGCCTTTGTTGGACTTAAGTTGACATCACTCCAGTCTGTCAGAGTTTAATGTTGACTATCACAGTGGAAGTTGTTGAAGCATCTACCACCTAAGTGAGCTTCCTAGGTAGTGCTAGTGGTAAAGAACTCACCTGCCAATGCAGCAGAGGCAGGTTTGATCCTTGGGTCAGGAAGATCCCCTGGAGAAGGAAATGACAACCTGCTCCAGAACTCTTGCCTGGAAAATTCCATGGATAGAGGAGCCTGGTGGGCTACTGTCGATAGGGTTGCAAAGAGTCGGACACAACTGAGTGAGTGAGCACACACACCACCTGTGTATCCCAAAGTCCACGAAGCTCCATGCAAACCTCACCGTCTAATCACAGATGCGCTGTGTCTTTGGCACAGCAAAGACCATCTGGAGGGCCTTTTGGCAAACACCTCCAGATGGTTCCCATTAAGTCTTGTCTTATCTTTACCTATCTGAGAGAGGTATTTTGGATGATTCTTTGTGGAACCAAGAAGTCGAGAGGATACGTCCTTTCCATATTTTACCTAAGAAAACCAAGAACAAATTCATGATTTCCTTTCAAGGCAACTTGATATAACAGTGTCCTAGACTATGGAAAAGGTTGAAAGCCTTAGTGTGACTTAAATATTTAGATAAGCCTTCCATACCGAAGTAGAACTTTGTCCTGACATTTGAATACTAAATGTATCTAAGAATTCTAAGAAATTATATAGAAATTTTGAATTGATGAACATTTGACTTGTAAATCTGTGCTCAAGCTACACCTCACTCTGCTATGAGAGAAAGGGAGAAAAATGTCTTCTTCTAGAATGTCTAATAAGGGGATAAAAGGACAAAGATGAGGTGGCAGAAAAGACAAAGAGCTCTGAGTCAGAGAAGGATAAAAAGGCTGAACTGCACGTTGACACTAATTTCAGGGTTGGTCTGCGGCTGACGTGAAAATGCTGGAGTCGATGGCCTAAAGAAAGCACTGCCGTGGGTTAGAGGTGGTCAGGACAGCTGCAGCGGGCCTGGGCACTCGGTGGCAAGGGCGTTCAAGTTCAGTGGCTCTGGGGCCGTCAGGCCCGGTCATCAGTGCTCGCTGCGCCCTGCGCCGTTGGGGCCGAGAGTGCCCTGTGTCGTTGGGGCTGCGAGCGCTCCGTGGCACCGACCTGGGGGCGGCTCTGGCGCGATTCTGATGATGTTTTGCCTGCTTTTGCTCTATTCGGAGCATCATTTTCCAACTTTTCTGTTAATCCTGTGAGCTACCAATTTTCTCCCGAGAAATCATCGCTTTTGCTGAAGTTATTTGGTGGCACTTTCTGTCCTTTGTGAACAAGAAGCTGGGCAAGCGCAGATCCTGGAAGCAGTAGTATACACAGGTGTATTTTAGGACAGTGCGAGAACTGTGGGCTCCTTGAGTTGATTAGAATGAAGAACAATGGAAGTTCCGCTCAGATTTGGTCTTGAGCATCCAGAGCTCATGGTGCACAGTTGAGAATCTGCTGATGAAGCTTGTCAGTCTGGGATAAAACGCATATCAAAAGCAAGATTTGGTGGACTGAGTCATCTCATGCCCTGGGGTGCAGTGAAGACTCCCAGAATTTGAGAACTATTGGCTGAGGTGTGTATCATGTGGTGTCTCAGCGGAAAGGAGATGGCACACTCAAATAGGGTAGCTGAGGAAAGTCTGAAAAGGGTTTATTAGAGTATTGTGAGCAGGGCTGAGGGAAATCAACCCGAGGCCGTGCAGCAGCGAAGGGATGTGAACTGCAAGGTCCTCACAGCCCCTGCGCCTGAAAGAGCGAGAGGGAGGAGAGGTCACCAGGGCCCCAGACCGCTGTCGGTGCAGCCGCAGGTTTAGAATGAAAGCAACTGTGGACTTTGGTAAAAGGATCCAGCCACTGCCTTCTGTCCTGGAAGGCTGCAGGCCAGGAGGTAAATCCTCCCTTACCTTTCTCAATCTGAGTCTCCCCCTCAGGCATCCTAGGGGCTGCAGCCAGCCTGAAGCCGCAAGGCTGAGGCCACCTGGTTGATGCCGAACCTGGAGACGGCTTTTGGGGGCGGAGAGGGAGGAAGTGAATGGAGGGTAGATCAGGGTGGACAAACAGAGGCTGTTCTTCACGGGGCGGCTACTTCTGATGGCACTAGAGAGAGCTTTCAAGAGATTAGCCAACTAATTCCTACATTCTTGGCTCAATGAACAGCCTGAAAGAAAGGTATTTTCTATGGCTATGGAAAAGAATATCTTATCTCTCAGAGGTTTAGGATGGGGATGGCCCCAAACCAAACAGTTTTGTTCCAAGATTTGACATATCACAGAATCAGCTTAATTCAGTTTGTTAGACTTCTTCTAAAGTTGGAAGAAATGAAGTAGGATGGGACCTCCATGAATTAGAATGGGACCCTGTGAAAGACTTGTCTACACTCGCAACTGCAGTGAGCCTTCCCGGCCACCCCTTTCCAAGACTGCTGTTGAACTTTGTGACCACGTCTCTAACTCTTGCAGAAGTCATTTCTTCCTCTGTCCTCTCTACCAGCCTTACTGACTGACTGTCTGTTAAACACTTGCTCCTATGATATCTGGGCTGTGTATGTGTGTTCAGTCATGTCCGATTCTTTTTGACCTCATGGACTGTAGCCCTCCAGGCTCCTCTTATCCATGGGATTTCCCCTTCAAGAACGCTGGGGCAGGTTGCCATTTCCTACTCCAGGGGATCTTCCCCACCCAGGGATAGAACCTGCCTCTCTTGCATTGGCAAGCAGATTCTTGACCACTGTGCCACTGGGAAAGCCCATTTATTTTTATTATCCCCATGAAAATTTGAGTATAGTGAAATACCCCACTTTTATACACTTTCTATCTTACAAACTTTCTAGTTTCTCAAATTCTTCTAATAGTGAAAAGTATATTTCATTCCAAGTCAAAATAGAAGATAACACCAATGATTTTTAGACTGTCAATTCCAAAGGTTGAAAGGTAAGGTAGAGTGTAATGAGGACAGAAGCATCCAGAGGCTCGCCGTGGACAGTAAGGGAGCTGAGCTGGAGACAGCTGCTCACTTCAGCAGGAAGTCTGAGAGACGCAGGAGAGGCGTTGCAAACACTGCCGCTTGACGTCTCTTCAACCCCACAACCAGCACGGGATCAAGTACAACTATCAGGCTGGGGGCAAAGGTATTTATGGGGTTTTTTCCTAGAGGTGACGTGGGGAAGGGGTGTGTAGCACCAGGATTCAAAAAGGAAAAGGAAAAAAAAGAGGCCCTATGAATAAAGAGTAGAGCTTGAGGGCACAGATAGATGTTATAGCTTTTTCCTAAATGTATGGCCCCTTTCTAAGTTGAGCGAGTGAGTAGCAGGGCCTAATTCTTCATGTGCTTTCGTGACATCTTTGAGCCTCATGTGTGCGTGCTCAGTCCTGACCGACTCTTTGCAACATCAGGGACTGTAGCCCACCAGGTTCCTCTGTCCATGGAATTCTCCAGGCAAGAGTACTGGAGTGGGTTGCCATTTCCTTCTCCAGAGAATATCTGGGTTGGGGACATTTAAAAAATTAAATCTGAGAAAAGAATTTTATACTCCAAAAGTATTATAAGAATTTACTAACTTATGTGGACAAAAATCTAAGATATGTGTGCAGGAATGGATTCTGAGGGTGTTGGGTTAAAACTGGAAGAAGATCATTTTATTTCAGGCTGAGTTTTTGGAAACTGGTCCATTTTCAGTTTCTGTTGGGTTCATTGTGCATGTTTAAACATCTGGGAGTGGTTCTAATTTTTTTCACTTGGTTGACTGAAATCTGGACCTACATGAAAAAGATGCCAGTTTCACTGTAGAGATGGAATCTAAAGACTTTAAAGATGGGAGGGTTGAGATGGATGAATTATGTATGACTCACCTACCCGTTGCTTAACCAAGGTCCCCAAAGGGCCTGCACTGCAGCTTGACTCTGCCCTTTGTCTACACTGCTTCCTTCCCCACCTTTCCACAGGTGCTGATCCAAGGCGTCTCTTAAGTAAGTATACTGAAATTTAAATGCCATCTCAGAGTTTACTTCTCAAAGAACCCAGCCTGTAACATCAGCTGTGTGCATGTGCTAGTCGCTCAGTCGTGTCTGACTCTTTGCAACCCTACGGACTGTAGCCCACCAGGCTCCTTTGTCCATGGGATTCTCCAGGCAAGAGGACTGGAGTTGGATGCCATGCCCTCCTCCAGGGCCTCTTCCTGACCCAGGGACTGAACCCGTGTTTCTTATGTCTCCTGCACTGGCAGGCGGGTTCTTTACCACTAGTGACCCTGGGAAGCCCAGCATCAGCTGTAGCCTCATCTCAATTACGAAAATGAGGAATATAACATCAAGCCATATTTCTTACCTTGCAATGCGTGTGTGTGTGCACACAGGCGTGAGTGTATACTTCATTATCTGCTTTCTCTATCTCATTTTCATATGTCTGTACATATCATATATTGTCAGGTAATGACTTTGATTTATTTGGCTGTGCTGAGTCTTAGTTGCAGCACGTGGGATTTAGTTCCCTGACCAGGGATTGAACCTGGAGCCCCTGCATTGAGAGTTTGGAGTCTTAGCCACTGGACCACCAGGGAAGTCCTGAGTAATGACGTCTCTTCTAGTCAAAGTGGAAGAATATCAGGAAGGAGTAAGATCTGGAACCTGGGGCTCACTACAGGACCCAACGAGACGTTGTTTTGCTCCCATCAGATGACTGTGAGAGTCTGGTTGTCTTGAGAAGCATTTCACTGTGTTTACAGGAGCAATGCTTTTAAAAATGTTAAGAAGCAAAGAAGGATCTGGGGAGACTTTAGTCAGAATGGAGGATGTCATGAATGTTAGTCATTCTGACTGCCCAGAACCTAAAAATGTCCTTTGCATTTTGGAGAAAGTCCTGAGAGGTGGGAGGTTACTCTCGCTACAGAACTGGAAGCAGTGGGCTATTCTCTTTTTAGCTTTGCTCTAGTAGCTGAACCCAGACAGGAAAAGGAGCACGTCAAGACTGTATACTGTCACCCTGCTTACTTAACTTCTATGCAGAGTACATCATGAGAAACGCTGGGCTGGAAGAAACACAAGCTGGAATCAAGATTGCCGGGAGAAATATCAATAACCTCAGATATGCAGATGACACCACCCTTATGGCAGAAAGTGAAGAGGAACTCAAAAGCCTCTTGATGAAAGTGAAAGTGGAGAGTGAAAAAGTTGGCTTAAAGCTCAACATTCAGAAAATGGAGATCATGGCATCAGGTCCCATCACTTCATGGGAAATAGATGGGGAAACAGTGGAAACAGTGTCAGACTATTTTGGGGGGCTCCAGAATCACTGCAGATGGTTATTGCAGCCATGAAATTAAAAGACGCTTACTCCTTGGAAGAAAACTTATGACCAACCTAGACAGCATATTCAAAAGCAGAGACATTACTTTGCCAACAAAGGTCCATCTAGTCAAGGCTATGGTTTTTCCAGTGGTCATGTATGGATGTGAGAGTTGGACTATAAAGAAGGCTGAGTGCCGAAGAATTGATGCTCTGAAGAATTGAGGGACCTTCTGTCCTCCTCTGGCCTGGACTCTGCTCCTTGTGGTCTGTCCTCTCTGCTTCCTTATGTATCTATGACGCCGGCACATTTTACGTTGGCAGGGATACATCCTAGATACCCCCGCTGCCTAGACGTGAACAAAACCCTGATTTTATTCCCAAGTGATTACCAGCAAACTCGAGAACAGCTGCTTCATGGGCTTGGACTGGTGTCTGAGCGAGTGGTGTGGAGCCATCTGAAAGGCCCCCTCCTTGTCCCATAGCAGCTAAAACACTGGCAGGAACAGAGAAGCGTGTTGGATCCCACAGTTAGAAACTCTAGAGCGTGGACCATCTCCCGTCAGAGCAGTCCTCTAGGTTACTCATTCAGATGCATTGTCAAAGCTGTGCGCCTGACCCGTGGCTGTCACAGCAATGGCAAGGAAAGAGATTACTGGTAAACCCAGACAGGCTGCCAAGGCTAGCACAAGCAGTTATCCATTTCTTCTTGACATTCTCATTGCAACAAGTAAGTCGTAAATCTCCTCTTATTTAAATGGCAGATGTTAGAGAGTGTTATATTTGTTTAGGTAAACCTATAAAAGGGCAGAGTTAACTCACAGCATCTGGAAAGCAGGCTGTAGGTTAATCCCTTCGGATTCAGGAAGGGATTGAGGAAGGAAGTCTGGGAAGTAAAGAGCACCCTAGGGACCAAAAATTAATGAGCAGAGCCCTGCTTGCAGTCTGAGGTCAGGGCTCTGTTAGAGAAACACTCCCTTCTGCGGTGGACCAAATGTTTGTGCCCCCTTTGCCTCCCTTTCCAAATTCGCGATGTTGAAGCCCTCGTCCCCTAGATGATGGGATTCGGAGGTGGGAAACGTGGGAGGCAACACGGTCATGAGCGTTGAGTCCTCACAAATGAGGGTCGTGCCCTTTTAAAAAGAGACGTGGAGGCCTCCCCAGTGGTCCAGTGGCTAAGACTCCCTGCTTCCACTGTAGAGGCATCGCTTGGATCTCTGGTCAGGGAACCAAGACCCTACATGCCACACGGGAGAGCCAAAAATAAAGGAGAGAGAGACTTGACAGAGCTCGGTCTCTCTTTGCCGTGTGAGCAGACAGAGGACGTCATCTGCAACCCAGGAGCAGAGTTTTTACCAGGATGAGATGGTTGGATGGCATCACCGACTCGATGGACATGAGTCTGAGTGAACTCTGGGCGTTGGTGATGGACAGGGAGGCCTGCGTGCTGTGGTTCATAGGGTCGCGAAGAGTCGGACACGACTGAGCGACTGGACTGAACTGAACTGAGGTTAGCAGCACTTTGCTCTTGGATTTCCTGGCTTCTGGCGCTGTGAGGGATAAAGGTTTGCTGATTACAGCACCCAGTCCATGTTATTCTGTTGCAGCAGCCTGATCAGATGAAGAGTAAGACCATTTCCAAATAGAAAGGCAGCTGTGTCTCTTGATGAAGTAGGAAATCATTCAGTAAAGGCTGATAATCATAGCAGGGGCTTGTATCTCACATGCATCTGAACTAACGCGCTAGACGCTGGAAAGCACATCCTCTGAAGAGAGCTGCAGACAGAACCCCTGTCATACTACTTGTTAAAAGTTGTCCATTACCTGCTCTTCGCCTGCCACCACAGACATTTTCTCAGTTCATCCTCTCAGCCATGCTTGGTGGAAGTGTTTATTGTGTCCATTTTACAGATGAGGCTCGGAGAAGATAAAGGCACTCTTCAGTCTTTTTCTGTGTGCCAGGATGCCAGAACCCAGCTTTGTCTGATTTCAAAGGCCAGGCTGTTTTAACTGTTTTGACTATAGAGTTGGAATAAGACATTCATAAAACATCTGCCCACAAGATAGGCATGTTAGTCTGCTCAAGGCTCATCCCTGTCTTTTTGAGGTTAACAAAAACCAGTGTGTGTTTTGTTTTTAACCACATGTCCCTGGGTACCATTGTCAGATTCAGAACCCCAGGCTGCCCTGAAATTTGATCCTACCCAGTGTGGGATCTTTCATATTCTCCTGTTTTGGCCTCACAATTTACCTAAAGCACATCAATCCAGTTTAGTCTGGAACAAGTTCTAAAAGAAAGCACATTACTTGACACGCTCGGGGAAGAGAGGAGGAGGGAGTCAGGATGGAAATGAACTTTGTTTGCAAGAGTGCTGTGCTTTGTCACAAGGACCAGGGTCACGTGGTACTTTCAAAGAACCCAAACATCCAAACCATCACATGCAGAGTGGTTTTAAAGACATACGGTTCGAATCACCCTCGTTCCATGGAGCAACAGAAATAGGACCCGAAAATGACCTGCTTGGCCAGCCTGTCCTTCCGGAGTGTTTTCAGATGGTTCTCTGACGAGGCTGAGTGAGGGCTCTTGGGTTTGATGAGCTCAGTGTTGGGGGAAACTCTTTTGCTTCCTCTGTGAGTTGGCCACCTAACTGTTCTTACTGCTTGGAGATTTTCCCAACCCCAAGCCAAAGCTTTCCTTTGCTGCCCTACATCTCATTGTCCGGGATACTCATGGGCCTCTGACTCATCCTTTTGTCTCTGGCAGGTTCCATCCTTTGCAGAGGCTGGCGTGCCATGCTCAGGGTGTTCCGCTAACGCCTGACGTCTCCCAGTACCCATTGGCAAGTCATGCTCTCCCAAGATCAGGAAGCTCAGGCATGAAGGCCAGAGATGCTTTGCAACACGAGTGGCCTTGGGAGGTGGTGGAGAGCTTAGCCAAGTTTCCCTAGGTCTTCTTTTCATAGCTAATCTTTCTCAAACGTTGCCATTAATACACCCTTAATGGTACAGTCAAGTGAATGCATATCTCAAAGGGCTCTGCCCAAAGTAGCTTGTGATTTCTTGAACATGGCCTATTTGGTCTTACATTTTCACATCTTAAAGGTATCTGTGCTTTCTTTAATGAAAAAAAAAAAGTTTTAAACACTAGCCAATGAAAATATTCCACTTTGCACTCTCTCCTACTGAAACCCCAGCCCTGCAGAATCCTCAAGTAAAATTGTCATCATAGGAGGAAATTCCAGGGCAGTCCAGTGGTTCATGGAGAAGGGAATGGCAACCCACCGCAGTATTCTTGCCTGGAGAACTCCGTGGACAGAGGAGCCAGGCAGGCTGCAGTCCATGGGGTTGCAAAGAGTCGGACACAGCTGTCACTCACTCACTCCAGTGGTTAGAACTCGGTGCTTCCACTCCAGGGGCTGCAGGTTCAATCCCCTGTCAGGGAGTTAAGACCCCACACACCAAACAAACGAATTGTCATCGTAGGAATGTGCTTATACTGAGTCTGGGACCTCAGAGCCCCCAGACATGTTATACAGAGAATACAAATTCCCATTTGAGAAGCAAAACTCTGAGAAGTACCAAGTGCCCCTCAGGGCCGCGTGTGGAGGGAAGGGTTCAGCAGCTAGCGGGGTGAGAAAGCCGGTACTCCCAGGGCGTGGAGGCAAAACAAGAGGTGGCCCCTGCCCTTCCTGAGCTCTGACAGTCTTCCTGGTTTCAGAGTCTGACCCCCGCTTCGGCCTTCGTAAGGCTGAGGATCATAGCCTTTGTGCAGTTTAAAGAGAAGGTATTTGTGAGACAGCCTGAGTCCTGCGGGCAGGGAATAAACGTGACTGGCCCTTTCTTCGTCTGGAGGAGAAGACAAGGAGAGACGCGCTCTCCGCTCTCCGAGCCTCCCTGTGGGTCCTCTCTCTCCCTGGCGTCACCCTCGGGCCGCTCACTTGCTGGAACAGAAAACTTGCAGCTCGCAGGCTCCCCACACCTTCTCCCTTCTGGCCGTGTGACCACGGGTGGAAGGCCCTCCTCTGCCCGCTGGGGGGAACCGGGCGCCGCCTCAGGGCAGCGCTGCGCTGGGCGGGCTGGCTGCGGTCTCGGGTCTCTCTGATCCCGCCTCTGACCGAGTCTCCCGAGCGCGTTCGCCTTCTGCGGAGCCCGAGGCCGTCTGCCAGTCCCGCACCGACCCTAACCCTCAAGCCCTGCCTGTTATGCCCGAGGTCCCAATCCCCAGAACTGAGAGAACAAGACGTCCACAGCCATGCAAACGCAAAAAGGGAATTTATTGCTAGCTCGTGCCAGGGCCCAAGTTTCATCCAACGCAGTGGAGTGGAACAAGGGCCCCGAGCCCTGAATCACAGCAGTATTTATAGGGTTAAGACAAAGACAGGGAGTTGACAGGGGCGGATTGGTTGCAAGGGTTCCTTAGCATCTACTCATTGGCTAGGTTTTCGCGTGCGCGGGCTTTCTCAGAGGGGTTTTCATCCTTGTCCTGATAAGCTTGGACCAGGCTACAGGGAGTATACTGATTGGTCGAGTCCTGGCGCCGGTGGAGGATGATCTCAGCTCCTCCTTGGCAATAACTCAGCCCCTCTGTAAAGGAGACTTAGGCCTACCTTGGCCCCCTGAAGCCTGTCATGGCTCCTGTTTGGTCCTAACATTCCCCCCTGTCTTTTTATCCTTGAGAGGAATCTTCCTCTCCATTTTGAGACACTGCCTGATATTGCTGCCTCAGTGCCATTATCTGAATGGTACTGACTTGTTCTCTTACAAAGGTTATCAATTTATTTAAAATACATGGGCCAAAAGTTAGAATGAGTAGGAGTATAATGAGCGGTCCAAGCAGGGTAGAAATTAGCCTTGTTAGCCAAGGAAATTGATGGAACCAGGACTCGAACCACCCCTGCTGGGCTTCTTGCTCCTCTTCTGCTGTGCTAATCTTTTTCTCACTTTTGCCATAGACTTTTTCTCCACCCCAGTGTGGTCTGCATAAAAGCAACATTCTTCTCCCAAAGTCACATATAATCCGCCTTGGTGTAGGGAGATCAAGTCTAGGCCCCTTCTGTTTTGCAAAACCATTTCTGACAGTGAAGTTAGGGATTCTTCAAGGTGGCTGATTGACTGTTCTATACGGGTAATGTCTTTATCTGTTGCCGCTCGTAGGGAAGTGAATCCCTGATTTTGCATAGTCGGATGTTATTCTTGTCCCTGCCCCGGCAATCCCGAGACCGAACATGTTCGCTAGTGTGATGGTTGTGATAGGCTCTCTCTTAACTCTGCTTTTCCCTAACTGATCTATAGTCTCTTTGGCCAAGTAGTCATACATAACTTTTTCAGGGTGATAGAAGATTTTGGGCACAGTCACTAATACACAAAACTCTCTATTCGGGTTAAAACCTGATGCATATAGACACGGAGTCAGCCCAGTGTGTGAGCAGACCCACCGTCCCCCTGCCTCAGGCACAATCCATTTTATTTGGTCCAGTTCTGTGAGATTGACTGTTCGGGCGCACAAGTGGACTGTTCGGAGTCTTTTCAAGTGGAACTTTACCTAAGCAACGTCCTCTTCCCCAAACTTCTTTCATAGTGAGACCGACCCTATGTTTTCTCCAGTGACATTGAGGTGGACCTGAGCTGGTGGACAGGTTGTAAGAAACATCTAAGCCTATTGCTTCATAAAAGGGAGGGTAAAGTGTGTGGCAGAGCCAACAAGATTGAGTTGCTCTGGGGTTAGAATGGTTTAGGGCTTTAAAGGCTGCTTTAGCTAGATCCCATAACGGGTCCGACGTTTCTAGGTTGGAGGTGGAGGACAAGGGGTCGAGGGCCTCCGCTATATTAGACTGGCCTCCTGGTCGAGAAACGGAGGGTGTAGGGCTCAGAATTGTAGCCCTCTGAGTTGGATCTGCCTTAAACACCCTTTGTGGGCCCGGATTTTCGATCTGATTGGGGCCTACACTTTGGGTTTGGATAGGTTCTATGATCTGACTTACAATCAAGATTCCCCCAGGTTTTACACTGAACCCATCGGCCTGTAGCTGGAAGCCCCAAGATAATCCGGACACCCGAGACTTTTCCTGCATAGCCGACTTCTGGATAAACGTT
Organism: Oryx dammah; assembly: GCF_014754425.2. NCBI lineage: Eukaryota > Metazoa > Chordata > Mammalia > Artiodactyla > Bovidae > Oryx > Oryx dammah. Next base: position 92,339,723 of record NW_024070203.1, on the reverse strand, counting down.
AATTTTACCTGAGCAATCTCATCTTTAGGCATCTCATCTTCCTGATCATAGGATTCATAGGATTCATCTCTTGACACAGGCTGAGTGAAGGAGAAGTTGACTAAATCTCGGTTGCTAGTTTTCTATCTCCTTACCCCATCACTTGAAGTCACACAGCTCCGTGACCTACAGAAATAATGTTGTATACCCCTACAAGTTTCCTCGTCACTTTTATGACCAGGACATGCCCCAAAACCTCTAGATCGGACCAAAAGCACTGACCAAGGGGTGTCCACTAAGTCCTTGAAGTCAAAATATGTCAGGCCACCAGGTGGTGTTCGGAGGATGTGTCTCGGTGGTCGTATTGAGTACCTCTCATGTCAGCCCATTTTGAAGTCTCCAGGTGATCTTGACAGGTTGACGTGGGTCAGTGCTGGCAGTCCCGGGGTCGAGGAGGACAGCCATCATCAGGAGAGTCAGAGTGATCCGTCCGAGATCTGCTGTCGGACGAGCTTCAATTTTAAGGGATTGAAGGATGCAGTGTTGACTTCCATTCTCTTTGAGCCCTCTCTTGTTCTTCTGGAGTGGCCTGTCGCACGTGGTTGCAATGTACCTAGGGTCCAATTCCGTCTACCTTGAGGGCAGTAGGGGTGGTAAGAAGAACAACATAAGGGCCCTTTCATCTTGGTTCTAAGGTCCTTGACTGGTGTCTTTTAACCCAAACCCAATCTCCTGGGCCTATACTATGAGATGGGATTGTTCTTTCATTTTGGCCCTCATGAATTTCCCGTACCAATGACCAGATATGTTTATGCACCTTACTCAAAGCTAGCATCTCCTATTGGAAAGTGCGTAGCGAGAGAGGTGGTTTGGTCTTTCCCTCAAATGCTGGACAAACGGGGGGCGGACTTCCATATACAATTTCAAAGGGAGTCAAACCCAGGTTATAGGGGGTGTTTCATGCCTGAAAAAGTGCGAAGGGAAGGAGGGTCACCCAGTCCCCGCCAGTCTCTATTGCCGGTTTTGTTAAAGTTTCTTTTAGGGTCAGATTCATTCTTTCTACCTGTCCTGAGCTCTGGGGACAGGTATTTGCAATGTAACTTCCATTTGGTCCCCAGGGCTGAGGCCCTGAACAATTTTACTCACAAATGCGGGTCCATTATCAGAGCCGATAGATGCCGGCAGCCCAAACCTAGGTATAATCTCTTCTAGGAGCTTCTTAACTACTACTATCGCTGTCTCCTTCTTAGTAGGGTAAGCTTCTACCCACCCAGAAAACGTATCAACCAAAACTAGCAGGTAATGGTATCCATACTTGCCTGGCCTTACCTCAGTGAAATCTATCTCCTGATGATGTCCTGGCCTTTCCCCCCGATATCTTACACCTGTGTGCTGTCCTTTTCCCGGTCTCATCATCTGACAGGCCTTGCAGGAGCGGACTATATCCTGGATGGGTTTTTTTCTGTTGGGGAAACCGCAACTGCGCTGTTTGTAGGAGTGTCAAAGTCTTTTTCTCTCCCAAATGGGTGGTTTGATGTAAATGGATACAGAGATGCCTGCCCAGGTCAGCAGGAAGCAACAGGTTGTCATCTTGGTCCCGATACCATCCGTTTTTGCCAGCAGGACGGGTGGTATTACCTTGCACCCAGCTCAAATCAGAGGGGGAGTACATGGGGCTTGGGGGAAGTGCTCCCATCCCTGGCGGTGGTGATCCCACAGGCAGTATATGGGCCTCGTGGTCTCCAGCAGCTGCCTCGCGGGCTGCTGCATCGGCAGCACAGCTGCCTCGGGCCCTGGCACCCTCTCCTTTCTGGTGTCCCGGGACATGCACTATGGACGCTGCCTGGGGCAAGTGGACGGCTGCCAAAAGTCTGCGAATCTCAGGCACGTTTCTAATCTCTTTTCCCTCCACCATCAAGAGCCCCCGCTCTTTATATATGGGGCCTTGAATGTGCTCAGTGCCGAATGCATATCGGCTGTCAGTGTAAATAGTGACTCTTTTTCCTTTTGCCCTCTCTAGTGCTTGTATCATAGCTATCAGTTCTGCTTTCTGGGCTGATGTTCCAGGGGGCAAGGCCTCAGCCCAGATGATCCTTCCAGTTTCACCCACTATGGCTGCCCCCGCTTTTCTCTGTCCATCCTTTATATAACTGCTCCCATCCGTGAACCATACCAGCTCACTGTTTTCTAATGGCAAGTCGCTGAGGTCTTTTCGTATGGTGGTTACCTCAGCTAACACCTCAACACAGTCATGGAGGGGCCCGTCCTCCTCCGGGATGGGTAGCAAAGTGGCAGGGTTCAGAAAACAAGGTGTTTGAAAGTGTATCCGGGGAGCATCCAGCAGCAGGGCCTGGTAATGGATTAAGCGAGCATTAGAAATCCACTTACCCGGTGGCTGTTTGAGGATCCTCTCTATGGCATGAGGAGTGTAGACCAGGAGACGCTGTCCATAAGTCAGCTTGTCAGCATCATGGACAAGGAGAGCAGTGGCTGCGATGATACGGAGACAGGGTGGCCATCCTGCAGCTACCGGATCCAGTCGTTTAGAGAGCTATGCCACAGGCCGTCTCCACGGTCCCCATTGCTGCGTCAGGACTCCCTTCCCCACTCCCTGCTTTTCATCCACAAACAGTTGAAATGGCTTAGCTGGGTCCGGAAGAGCAAGGGCTGGGGCTTCCAGTAACGCCTGTCGAAGTTCCTGAAATGCCCACCTCATTGGCTCAGTCCAAGTCCAGTCTCTATTTTCTCTGCTTCCTTTGTATAGAGGTCGGGCCTTTTCAGCAAACCCCATAATCCATAGCCTGCAGTATCCAACCGTCCCTAAAAACTCCCTCACCTGCCGGGGAGTTGTTGGCTCGGGGATCCGTAGAATAGTCTCTTTCATAGCCTGAGTCAACCATCTTTGTCCCTGTTTTATTTTATATCCCAAATAAATGACTTCCTGTCTAGCAATTTGGGCCTTCTTCGCACTTGCCCGGTACCCCAATGTCCCCAAAGTCTGGAGGAGATCGCCTGTGGCCTTTAGGCATACCTCCTCAGTTGTAGCGGGCAGCATTAGGTCATCTACATATTGCAACAGAACGACTTCGGGGTGGCTGGTTCGATACTCACAGAGATCTTCGCCTAGAGCCTCATTGAACAACGTCGGCGAGTTTTTGAACCCCTGTGGGAGGCGAGTCCAGGTCAGCTGCCTCATCAGCCCATTCGAATGCGAAGATTTCCTGGCTCTGGGGGGCAAAGGCAAGCTGAAAAAGGCATCTTTCAAGTCTAAAATTGTATACCAGACATAGTCTGGTGGCAAGTGGCTCAGGAGGGTGTATGGGTTAGGGACAGTGGGATGAATGTCACTCACCCGTTTGTTGACTTCACGAAGATCTTGGACTGGTCTAAAGTCTGCTCCCCCGGGCTTTTTCACAGGCAACAGGGGAGTATTCCACGGGGACCGGCACTTTTTGAGAATTCCTGCCTTTAGGAGGCGCTGGATGTGTGGCGTAACTCCTTGCCGGGCCTCCTGGCTCATGGGATACTGTTTCACCCTCACAGGAATAGCATTTGCTTTTAATTCAACAACAATGGGAGGTCTTTGTTTAGCTAGCCGAACTCCCGCTATCTGCCCAGGCCAGAGGGTATTTCTGAATCCACTGTTGCATAGCAGGAGCCACCGCTGCAGGGGGCCTTGGTGAATATAGTCTGTATTCATCTCTCAGTGCCAGCGATAACACATGAATTGGTTGTCCAAGCCCGTCTGTGACTGATGTCCCCCAGAGTCAAAGTGAATTTGTGCATTGACTTTGGCCAATAGGTCTCTTCCTAATAAAGGGGCCGGACATTCCAGGATCACCAGAAATGAGTGGGACACCCGTTGGGCTCCCAAGTCCACTTTTCCTTTAGTAGTCCAGTAATATCTCTTTGTCCCGGTGGCTCCCTGGACCAAGCTAGTCTTTTTGGACATCAGCCCAAATTTTTGGTTGAGAACTGAGTATTGGGCTCCCGTATCCACCAGGAAGCCGACCAGTTTCCCCTCCACATTAATAGTTACCCAGGACTTGGGGAGAGGTGCCGGGCCCTGACCCCCCTAATCACTATCTTCCCCTGCATATAAGACGTGGGTCCCCGAGGAAGATTCTTCCTTTTTTACAGTCTTTTTCTTTAGATCTCTCTTGGGGAACTCATTTTTCCAGTGTCCCTGCTCTTTGCAGTAAGCACACTGGTCTCTCTTTAGGGCGGGTCTAGCTGGTCTTTCCTTTCCTCCCGACCCGGTGTCTTTAGTTCTCGGGGCTTCGGGCCCCGTTCTCGTCCCCGCAAAAAGGATCTGAGCCAGCTCTTTCTGATTTCTCCAGTTTTCTTCAGCCCTATATTCCCTTTCCTCCCGTCTAATCCGCTCCTCATATTCTCTTTCTTCCTGTCTAATCCTTTCCTCCCTCTCCTCAGGGGTCTCTCTGTTATTAAACACTTTCTCAGCTGCCCTTACCAGATCCTGTATTGACAGTTCCCCCAGCCCTTCTATCTTCTGTAACTTTCTCCTGATATCTGGAGCTGCCTGGTTCACGAAAGCTAACAGAACTGCTGCGCGTGACTCATCAGCCTGGGGGTCCATGGGCGTATACTGCCTAAAGGCTTCCATTAACCTCTCTAAGAAGGCTGCCGGGCTTTCGTTTGGCCCCTGTCTTATGAGATTCACCTTAGATAAATTTGTAGGTTTCCTGGCGGCTGCCCGGAGGCCGGCCATGAGAGTCCGACTGTACTCAGAGACGCTCCGTACCTTCCGGGCGCTCAAAGTCCCAGTTTGGCCGCGTGGAAGGGAACCCTTCCTCCACTAGGCGGGGCTGCATGGTCGGTCTCCCATCCGCTCCAGGAACGTGTTTCCGCGCTTCCGACAGGATTCGCTCCCGCTCCTCCGTGGTGAAAAGCACCTGTAACAGCTGCTGACAATCATCCAAGTAGGATTGTGAGTAAACAGGACAGTGTCTAAAAGATCAACAAGGCCTTGGGGCTTTTCAGAAAAAGAGGGGTTTTGAGCTTTCCAGTTATATAAGTCGCTGGTGGAGAACGGCCAATATTGATAATTCCGTTCGCCGTCAGGATTGGCCGGCCCCACCCGCACGGGAAGCGCTGGAGCGGTGGACGAAGGGGCCTCTCGGCTCCCGGAGTCGGACGAGTCCCCGGCCCCTCGGATCCTCCCGCGAGTCCCCTGGGCTGCCCGCCCTCCCGCTGTGGAGCCGAGGGTTCTGAGCTCCCCCTTTGTTCTCCGGACGACACCTGAGGTACCTGCGGGGGCAAGGGTGGCGGGATATACGGGGGAGGCGAGATTTCAGTGTCTAAATCGATCAGACTAGGGTAGAGAGAAGCCTCGTGGAGTATCGGTTTCTTCCGGCTCTCCCGTGCCTCCCGGTCTTCTTCCTTAGAGGTCTCCACGACCAGGACCTTTGGGACAGAAGCCCTGGGGGGGTTGTGAATAAAGGGTTTCAGCCAGACGAGAGGGTCTTCTACTAGATTTTCCCAGGCCAGGATGTAAGGAGCTTGGTCCGGATGGCCCCGAGGGTCAGGAGCCATTATCTTTTCTTTAACAGCCCGGATGACCCGCAGGCCGAAAGTTCCCTCCGGCGGCCAGCCGACCTGGAATGTCGGCCACCCAGATGAGCATAGGGTTCTTAGCTTGCTCTTCTTTACTAGCATGGATAGATTCTGAGCCTTGGACTTAAAATCAGAAAAATGGTCAGTCATTACAGATAGCGGTGTAGAATAACTTTGACCCATGACGGCAACACCCACAATAAACACACAAAAAAGCACGGCGCCGGCACACAGAGACAAGCGACAGACAGTAGACGAACAAATATCGGCCGAAAACACTGAACTAGGTTCATCCCGGGTTGCTGTTGTCCTGTTCCCCAAAGTTACCTTACCGAAGGGCGTCCACTGCCCACCAGACTCAGGATCGGGAGAAACGTTTCCCCCCGTTCCTTTACAGAATGGCTCACAGAACCAGCTGCCTTCCAGCTCGAATGCTGGGCCCCGGACTTATGCTGGCTGGGCGACTCTTTCGCCCCCTGACCTGATGCCGGCATCCAGATATACCTCCTCCTAGTGAGGCTTCCCTTAAGCCTGGAAAGTGTTGTTCTTCTCAGTCAGGGGATCCCGGACGAGCCCCCAAATGTTATGCCTAAGGTCCCAATCCCCAGAACTGAGAGAACAAGACGTCCACAGCCATGCAAACGCAAAAAGGGAATTTATTGCTAGCTCGTGCCAGGGCCCAAGTTTCATCCAATGCAGTGGAGTGGAACAAGGGCCCCGAGCCCTGAATCACAGCAGTATTTATAAGGTTAAGACAAAGACAGGGAGTTGACAGGGGCGGATTGGTTGCAAGGGTTCCTTAGCATCTACTCATTGGCTAGATTTTCACGTGTGCGGGCTTTCTGGGGCGGGGGGAGGGGGGCAGGGGGCGTTTCCTCCGTGTCCTGATGAGTTTGGACCAGGCTACAGGGAGTATACTGATTGGTCGAGTCCTGGCGCCAGTGGAGGATGATCTCAGCTCCTCCTTGGCAATAACTCAGCCCCTCTGTAAAGGAGACTTAGGCCTACCTTGGCCCCCTGAAGCCTGTCATGGCTCCTGTTTGGTCCTAACACTGCCCACCAGGCCGATCGGTCGGTGGGCTGGTCATGTCCGCTGGCCCCACCCACCCCCAGGCTGCCCCCTGTGCGTTGGGGCCTAACCTCTGCGTCACGCTAGTGGAAACAGCGTTTTCCTTTGTGTCGGCCGCTGGGTCTGGCGCGGCAGGCAGGAGGCGGCCCCAGCCGCAGTCGCAGGCGTCCCATCGCCGTGGACCCCCTGTCGCAGGGCCAGGCTCGGGGCCGGGGACTTGGTCGTGGCGTCACGTGGGCTCAGTGGCCGCGAGGCTCGGGCTTTGTCGCCCCGAGGTCCGTGGGGTCTTCCCGGCTCAGGGATCGAAACTGTGTCTCCTGGGTTGTCGGCAGATTTTATGTCGCTGAGCCCCCAGGGGAAGCCCTGCGTGACCCTCGTTCACCCTTTCTCGTGAGCACAGGGCCAAGTCAATGGGTCGGTCTTTGCATGATCTATCAATCTCTCTATCTGTTGATCCATCCACCATCGATCATCTGTCTCTAGGATTTTAAAAGATCGGTCCAGGGTCTGAGGCCCCTCCGATGTCGATGCTGAGGACATGTTTTTCACGAGTTGACGTGGAAGCCAGGTCCTCCCCTCTGGCCAAGGATGCCTCACGCTCAGTCCTGGCAGCTGGCGTGAGAGCGCCGGCTGGACTGGACCAAGCATGGCTTCAAGCTGCGTGCCTGCGTCCCTGAGCGTGGAGCCTGTGGTGTGCAGCAGCGGGGGGCACGTTAGAATTCCTCCCAGAGGCAAGGGGCAGCACCGTGTGCAAGGCCTCAGGAGAGGCATCCAGGGCAGGCTGCTCGGAGGAGAGGACCTCGGTGGGGACCCTGGGCCCCATCCTCTCTTTGCTCTTCCTTCTATTTTGGATCTGGTTTCCTGGGCCTTCTCATCAGTTTCCCAAGCCAACCCCTGCCCTTCCAGAAATCCTGGTGTCCTTCAGTTAGCTGGAGTTTTGAGTACTTGAGTGCAAGAACCCTGAGTCAACAAACCCTTCAGCCCAGCCCCACCGACCGGAATCATACTGCTGCCCCCTGCTGGGTGGTCGTCTGGCGTCTGTAAACAGGTGAGGTGGCTCGCGGGGAGCAGCGTGGGTGTGCCCACCACGTGCCCCGCCCTGAGAGACTTGTTCCCCAGAGGCTGGAGTGCTGGGCAGACCATTGCCCGCTGCCCCAGGGGCGGAGGGCAGCGCTCACCTGGCCTGAGGCCGCGCCCAGTAGGCCCACTCCGCGCTGTGGGGGGGCGTCGTCTCCGCCCTGCTGGCAGCCATCCTGAAGGGCCAGACCCCGGCCAGAGCCCCCGGGAGGTTTGCTGAGGTTGGAGCTCCAACCCTCCTTCTGCCCAAGCGTGCCTCCATCCTCTCCCTGCACATCCGGGGCTGATCTTCAGAAACGCCTATCAAAGCCCCTACGTGCTGGTCTCCATCGCAGAGTCTACTTCCTGGGAAACTCAGTATGTGACAGCCTTTTATCACTCAATTGTTGGGGCCCCAGTGCAGTTGCTAAGGAGTAAGAAAACGTATCTGCTGCATGACTGACTGGTTCCTTTTAGAGAATGGAAGACCTTCCTTCTCTTGCCTACAATTGATCTCCATCTCTACTCTGGATCCATCTCTTTCCCCCCATCTTGCTTCTCTGTAGACCTGTCTTCACCCTCTTTCTTACATACCCCTGACCCTCAAGCATGAGAGGATCTCAAGGCTTTGTCTTGGCCTTTGCTCTCTCGGTGGAGTCAGTCACCAACACCGACGGCAGGGTCCAAGGGCCACCGACCTGTGTGTCTGTCACATTCCCAGCACCTGTCACCATGCTTGGCACTTAGCAAGCACTCAATACATCATTTGTTGACTGAAAAGTGGTATCTTCTACCTTTCTCTGTTGGAGAAAAGAAAGTTAGCCCAGTAGCAACACAGAAGATGTTCTGAAGAGAAAGTTTAGTCTAAGCCTCTTGGAAGACCCATGTTTGCTTTCAGAGTTAGTCTACCGCTATTATTTCTTAGGGCCTTTCCCCAGTCATCAAGCGAGGCAAGGCCTCTTGACTTTTATTTTGATTCACATTAAAGTGCAAATAATTGGTGTGACTGAAGTGCTTTTCTCAAAGGGAAAAGCTATTTTAACAGATACCAGTGATACAAGATAAATGTGTAGTGAATAATAATTATAAACATTTTCATGTTAGCTATGCATATTTTGTTTAGCTTTGCAAAGGAGAACCACTTACATGATCTTATTTGTTATATACAATCTATGAGGCCATTTCTTATTCTTTCCATTTTATAATGGATCAAACTGAAAATCAGGGAATGTAACCTTCGGACCCCAAATTACACAGCTGGGAAATGGAGGATTATTTAGGCCATTTACAATTGTTTAATTGTAAATTGCATGCTCTATGTTTCATTTGATGCTGTTGAAGCTAAACCTAGAATTTCAGGCTTCTTTGGTTTGCCAGGTAGGGGTGGGTTGGTCAGATTCTACCTTATGCAGCTTGTTGGGGGACCTGTGTGTTTGTGCGCGCTCAGTCGTGTCTGACTCTTTGCGACCCCATGGACTTTGGCCCACCAGGCTCCTCTGTCCATGGGACTCTCCAGGCAAGAATACTGGAGTGGGTTGCCATGCCCTCCCTCAGGGGATCTTCCCTACCCAGGAATCGAACGTGCGTCTCTTGAATTGGCAGGTGGATTCTTTACCAACTGTGCCACATGACCTATTTATGAAAGCTAAACCCTCATTCCTTTTTGTGATGACTCTTAGGAGAGAAGTCTCACCATCTAGCTGTCTAGATCTCTTCTGAAAGAACTCCTGGGTGAGACGGAAGCTAAGCTCGTTTGGAGGGTATATCCGGTTCATAGGCTCCAGGGACTCCATTTGACCTGAGAGTGCAGCAGTCAGCTAAGGGAGAGACGGCACAGCCAAGGAAGACAGAGTTTCTACGTGTGACCGCTACTGATTCAGACTAGAAAAAGGTAGCCGACTTCTGTGATCCAGAAGTCCTGTTATGAAGCTGTTTCTTTAAAGCAGAGGAAGGCAGAAGAGTCAGTTTGGGAAGAACCCAGTTGCACCCTGATAGCGATCTGGCCCCAGGCTCAAAACATTTCTTTCTCTCCAGAGCCCGGTCCTACCCGCGCCCGGTCCTACCCGCAGAGCCCTTCATGCTGGAGTGCCAACTGTGACTGTGCTATACTTTTCATTTGGAAACAAATCTTCCTTTCCAATTTTCCAGGCCTCTCTGTCTAACCATGTTCTTGGCACACCGTTTGATCACAGCTCAGACATTTTAACCTGCTTAAAATACTGTGGATGGATTTTCCAGGAAGGCTAACCTAGACTTGAAAACAATGTTTGATCTTAAGGAGCAGCTTTCTTATTTTTCTTTCTTTTCTTTTTGCCCACTGTCATGCACCTCAATAAACTGTCTAGAGTGTGTGTGTGTACATGTGCATGTGTGCACACGTGTGTGTGTTTGTGTGTGTGTGTGTGTGTGGTTTGGGGACTGGAAAAGCAATTTCAGCTTATTGATGGGGAAGCAAAGTGCCCGAAAGATTTTGCCCTGCTCTGATTATTCACAGATGGGATAGGCAAACTCGTTATTGATAGTGTGGAAGAACTGGCAGAGTTAGGAAGAAAGCGCAGTGGGCAGTGTAGACTGTTTCTGCGGACGTCCTGATGATACCTGGACACCCGCGCTCCGTGCTCCCTCCTCCATCTCCTTGGCCTGGATCTTTACGCACTCGGGTGCAGCTGCTGAGGTGGTTACTGTCGCGTGCCCTCCCTCTTTCTGGCTGTTATCTCTTGAGTGCTCACGGCCTGCTGGGCGCTGTGTTCAGCGACGTATGGAGATCTCTGCTAAACCTTACAGCCCAGAGAGGCGGCACTAGTTACCGCCTCCGCGGCACGGAGGGGATGCAGAGGCATGTCTGCAGTAAGAAACGTGCCCAGTGGCGCCACGGTTTTATTCAAACCCAGGAGTGTCTGACTCCAGAAGCTGCACTTCTTCTAACCATTCAACCAAGCTGCCTCCACCGAGAAGCTGCCGAAGGGGCTTGCTTCCGAGCAGGACTTTCCAAACGACCCGCACGCCTTTCAGGAGAGCTGGGTAGGCCTCTCTCTTTGCAGGCCAAACACAGGGTGAAGCTCGGTGAATGGGGAGCCAAAAAGAAGATGGGTTTAACAAATTCAGACTCTCCCTGCCGCGGATGGTGAGGCTGGCTGAAGGCTGTGATGTTTATTAGCAGTGGAGACAGGATCTGCTTTGCTGAAGAGTTTTATGACACACACTAAGAGCTGTGCCTGTGGCTCACTTCTGAGAAAAGCAAATGCCAGGCGACAGGATATGAGTGAAGAAAATGTGAAATCGGGTGGAGAGCACGTCCCAGCTCTGGTGGGTGTCATCACTGAGAAAAACCATCGTGCTCTTTTCATGGCCTGGGTTTTGCTTCTTTTCCACTTCCCTTAGTGGGGTGTGTTCGTTAAGGTGCTTTAAAAATGCCAGAGTTTTCTCAGTAAAAACATGTAGAGGGAAATAAACTTCAGCTTTTTTTTTCGCAATCTGGACTATGCAGATGGTGTGTGGGGGGGGATACTTTTTAGGATGTTTTGGTTGCATGAGCAGAAAAATAATAAAAATAGACAGATGTATTCAATTTAAAAATGTATTGATTTCCATAACTATAAAATCCAGTGTGAGTATGCACTTCAGGCTAGGTATGAGCCAGTGACTCAAGAGCAGAATCAAGGTGTTAGTTTCTTTTTATTGTTCTGCTTTGCCTTCCAGGGGCTTAATGTCATTAAAAAGTCCCCGCACGGTTTAGGGTACTTACTGGCAGCAACTCACACCACTGTCTTCTTGTTTACATCCCAGAGAGAAAGAGAAAATCTTTCTGCTATCAAACCGAAGTCCTTTGCCTGTTATGACCAATTTAGGCATGAATACATCCTTGAATTAACCACTGTTGCCATGCGAATTACAAGAGACTGTTGATTCTAACAACAGTCTCTTGTTGCTAGTGGCTTGCTTCACACTGGTTTCATCAGGCAGCAGAATTCCATTTCCCTTCCTGTTGCTGTTCAGTCTCAAAGTTGTCTCTGACCCTTTGTGACACCATGGACACAGACAGTCAGGGAAGATAGTGAAGGACAGAGAAGCCAGGCTTCCCTGCCCATCACTGTCTCCCGGAGCTTGCTCAAACTCATGCTTATCGAGTCGGTGATGCCATCCAGCCATCTCATCCTCTGTTGCCCCCTTCTCCTCCCGCCCTCAATCTTTCCCGGCATCAGAGCCTTTTTCAAAGGGTCGGCTCTTCTCATCAGGTGGCCAAAGTATTGGAGCTTCAGCTTCAGCCTCCTGTCATGATTGGTTCAGGATTGCCTGTGCAGTTGGTACCCAAACCAAGCTGGAGATAGATATCCTTGGCAATAGTGGTGGTTTCATGATGGATGAGGACAGGTCAGTGGGTGGTGCCCATGCAGCTGCACCTTCTACTTCAGGAGGAGGCACGATCAAAAGATAGCCATCCAGTCAGTGCCATTCAATATTTTGGTCATTGAGAGAAATGTTAATACATGAGAAAACTGATTATGCTCTTTTAAACTAAATTCCATTTGCCTGCTGTTGCTGCCCCTATTTACCACAATAGATTCAAATTTTTTCACTCATGTTCCACATAGCATCAAAGACAGGTGATGTAAGCTATCAGAGTCACTATTTACTAGTCAAAAAATTCAGGAGCAGCTCTAGATGTGGGGATGAGTCTTGTTTTTCCTCTTAACATTTTCCTGCTAAATTTCTCTGTAAAATTATACACATACCAAAAATACCGACAAAAAATGCTCACACTGCATTCACCACATAAATGCAAAGTTATGTAAAGTAAATATTAATACATTTCTTCATCCCAATTACTCCAGAGTAATGTTAACACTTAAAGGTCCTCTATCCTTTTTTCCCTATTTATGGACAAAGGGTACAGAGACGTGTCTAGAATTGTTTTGGCTGGTCTTTTATTTATTTTAATAAAAAGTGAAATTATATCATGTACATTACTCTACAAATATCCTTTCTCACTTAATAATACATCACTGATATATTTCCACATCTATAGATGTGGATATAACTTATTTTTCAGTAGACAACTATGAATGCACTTCAAAATTTTTCCAACTATTATATCATTCTGTTCTATTATTAATGGACATGGAAGACAATGCTAAATATTTCACTATATTTAATCTGGCATGATAATCTTTTTTTCACTAAACTATTGAGAGTCCTTTGGACTGTAAGGAGATCAGCCCTGGCTGTTCTTTGGAAGGAATGATGCTAAAGCTGAAACTCCAGTACTTTGACCACCTCATGCGAAGAGCTGACTCATTGGAAAAGACTCGACTCATTGGAAAAGACTCTGATGCTGGGAGGGATTGGGGGCAGGAGGAGAAGGGGACGACCGAGGATGAGATGGCTGGATGGCATCACGGACTCGATGGACGTGAATCTGAGTGGACTCCGGGAGTTGGTGATGGACAGGGAGGCCTGGAGTGCTGTGATTCATGGGGTGGCAGAGTCGGACACGACTGGGCGACTCAACGGAACTGAACTGAATTGATGGGGTATTGTACACTTAAAAAGGGGGAATCATATGGTGTGTGAATTATGTTTCAGTAAAGCTGTGATAAGATATGTATGTGTGTGTCTATGTTTTAAGTCAATGTGTCCAGCCTCAGAATCTGATCCTGTGCTTAAAACATAGTATCAGCTAAATATATATATATATATTTATTCAATTAATTTCCTTTTGTGACATAAATCCACTGAAATCAATCTTTTTGTAGTTCTATGTCATAACACCTAAAAAAGATGTCCTTTTCATTATAGGGGACTGGAATGCAAAAGTAGGAAGTCAAGAAACACCTGGAGTAACAGGCAAATTTGGCCTTGGAATGCAGAATGAAGCAGGGCAAAGGCTAATAGAGTTTTGCCAAGAAAATGCACTGGTCATAGCAAACACCTTCTTCCAACAACACAAGAGAAGACACTACACATGGACATCACCAGACGGTCAACACCAAAATCAGATTGATTATATTCTTGGCAGCAAAAGATGGAGACGCTCTACACAGTCAACAAAAACAAGACCAGGAGCTGACTGTGGCTCAGATCATGAACTCCTTATTACCAAATTCAGACTCAAATTGAAGAAAGTAGGGAAAACCGCTACACCATTCAGGTATGACCTAAATCAAATCCCTTATGATTATACAGTGGAAGTGAGAAATAGATTTAAGGGCCTAGATCTGATAGATAGAGTGCCTGATGAACTATGGAATGAGGTTCATGACCTTGTACAGGAGACAGGGATCAAGACCATCCCCGTGGAAAAGAAATGCAAAAAAGCAAAATGGCTGTCTGGGGAGGCCTTACAAATAGCTGTGAAAAGAAAAGAGGCAAAAAGCAAAGGAGAAAAGGAAAGATATAAACATCTGAATGCAGAATTCCAGAGAATAGCAAGAAGAGATAAGAAAGCCTTCCTCAGCGATCAATGCAAAGAAATAGAGGAAAAGAACAGAATGGGAAAGACTAGAGATCTCTTCAAGAAAATTAGAGCTACCAAGGGAACATTTCATGCAAAGATGGGCTCAATAAAGGACAGAAATGGTATGGACGTAACAGAAGCAGAAGATATTAAGAAGAGGTGGCAAGAATACACAGAA